>NC_064433.1:164040064-164350590 GCF_023343835.1 Lagopus muta
AGTCCCCTGCTCATCTTTGTGGCTCTCCTCTGGACCCTCTCCAACAGCTCTCTGTCTTTCTTGTACTGGGGGTTCCAGACCTGGACGCAGTATTCCAGGTGGGGCCTCACAAGAGCAGAGTAGAGGGGCACAATCACCTCCCTGTCCCTGCTGGCCACCCCACCTCATGTTTGATTTTGTTAACAAATAGAAGTTTTAATGAAAAAGACTCAGTTGTTACAGAATTTTCCCGGCAATATGGAATTTATGAGTTCATTTTCAAGTGCTGCTGAGTCCTGCATTTTTCCATTCCAAAAGGTACCTTAACAGCAGCACTGTTATTCAGATGCCGTGACAGTGTAAGAAAGGTATTCAAAGAGTGTTGCTTTAAAGCAAATCCTTACATTTAGTTTTAATTTTTATTCTCTTAGATTTGAGGCACTTTAAATTCATGGCTCCCCCTCGTATAGTCATCTTCAAGTTTTTGTTTAATGTGAAACTGATCTTATACCAGTTACTGTTCCTCAGCTTCAAAGGAGCTTGTCAATTTTATATGTAACAAGGTATGGAACAGAAACTTTTCAAGAGAGTCAAAGCAAGTTGGTTGCAAGTAGTGCAGTCAGTGTGTAGCTGCCTTGGATGTAACTGGAGATGCTCATTTATGTGCATACCCCATACCTTTCCTTTTTGCACTGGTAAATGTGGATTCTTTACTGCTTTTATAGAAGGTATTAAAAAAAAAAAATCAAGCACTGTGGCTCTTGCTGAAATCATTTTTTGGTTTCTCTGTGAACTTATACATGCTCTCATCTTGGATATTCCTTTAGATGAATTTATAGTAGTAAGCCACAGGAAATGGAATTTCTTATTCAAGTAGCTGCCTATGTACATCTTCCTGTATGGATACACCATAAGAGCCTGAAGTCAGACCTTTTGTACAGTGCCTGTGTGCCAGCTGGCTCATATTTGGCATGCTCTGTTCTTTGCTGCCTCGATGAAAAGCACATCTCAGTTCATGCCAACCACTTCTTGGCTATAGATGAAGATGCTTCTTGTCTTTGTTAGCTTTACCAAAACCTTTGGTTTTTTGTCTGTGGACCTGTTCTGTTTTGTTAATTGAGTTCTTTGTTGTTTTTTGAGTTGATTAGTAGCTTCTTTATTTGACGCTTCTTTAATCTCTGTGTATCACTCCAGTATCACAGAATCACAGTATTCACTCTCCAGTATATCTCTCCAGTAAGGTATGTTCAGCATCCCTTGGACTGAAATACTATTACTCACATGATGTGTCTGTGCTGGGTATCATCTGCTGCTTTGAAGTATTTTCATTCTTCAATATTTTGGAGGCCTGAATGTTCAGATCTATGACTATGTATCTGTAGAGGGGAGACTCTGGGTTGGGAATTTACCTTTTGGGTACAGTCTGGCTGGCTTTAAACCCAGGATTCTCCTTTCAATTACCTTTAGGAACTTACAGGAGAGGATGCATGTTCCTTCCAATCTGTATGTCTCTTCTGTCCATCACAAATCAAGTAACGATTTTCATTCAGGCCATGAATATGCTGCTGTGAGCAAATGGAGTTTAGAAATGAATTTTCAAGAAATGTCACTTTAGAAGATGTTCTTCTGTTCAGAATGGTACATAGCGTCAAAATAAAAGCTACAAACCACGCTTCACTGTATTCCCTTTCATTATTTTGTGGTTAAACTCCTCAGTTTTCAGCTCCATCGTTTTGACTGGTTTTTGTTTACATGTGTAAATAATCACCACCATCTCAAAGATGGACTGATAAAAGAGACAACTCAAGAACGAGGTGGTTTAGCTCAGCTTTTATTTGCACACCACAGACCAGCCACAAGGCCTGTTCAAAAAGCAGTCATCCAAAGCCTTTGTTAGCAGCTGCTTTCTGTTTTTGCCTAAACTTAATAGGTACTAATTTTCTGAAATATTTTTCAAGGTACACTGATACTGTTTCTGCATGCTATAAACACTTTATCTCATTGTAGAAAGACTTGGAAGTTTTGATGTAGTTTCTCTCTATTGTTCCTCCATTTCCCACGAGAATTTAGAGTATTGCTTCAGGCTACACAGCGGATACTTTCTGTCTTGTGGAAGATTAAAGCATGTATGAAAGTACTCCCATAAATTTGGCTGCAGGTATTTATCTGTTAATGCCAACATAACTTTCCTTTGGCCCAAGGAAAATGCCAGTGCTACTGTTGCAAAGCTAGCTTGCCCTTTGGTCTTTAGTTATCCCAGCTTTTGTAGATGGTGTGGTCTGTTTTGAAGTTTTGCACTACAGTGATTTCAACCTTTGAGTACTCTGTAGCTGAACAACTTGCAGATGGTTTTACATACTTTAAAAGATGCAACTGTTTTGGTTTTTCACACAGACATCAGTATACTTAGCAAGTTGAGTGGATACCTCTTCTGCTGCGTTGGAAAGGTAGCATCAAACCCAGTTATGCTCTGACATATTTTACTCACAGCCTGAACACTTTTTTTCAAGTGCTACCATATGCAGTGTTGGTAATGGGAAATACCTTGAAAATTCAGCTTCATTTGGAGATGACAAGAAGGAGTTTACTTTATTCAGCTTTGGGGTATACCTGTGCTAGTAAGACGGAGTTTGTGGCTGTTCAGGATCTGTTTCTATTGCTGACTAAAAAACCCAAACAACAACAACAAAAGCAACAAGGGTTGCTTGCATTTTTTTGTTTGTTTGTTTTAGGAAGTAGAAACTGCTATGGAGACCTTTGTAAGAGGAAAAGTCGATCAATTCCAAGTTTACAGGACAGATTTCCAGAACTCCAAGTTCACAGATAACGTAGTCTTTGAATATGATGCATGTTTCTTTCTTATATGTATCTTTCACATTAAAAGAAAATGCAAGATACAAGAATGTGGTTCTTGTTAGTTGATTATGCAGTCCTCCCTCTGTGGGTCTTCAGAATGAGCTGTGAAAAACAACCTTTCTGGTGATGAAAACCACTCATGTTGACATCTTAAGTCATAAGGAGTTGTCACAGTTTGACATACGAGCCAAATTGTGAGGTTCTGTCTTGGGAAACGTCCTAGTTCATTTCAAGCAAAGAAGACTGTCTTCATCCTATGATGATGATGAACAATTCCACACTTCGTTTCTCTATCCATTTCTACCTCCCCTTTTCTCTCTTTCGCAGGTCCTTCTGCAGTGGAAATCTTCTTGCTAAAGCAGAGTGCTTTGTCAGTATTGGGGAAGATTATTCTTTGAAATTACTCCCTCATTTTGGTAGGCAGCAGCCCATCCCCTTCCCCGTGAGGGCTTACAGTTGACTTAAATTGTCTCTGCACCAGTGTTCAGAAACCCTAATCTGTGTAACGCCTGCCTCTGACGTGAAAGGAATTTCTGCTTGGAAATACAATACTTGTGCCAAAATACAGTGTTTGACCTTTCGGGCTGCTAACTATTTGAAAAATGCTTGGTAATGCTAAGACAATTCTGATTCCTGGATATTCCTACTGTTTTTCTTGCTACCTAAGGTTTTATGCAATTCATCTGAGTTGAGTGCCTTGAAGGCAGTGGGCGCATGTTTGTTCTTGTAGATAAGGAATGAGAAGCGCCCACACTTCTGGCTCTTCTTCCATTTGAAGTACTGCTACAGAATTCTATTTGAATAGAGAAACTCGTCTTTTTCTTACAGCATAATTTGAGTTTCTTGAGGCAGGTGAGTCCAAGAGTAGGAGAGATTCTCGTGAAGCTTTTTTAAGCAAGCCTTTCTGCTGTAACTGCTGAGGTGGAAAAATAGAGCAAATTCTTAAGCCGTGCTGGATCAATGACTGGAAGCTGAAGAATTGTTGGTTAATTTTTCCTTCTTTAGCTCTTCATGACAATATTTGAATGGTCTAGCCAGAGCCTTCCCATGTGTAGAAGTTTCTGGCCCTGTTGTGGGGTCTCAGAATTGTAGCATCCATCACATTCTATTTGAAACACTGAAATTTCAGATGCTTGTGCATTTGACACAGAGGCAAGATTGGACTTGTCTCTAGGAAGGCAGCATCTTCTTAAAGCTGCTACTTGCTACTTGATTGCAGTGGAGTGTGCAGCTGCTTGAAGGAGAAGACAAAGTTAACCTCATTAAAATCACTGAATAATTCAATCTTCGACCTAAGCATGCAGAAGGCATTTCCCAGTTCTCTCTCTTGTAATATACCTGAGAGTGTGTGCTTGAGGAATCTCCTACGTAAGCATGCTAACTCACAGCCAAGTAACATTTATCAAGTAACAAAACTTTTGCAGAAGGAAAAAAGATGTATGATTCTAGAAATACAAAAGGAGAAAATCTCTTGAGAACAGTAGAGTAAAACATGTTCTAAGGAATTCAAATGACAGGGATGCAAGCCAGTGCCAAATGTGAAATGTCTGGGTTGCTTCTGAAACTGCCTGAAGCAGCTTCTGATCTGTGCACTAGAAGTGCTGATAAGTTTGTACTGACTTACAGTGGCAGTAACTGAAACTGTGTTATTTGTACTGGTAATTATATTCAGTTCCTTTTCTTACAGTTACTTCATTGAAGAATGAAATAGAGTTAATCTTTTGAAGATTTTTGTTGAAACAGAAGTCTATTAAACTATCTTACCTGGCTGCTGCAATAAGAGGATATGCAATTAATTTAGTAATCTGACTTTTTTAGTAATGAACCGTAGAAAACGGCTTAGTTTTATTTGAAAAACTAATGTTTTGCATTAGTAATTTCAGTATTTGCTATTTGTAGTGGGTTGTTTTATCATCTCCCATTGCATACATCACCTCACCTTTGTTCTATATGTTTGCCTCTTAAAAATCTTTCCTTAACATGTTCCTCTTTACTTCTATTTGTCATTTCATTCAACTTAATGTGAAGAAAAAATAAGAAGAAAATAAAATTTAAGCTTCTGTAGCCCTAACATTGCATTTTTCATCCCCGTATCGTTGTTCCTGTGTGTGATAGTCCTCTCTTGCTCTGCCTAAAGGAAAATTATATAATGCATGGCACAGATTTCCACTTAATGGCTGGCCAAAGGTACCACCGTAATAGTTGCGAGTGACAGTAGAAGAATTCTAGCCATCAGCCATTTATTTGGAAAAGAATTTTCCCTTAGGCCTTGTAGTCTGTTACAAAAGAGGGGACAAAATAGAAAGGTAATTCAGAATTGGTGTTAGAGCGAGTTGTGTTCTTGTTGCTCACATTTGAACATTTAATTTAAATTATTGATAAGTAGGTATTTATTGCAGTCTCACTCTTCCTGAAGTACTTAATTGAAGAAATTGACTCCAGTTTTGCTAGTGGAAAAAATGCTCGCAAATGGAAATAAATTGCATGGAACTGAACTGAGAGGCCACTCTGACCTTCGTGGAATCTTTGCTTCAAGTCGGTGTGTGGAACTTTCAGGATTCTTGCAAAATCTATACTGCCTTGGGAGCACATGCAGATTTAATACAGACATAAGCTGCAGAAAGGGAAACGAGTTTTTCTGATTTTTGGATTCATGCTTCTTAGTTCATTGTTCTTCTGTGATGATACTAAAGTAGCAGGTAGCAACCAATGGAAAAGTGTGAGGTTTGAATTTTGATTGTATCCGGAGGCTTCTTTGGTGAGTAAAGATGCATATCCACCAGTAATAAGTAGGTGTAGTCTCTCCAGTATTTGGGCCCAGCTGTAGAACTATTTCCATTCTTGTCATAGCAGAACAGGAGATTTGTTGATTAGTTCTATGAAACAGCCTATGGACCAGACTTAAGATACTTTTCATAATGACTTATATTTTCTCAGATGCATGGGAAGGATAAATGTGATTTTTTTTTCTGGGAGAGTGCTGTTTGAAATTAATCGGGATGAGTACTGTGTTATTTCCAAGTATTTCAGTTTGACTTCTGTTCTTCAGGAATTCTAACATGATTTTTATGAAGAATGATGCATTGCTTCGAAATGATGGAATACTTTAGGATGGAAGTGATGGTTTTAGCATACAGATTAGTTCTATGAAGCAGCCTATGGACCAGAAAGCATCTTCCTAAGTTGCTAGGAAGAGACTGAGGCAAAACAGCATCAAAATAAAAAAGAAAAAAAAAAGTTTTGTGAATCATGAGAAACATGATACTGTTTTCATCAAGAATACCTATAATACTTTAATGACCGGTCTCACAGTTTTATAGTTGTTGCTTTTACTGAATCCTTGCAGTGTTTTCTCAAACCAGCTTTCCTCACAAAAAAAAAACTCCAGCACCGGAGCGTAGAACCCAAAACCACAAGAGATTTCTGAATGTGGAAGATCTTGGCGTTTGTTAAGACTTGGTGTCACTTGGTATTGTCAGTCACCTCAAGATTAGAGGTTTTCCTTTCACTTCTGCTGTACACTGACTTGTGACCCTCTGTATGTCTGTATGGTACCGCCTGTCCTTTGCCGACTGCTGGCAGTGGGTCATCACTACACGGGGACAAAACAGGGAGTAAAATCATTTGTAAGCCTGGAAACAGCCACCAGCTCTGACCCAAGGCAGAGTCTGGCTACATGTGTACCTAGGAGTCAGGGGAATATTCTTTTTAGGGGTAGCATGGTCTCTATCCAGTTGTATACTCAATCTGCTTGCAGTAGAAGAAAAACTGGTACTTAAAACTTGGCAATCTGGCTTCTAAAGGTGAAGGGGTCTGTTTCTTCCTTCACACAGCTCACTTGAGATCTAGCAAAAAGGAGAGATACTTAAGTTTGTTAACAGTCAGGTGAAGATAAGTGTGGGAATACTCTGAAGCTGTGGTGAAAAGCAGCAAGGAAACAGCACTCTGTGTCTGTACTAGAGCCCTGCTGCAGTAGCTGCTGACTTCAGCATGTAAGTTCATTTCAGGGAAGTCAGTCTTCAAAGATATTCCGAGAGTGCTGGAGGTTTCTTTTAGAAAACACATCTGAGGCCAGGGAACAGCTTAATGCAGTTATTTGCCTCTATCCATGTACTTGTGATTTCTTACTGTTTCTTTATAATCTGGCAATGATTTGAAGTCTAGTAATGTTTTATTGTATTTGATGAGATTTTTGTTACCAGAAAACTCTCATGAGGTTTGCCCAGAGTTTTCTAGAACGTGTATATCTGCTTATACATTTTATTATGTTTTTTGAGACATTTACATTGGCTGCATGTGACTTGAGCCTGGCACCTCTGCTCTTTCAAACACCATTTCTTGCCTATGGTGCTGCTTTGGTCTTCTGGAACAAAGTTGATTTCTCTCCCCTTCCTGCTCCTCCCCAAGTGCATCATGAAGTGGTGCTTTGACAAATCCTACTTCTGTAATTCTGCTCTCTCCTCATTTTACTCTTGTAACCACATATTTTTAATGTAGGATCGTCTTATTTTTCGTCTTTTTTACCTCTTGATTTTGGTTTTTACAACCTGTAAGTTTGACTTGATTGGTTAATGTAGCTGTTATCCTATTATGTTTACAGCCAGATCTCATTTTTCAAGATCCCATTTTCAGCATTTTGGGTATACAAACATGGGTCATAGTTCTTCCTTTGTTAGTACTGTTCTTGTTTCATTAAGAGGCTTTATCTGCTCGCTAAGTGTGGCAGGCACGTCTCAGATGTTGCAACAAAACAGGTTGAATGATAAAAAGCTTAAAAATCCAAAGTGACACTTGTAAGCCATGGATTTGCTTCTGGAATAGTTGTTTGTCATGAAAAGATAATATAAATAAGATAGATACTGACACTTGCACATTTCAATCTTTAGTAGTGCGAGACTAAAACTAAGAATGAACTTTGAATCTTTAGCTTTGGAATGAGTAATGATACTGTGAACAAGGTATGGTTTCAGAAGGTGTTTGCCTTAATCAATCTTTAGAGGGTACGTAGAAGGGATGCACTCAGTATTCCAAGCAGCAATGCCTTCTTACTAATAAAATAATAGTTCTTCAGTAGTACCTATCATTTGCTAGAAAACTAAAACAGCCTGGCCCTTATCTTCATTATTGTGCCCATTCTTTTCCAGAGCACCTTGTTTCAGTTGGCTCTTAATAAATACAATTTTTAAAGTGTAACTTGTGAAGGATACTGATCAAATACACTTCCCCCTGTAAATATGCTGCCAAAGATTACACCTGCTTTCAGCAATATCCCCAGTTAAAACGTGATCAAAGATGCTTTCTGAAAGTGAAATTAAGTTATGTGATGATATCTACAGTATTTTTTTTTTTAATTAAGAAATTATTTTAGAATAGCTTCTCAAATTTTGCCCAGGTATTTTTTCAGTGTTTTAATGTACATAGAAACAACAGTAAAGCTGAAGTTAAGTTGCTATTTTTATATGCAGGTCTCTACAATCCAAGAACTTGTTACTGGTTACGAAGCCTCTTTGAGAACATGTGACCTTTTTGGTCCATGTGGTAAGTTTCTATGCATTGATTCTTGTCTTAATGATGATGTAATTACTGTTTATGGCAGCTAAGAAGAATTGTTGTAACGCTGAAACTTATTTTGCAAGAGAAGGATGTAATAAATTAATGTTTAGTAAATGAAAGCATTATAGGAAATACTTGATGAATTTGCTACGATTTGGGGTTTTTTTGGTATGTTTTCCACGTGCTGTGTTCAGTCTTAATTGGTTAATGAAACCTTTTCTGTTTTGTTCCAGAAAATGGAGAGAGAGAGCCCCCAACGACGCTGCTCTGGGTTCGGTATTTCCTGGCACAGCACTTTGACAAACTTGGCCAGTGTTCTTTGGCCTTGGATTACATTAATGCTGCAATTGCAAGCACTCCAACATTAATAGAACTATTCTACTTAAAAGCAAAAATTTACAAGGTAAAAAGTGAATTTGGACATGTTGAGACAATATTGTCTCTGTTACTTCTGAAAGAGAGATGCCGGTAATTGTAGATTTCAAGAGTTGGTCAATATAAAGTTTATCTTGAAATTTAGTTATTTAATTTCTCCATAACTACTTTCTTCCAACAGCATGTAGGTAACCTGAAGGAAGCTGCCAAATGGATGGATGAAGCACAATCTTTGGATACTGCTGACAGATTTATCAATTCTAAATGTGCTAAATACATGCTGCGAGCCAATATGGTGAAGGATGCAGAAGAGATGTGTTCTAAATTCACTAGGGTAAGTTTCCTGTTATAATGAAGGGAGGTTTTGTTTGCTTTTGGCAGTTCTTGTTTAACTTTGTTAATATAAGTCTTAATTTTTCACTAAGATCAGGAAGTTATCTTTTTTTCAAGTGTCCATTTTTAAAATAATGCGTGTCATAGCTTGCACTTAGTGATAAATAACTGTCAAGAGCCAGTAAATTTTGAGAAAATGGTTATTCAGAGGTACTTGTCCAGAAGTACTTCTGTAGTGACATACTTCTAAAGTACCTCTCTGAAAATGCCCCCGGTGAATACCTTGTTTGCAAAATCTGCCATTTGCCAATAATATAATTTGAGCTAACTGCACAGGAATGTGCAAGCTACTGCATTCATTATGACTCAATTATATTACGTAGATGTAATTTGGACTTGAACGTTTCATTGAAACTAGTGCTACAGACTACAGTTTTATAAGGCAGTTCCATTTATAAAAAGCAGGGCAAACAGTTTAAATGTGGTAATAGTTTTTTATATTTATATAAAATTCAGGTTCATCAAGTCTGGGTTTCCATATTATTTGTGTAACTGACTATGAAAGACAGCTACTTGGTGGGGTTTCCTAAAACACGTATGTAAGTTAGGCTCTTTAATTCTTCTTAAGTGTGAAAAAAATTGAACGTGAATCCAAGCTTCCTTGGTATTTTTGGGAGCCATTTGAAACTTGACTGCTAAAGCTCAGTGGGATTGAGTACACTCTCTGCAAGCTTGACAACACTAAGCTGAGTGATGCTCTTGATATAAGGGATGAGATCCAAGCTTGAAAAGTGGGCCCACGTGAACCTAATGAGGTTCAACAAGGCCATGTCAAGGTGTTGCACGTGAGTCGCAGTAATCCCAGATGTGTACAGACTGAGAGAATTCCTTCCCTGCAAGGGTGCTCTCAAGGACTTAGGAGTTCTTATGGTGATAAACTTGAAACAAACATTGTGCACTTGCAGCCCAAAAAGCCAACTGTATCCTGGACTGCATCAAAGGAGGGGTGGCCAGCAGGATGATGGGATGGGTTGTCTCCCTCCAGTCTGCCCTTGTGAGGACCCCCCTGGAGTACTGCATTCAGGCCTGGGATCCCCAGCATAGGAGAGATATGGGGATGTTGGAGCAGGTCCAGAGGAGAGCCACAGAGATGATTGAGAGGATCGGAGCACCTCTCCTATGAAGACAGGCTCAGGCTCCCTCCTAGAATTTAAAGGGAGCTTATGAACAGGGAGGAGACTGACTTCTTATATGGTCTGATACCAGTAGGACGATGGGGAGTAGTACTAAAATTTAAAAAAAAAAAAAAAGAAAAAAAGGGAGATTTAGATTAAATGTTATATTAGGATGGAATTTTTCACTGAGAATGTGATGAAGAACTGGGACGGGTTGCCTATAGAAGTTGTGGATGCCCCATCCTTGGATGCATTCAAAACTAGGTTGGATGAGGCCCTGGTTAGCTAGGTATATTGGGATGCAATCCTGTCCACAGCAAGAGGATTAAAACTAGGTCTTACAGGACCCTTCCAACCCAAGCCATTCTGGCATTCTGTGAAGTCACTGTATATGATTGTGTGAAGGCAAGGGCAAGAAGTGAGTAGATACCAGTAGTAAGATAGGATAGATCTGTTCCTAAATATTTAAACATAATGAATTGAATGGGATTTTCTTTGTGTTGCCGTAAAATGTTCTGATTTCAGTGACTGGAATTCTTGATATTTGGATTGTGCTTCCAGTTTGTTCTCGACCTTGAATATTAAATATATAAATAATGCTTCCCATGAAAAAGCATGAAGTATGAATCCAAACAGGTTTTGTCGGGCTAACAAACAAGTTCTAGTCATGTTTGAAAAAAGATGGTAAACTCTAATGGCAAAAAGTGATAATAGCACCTATTTCAGGAAGGGACTTCTGCTATGGAAAACCTAAATGAGATGCAGTGTATGTGGTTCCAGACTGAATGTGCTGCAGCTTATCAAAGGCTAGGGAAATACGGTGAAGCCTTGAAAAAGTGTCACGAAGTAGAAAGGGTAAGTAGGTAAAAACACTTTATTTTATTCCTGTTAATAAAGATATTTGCAGCTGTAAACAGCACAATTTTCTTTGCATACAAGTTTTCTAAAAGTTTCTAAAGCAGATTAATTCTTGGTGATTTATTGTAATAGCTAAGGATGGCATCTGTTATCTGTTATGTGTAAAACTATTGTGGAATAGTGAAAAGGATTCAGTATAAAATGTTGTCTCTTACCTACTACTTCTGCACTAACTTCACGCTGTCTTTTTGCTAATTGTTTTTTAATAAGAGCAATCATATTTCAATTGGCTTTTAAAAAGTGCCTAAGCCTTTGAACATTATCATTATAGTTTTTGCAAACAAAATGAGATTTTCCTGGGTTTATTCTTCCTACTGACAGATTCTCTTGGATGGTCAGTATTATAAGAATAGTTCTATGCTTGTTAAATAATGCCTGTAGAATCAGTTATAATTTTATCTCCATTTATATTAAAAATAGAGTAAGCCAGGGAAATGCCTTAGACTTGGTTTCCTTTTTTTCCCCTCCTTGAAGCATTTTTTTGAGATAACGGATGATCAATTTGACTTCCACACATACTGCATGAGAAAGATGACTCTTCGTGCCTATGTAGACCTTTTGAGATTAGAAGATGTGCTCAGGAAACATGCCTTCTACTTCAAAGCTGCTCGATCAGCAATTGAAATCTACTTGAAGCTTCATGATAATCCTCTTACCAATGAAAGCAAAGAACAAGAAGTGAATTCAGGTATCTAGACTATAACGGAGGCTCATATGTGTATGAAAAGTAAAAGCTTTTTAAGCTATATAAGTTATGTGCTATAGAATCAGTGAGTTGTAACATAAATGCCTTGTTCCATTTCTGTTGCTTATTATTTGATCAGTAACTGGAAAGAAATCATAGATAACATAGTACAGCTTTTTTTTTCCCCTCTATGCTCCCCACATCATATTGTAAAACCAGTGTGTGAATGAACCTAGCTGCAGCTAGAGTATTTGAGAGAGGAGTAGTATTTCAGAACCATAAGAGGAAAATCAAATTGAATTCAGCCATTTATACATTTAAACAAAAGATAAGTGTCAATAACTGGTGAATTATGAAACATAATGGGTAGATATGGTGGGAAAGCAGTCTGACTTGCTGTAAGAATTATATTTTAACATGTATTTAATCTTTATAGATTTGGTAGTATTACATTATAGTGATACTAGTTAGCATTGCGTTACATGTATCATTTTTCGTGTAATTTTGGGGCCAAAAAATACATGGACAAGTGTGTATTAGCACAAGTAATACACTTGTGAATTCATTTGAAACTAGTCCGTAAAGAGAATGCAGAGTCCCTTTGGAAATCAGTTGTGCATGGCATGAATGTCAGAATATTCAATGACAAGTGATTTATGAGGATTTTATTTTTTATCTTAAGAAAATAGTTGCTTGTTCTTTTGTGGAGTCTTTATGACTGTCAACTCTGCAGTAGTAGACAGAAGAGATTAAATTAATACTTAGCTTTTTGCAAAGGGAAGGATATTTGACATGGAAATTAAAGAACAATAACAACAACAATGTTGAACCCAATGTTAAACTCAAAAGCCTTTTATGTTGCCTTTTATTGAGTCTTACCTTTTATTGAGGTGAATGAGTTCTTTCCCTCTTTATTTATATGTATGAAGCACACACAAAAAGAGTCACACCTCACAGCACAGTTCAACTTGCATCATTTTCCACTCTGCCTTTAATTTTGATTCTGTATATAATGTAGCAGTATTTAATAAAAATTAAAGTGAGGAAGATTGTGAAGTCATGTAGTTAATATTCGTGTTGCAATTTAGTAGACTTATCCACAGGGGAAGAAAAAAAGGGATAAAACATTTTTCTCCTTGCTCCACCATCTTAATGGTGGCTGGCCCCAGGATGGGCCCAGTAGATGTGATGCCATTGCCACAAAAAACATGCATGTCCCTCAGTAGCTTGTTCTTCTTTCCTTGCCACATTATTTGTGCAAATCCTGTTGTCTGTGAAATATGACAGAAGGCCAAGTGGAAATGAGTGTAATTCCAGCTGAAGTGGGAGTGGGGAAGAGTGAAGGCTTCTCACTTCTGTATGAGCCTGTAGGAAATCATGTTTTTTGTGTATTCTTCATTTATAAATCTGAACCCATCAAACAGCATGAAGTCTCCTATAATGGCAGTATTTAACACATACCAGAAATTCTACCTCGAAACTACACTGGTTGCTTGCATCCATTTAGCTATAATGATGATATGTAGAAAACGAAGGCTGTTATCAAGGCTGTATATGGATCAGGCATGTTAATGAAAGGTGGCAGGCTTGTTTGAAGTTGAAATGCAAATCAGTCAGGATGCTTTAGTCAGAAAGTTGGAAAGAAGCTGAGCCAGAGTCAACACGTGAGCTCAGTATTACCTTTCAAAGTCATTATTCATTTTCTATGACAAAATCTGTCACGTGGATTTAAAAGCTTCCTGTAGTTAATCTTTCAAGTAGATGAGGCTTTTTTTTAACAATTTTCATAGGGTAAATAAACCAGATCAATTGTTGTGTTGTAACCCAGTAGTAAAGTTGGATGCTGCAGTGATATGATACCCTGGCAAATAAAAGTACATCAAAATGGATGGAAGAGCATAGCAGCATTCCTGAGGGCTGATTGAGACACACATCTTAATGAAACAATTACTGTGTTTGTTACTTAATCTGTAGAAAATCTCTCAGCCAAAGAACTGAAGAAGATGCTTAGCAAGCAAAGAAGAGCACAGAAGAAAGCAAAACTTGAAGAGGAAAGAAAGCATGCAGAAAGAGAGAGACAGCAAAAGAATCAAAAGAAAAAGCGAGATGAAGAGGAAGAGGAAACTAGTGGACCTAGGGAAGAACTAGTTCCTGAAAAACTGGAAAGGGTTAGCATGGTGTCTTTGTTACCTTTGGGTCATTACCTTAACAAACCTATAATACAGATTGATTGATACAGATTGATACAGGTTTTCTAAAATAGTCCATCAATTTCTGTGTGCAAAGATACCTTTTATTTATAGGCTACTTATACTGAAGAATGATAATTTTTTTCTGATAAATTGAAATTCTGTGTTTATATTATTGCTTTAAATCTTGATTCTTCCAAAAGTAAGCCGTCTTCCATCAGATTCTGAACAAAAAGATGATTCTTGCCCAAAGCACCATTAGTTTTCATACAGCGAAAAGAAAGAAGTTAACCGAAATGATTGCAGTCCACAGAGTATGAAAACAAAGCCAGTATTTCCTTAAGCACAAAGAATTTCCCTTTATCAAAGTAACTTCAGAAGCTTAAACTTTTTGCCTGAGGTGGTCATGTTTTCTTTTTAACTGCTAACTTAGACCATAACCTATTGCACTACATGAGTGGTGCCACAGTTAGCACTGCTGTTGCCTTTGTCAGTATGAAGTCATGAGTACACACTTTGAAATCTTAGCTTTCTGAATTTTGTTTGAATAGTGCTTGAACACTTCACCTTTGGCCTCTGATTGTTTAAATGCTCTGAAGAACAAACTATTATTGGTAGATTGTGTCAGACCTTTATTTGTATTCTTTACTCTCATTGTGTGTTTGTTAACAGGCAGAAAATCCATTAGAAGAAGCCATTAAATTCCTTATTCCACTTAAGAATCTTATTGGAGATAACATAGACACCCATTTATTAGCATTTGAAATATACTTTAGAAAAGGTAAAGTATCACTTCTTTTTGCTCTACAGATTTTTAATTCTTCACTGTGACCTGTGTTATTTGACTGTTACAGAATCACAGAATCCTTAGAGTTGGATGGAACCTCTGAGGGCCATCTGGTCCAATTCCCCTCTTGACTGTTGTCTAAAATATCCTGAAACAGATAATTCCTTAACTGACTGAAGCAGGGATATGTGATATCCAGAAATTGTGGGGCATATACAATGCAAAATGCTAAGAGGAAAATAAGTGTTAGCATACCCTGATGAATGCTATAGGAATATGTCTGTAGTGTAATCTTTAGGGGAACACAAAACCAAACAGAAGCATTATCAGTTTTGTCAGTTTCATCTTTAGGAATTTCTGTATCCTTAAGAAGGTTGAGTGCAAAAAGTAAATCTTTCTGATTTCTCTGTAGACCTTCATATTTCTCATGTTTTTACCAGATTTACTAAATAAAACAGTAGCTAACACAGAGAACTAGAAGAAGTTGCATGTTTTTAATCTCAACATGCTTTTGTTTTTTTTCCCTTCCCACAGGAAAGTTTCTGTTAATGTTACAGTCTGTCAAAAGAGCTTTTGCTATCAACAGTAATAATCCATGGCTTCATGAGTGCTTGATTAAATTCTCTAAAGCTGGTATGTGTATAGGAAGTACGTACATATGTATGTATAAGGATATAGGAGGTAATGTGAATGAATACATAAATACATGTTTTTGTCATGTGTAAATATACTCTTGAAACACAAACTGAAGTCAAGACAAAAATGAATGGTTTGTTTTTCTAGGCAATACCTAAGAAAGCACAGGTTGTGCTATGCAGGGTAAAATATACATGAATTTTATGTACTTTTTCCTGCATTAATCCAGCAGGTGGACCCACTAAGTCACTGGTTAGATTTTACAGAGAAGTAGGTGTTCCAGAGTCCCTTGAAATTCCTAAATGTTTTAACAAAGCAAGTATCAAATATGAGAGAGAGATTCTGACTGAAGTATGTGCTGTGAGCTTGGTGTGTTAGGTAGCAGAAAATACACATAGCAGAGAGCTTGTATGAATAACTCGTATATAAATGCATCTGTAATGCATTTATAGAGCTAAAATGAAATTGTTCAAGTGCATGTTTTTCTTTTTACGTGCAACTACTTTGATTTTTAGAAGCCTATTAATAAATAATGTAAAAAAAAATTATGAAGAATAGAAACTGAACAAGCACTATAGAGTTTATAAATTTCTTAAATCATAGAATCATAGAATGGCCTGGGTTGAAAAGGACCACAATGATCATCTGGTTTGAACCCCCTGCTGTGTACAGGGTCGCCAACCACCAGACCAGACTGCCCAGAGCCACATCCAGCCTGGCCTTGAATGCCTGCAGGGATGGGGCATCCACAGCCTCCTTGGGCAGTCTATCCCAGTGCATCACCACCCTCTGGGTGAAAAACTTCCTCCTAATATCCTACCTAAACCTCCCCTGTCTCTGTTTAAAGGCATTCCCCCTTGTCCCATCACTGTCCACCCTTGTAAACAGTCTTTCATCCTCCTGTTCATACACTCCCTTCAAATATTGGAAGGCCACAATGAGATCTCCCCAGAAGAAGCACTAGCAAACCAAGTGTTTCCTTTTGTCATATATATCAGCTTATCAGACTTTAATGTGAAGTCTTAAATGTTCTAGGATGATAAACTATACATAAGACTGTAAAGACAAACAGTTGAATATTTCTTGCTGACTTCATTCACAGATAGGTGATTGAAATTCACTCTGACTAGTAGCATATGTTTTCATCAGAACATGTATGTGTTTGCAACAAATATGTTTCAAAATGTAATCATTCTGACAGATTTGTTTTCTGTATACTGAAGTGCTGACTTACAATACTGTTGATCTGAGATTTGTTTCTGGGCACAGATTTGTGAATTAGAAAAGAAAGTTTTGCAGTGATGTTTGTTGTTTCACATTGTTTCCTACAGTTGTCTGAAAGTACTTTTTTTTCCCACCTCTCCCTCTTACCCTGCCCCTTTCCAGTATCTGACCACAGTAACCTCCCAGAAATTGTGAGCAAGGTCCTAACTCAAGAAATGCAGAAAATCTTTGTCAATAAAAACTTGGAAAGTTTTAATGAGGAGTTTCTCAAACACAATGCTACCTCCATTCAGCACCAACTTTCAGGTTTGTTTAACTTTCCAGTGCTTTTGCAAACGTGTTGATTTCAGTGATTCACGTTACCAGTCAGTTTCTTCATTATACATCGGTTGGAAAGAGACAGAAACTTGCCTGTTTACTTTTTTTCCTCTGCCTGCTTGTACCACTTAAAGCAAACAAAACAAAACAGAAAAAACCCCACACAACTTACTCACTTTGTGCATTAGATGCATAAGGAACCTGCTGCTTACCTCTCTGAAGTCTAATAGCAGAACACCTGTAGTGGATTTGATAGCTTAAGCATGGAAGCAATGTCATCTCTTCTGTTTCAGCTTTTAATGTTGAAATAATTAGAAAATATAAAGCAAAACAAGAACGTCTAGCAAATGTAATTATAAAAATCTTACATGGCAAAAGCAGTGCTTTTCCTCCTCTTTTCTATTCAACTGGAATGTCTCGGGATATTGTCACAACTTTGTCAAGTAGCAATAGCGTGAATCAAAATAGAAGGACAAACTTCTTTTTCTGCTCACTAGGCAACAGTGAAAACATGCAAATATGACAAATTCATATTACTTCTGTGGAAAAGTTATGAACAGCTGCTGGAGTTGAGAAAACTTGATTATTTTTTTTTTTTCTTCAATTTCCAGTACTGATCTCATTTAGTTTGCAAAAGTTATCCAAGTTCTGCCAGGGTTCACTGGAGAAAGTTAGCTCCAGAGAACCAATGGCCTGGCTTAGAGGAGGAGTTTGGGGTAAGTCACCCCAAACTTAGAAGAGCTCTGTTTCAGAACAGCATCTTGAGAGAAATACTAGCACCCTTTTCCCTTTGAGCAGGTTCAGGTGTTGGGAAGTCAGGTACAGGTATCTCAGCAGATGTTTGCTCCTGATTCTTTCAGATGTGGTGTTCTAATCTCTTCATCTTGTTAGGCATCTTACTGGATGTTTTCCAGGTTCTACTTTCTCTTTGCATGTTATTATGGAAATATGTTTATTTTGTCCTAGTAATTCTACAGGATTGAGTGTGTCTGTATATGCAGCATTGCATTTAGTAATGCTATTATCTCAATGTTGTGCTTTTTTTTTTTTTTGTGATAAGGTGCAAAAATGATGTATTTTCTGGACAAATCGAGGCAAGAAAAAGCAATTGCTGTGGCTACTAGATTGGATAAAAACATGAGAGACAAAAATGTGAAGGTAAAAAATGCAGTATTGAGAGAAGTGTGTAAAAGAATGTGTACTTAACTGAATGATAACATACATGCTTTATTTGTCACGATAAATTAATGTTCAGAGGAGTGAGGTTTTTGAACTTTGGAAAAAGGTAATTATATCTAAATACCAACACAATACCTGTGTTTGTTCAGATTAGTAAAATGTAAAGGCATTAACAGTTATTAACTGTTCCTTTTCTTTCTGTAGACATTAACCAAGGTTTTTGAGGCACTGCTTGACGGCAGTTTTGGAAGTTGCCACACTCAATGTGAAGAATATCAAGCAGCCTGTCATAAACTGTTTCCTTTTACATCTGCCTTTATGCCTGCCACAAACGAAGATGATAGCAGCATTGCATCTGTGAATCACACAGCCATTAACCACGACTTACTGTCTAATGAAATATGAAGTAGCATATGCAAGCCCGTGTGTGTGTGCCTACATACCCACACACACATACAAAACTCTGACTGTCATTACATGCTGGCTGGATACGGATCAGGGTTACTTTTCCAGGTTGCATTTTAATATCTTTAACAGGTCTAAAATGAAATATTTGGTTAGCTTAATGAAATGGAGTATCCTGTTAGTTACTTTTTTTTCTTCCCAACAAAAACTGCCAATATTTATGTAAACATGATCTTTAATCAGCATTTTTCATGTTTATACTTGTACAGTTTTAAGTCTTTTAATAATCCATCAGCCCTCCCTCACAAAAAGGAAAATGATGGATGTTAGACTGCTTTCACAAGTGTCATTGCATATACATATGAATGTGATCATATCCTGTTAAGAAATGATCTTTTGAGCATCTTTAGCAGATTAAGACAGAAGTGCTGCTTGAATGACCCTCTTCATCTTCTACTCTTGTTCTTGGGATTTTATTTTTTTTTACCTTTTATTTTTTAACCTTTGCTCAGTTTGGTTTCTTTTGAAGCACAGTGGACGTTGGAGGTTTGCATGTTTTTGTAAGGTGTGTGTCTCATGGAACCGGTGTTGATGGATATGAAGATTAGGTTTGTATGAAAACTAAGGGTTTTTGAAAATTGTATTCTATCTGCCTTGTGTTCCATAACTATTATTTCTTAAGTTTATGATCAGTTTAACGTTTTCTGTTTGAGTATTCTCAAGCAACTCCCTGAAAATGCAATGAATTTAATACTGTTGTCTGTTTTGGTTTTTTATTGTTGTTGTTCCATCTTCCCCTTCTTTCTCTCACTTCTGATTTCTCCCCATCTGTTCACTTACTGACATTTAAGTTAAAAAAGCTGCTCCAATATTGGGTAAATGCATAAGGTACAGTAAAGGGGGATGCAGTTCCCCTCTACATCCTACAAATTCACTGCTAAGTTTACTGTATTACCTCCATTAAAAGTCTTAGTTGTGAATTTATGGCCAATATATCAGCACTTCTCCTGCCTAAACACTATTGCTGTAGGTGCTGCAAAGCAAGCAGTATGTCAGGAGTGTGTTTTATATTTAAAAGCTGTTCAAAGGAGCACGAAGAGGATGACTACAAATCACAATGAATCTTTTTCTTTATTCTGGTGCATTAACTATTAAACACACGACATGAAAATGGAAGTTTGAATCTAATATACCTATTTAAAGCATAATGCTGGACAAAATGGCTACATATGACAGCTTTACATTCTATAAAGAACTGCTATCAAAATATAACTATACTGTGGCTTGTACAGAAAATCCATTTTCTGGAAACTGTAATGGAATCATTCAGTCAGTTTTGTTTTTATTCCACTGCAGTGTAAATAATTTCAGTAATATTAACTAGCCCCTCTAAGGCAAATATGAATTCACGAAGAGGGGATTTTATTAAGACAAATAAACTGTTCTAATTAAAATTCTCTTTTGTGTGTCATCTATTTAGATTCAAAACTGTTGAATGGAAGACTCACTGTAAAATATTGCCAACATATGTTATGCTGTAATAAATTATTTTGTACACACTTGCCTTTGCTTTGGAATTCTTGTGTATTTATGGACATCAAGCATCAGCCCATCACACATTTGTTAATTTGTTTTCTTTTCAGTTGCATATTCACTGGTTTAACCCAGACTCTCGAAATAGTTGAAAAGTAATGGCTGTATTTATCATATTGATGTATAATTCATATGTAGTAATGTGCTGCCCTTAGAAATGCAGCAGGACATCTTTATGTTATGTATTCCCCATGCCGTTCGCTGTTGAGCAGCTTGTGTCTCAGGCAGGGAATGGTAACTGACCATGATGGAGTCGTTTTGGCTCAGCTGACCCCTGGCACCACCTATCAGCCTGCATACAGTGGAGACGTTGGTGCAGTCCTTCCTGTCTTAGCATGATGACACGGTGCTAGAAAGGTAATTCAGATCTTCAAAAGAAAGCTGCAGCAGTATGGATGTGAAGGTAAGGCTGCTATTCCAGTCCTCCAGCATCTGTTAAGCTTGCATTTTTTGCAGATCAAACTCAAACAAAAATACTTGGCTTCTCTTTTATCAGTTTATTGCATGAGAAAACTGATAGTCTTGACTTCTGGACTTCCAGAATTGTAGGTCCTGTTCTGAGAATCCTGAAAATAGGGATTCATTCTTCTATGACCCAGTGTGTGGTTGTTTTTCCTGTGGAAGTTCTGGAGGCGTAAGCTGCTGAGTTTTGGGGCTGTCTTTACAGGTAGAAATCATTGCAGAGGAAGTGTAAGGTAGTATGGCATGAATAACAAAAGTAAGGAAGAACAGCAAATGATAAGCAAATATGTTTTTCTTTAAAATACTATGAAATGATTTGGTGTCCACAGTAAATCTGAATTTAGAAAAGGCATCAAGCTGAACAGCCCTGATAAGCCTTCCAAGAGGAAGCATGCCATAATATATAAATGCTAACAGTGTATGTATGTCTAATCAGTATTTCACATTCCAACATACTGAGCTCTTGTAGCAGATGTGATATGCCAGGAGGTAGCTGATCTTTTCTTATCAGTCTGCTGGCATTGAAATAATTGCTTGAATGCATCAAGGATCTGTGGACAACCCAGATCCAGTCAGTTTGTGGAGGAAACCTGCAAGTTGAACAGCCTTAGATCTCCTTCACCCCAGAGGACTCTTTCTGTTGTCTGACCTCAGATCTGAGTCTGGTTATCAGTTCTGAAAGGAGGCAAGCCAGAAGGAATAGGTAAGAGCTGAGACTCAGGGTGTTTCTTATTTTCGCCACCACCTATTCCTCTGAAAATACTCAATTATTATCATTTTTTAAAGGCTTTGACTAATCAAATAAATAATACTGTTTTGCTCTGGCATATTGACATTTCTATATAGGCAAGGTTTGATAGAATAACAAGAAACATTTTTGATTATATCAATAGCATTATATATAGCACTAAAGACTATGCATACTAGTAATAGTATAATGCAAACACTTTAAGATCTTGAGGTGCATTCTTACATCCTTCAAATCTAATCTGTGGTCCAGGTGGGCATGATGTGATGACTGCTTTAGCAGCCTAGAACTACCTGGAGATGGGATTTTCTGTCCAGGCAGAATGAGAACATGCAAATGCAGTGAGAGGCTGCCTGCAGAACACAGGACCTGCTTGTCTGGGCAGGTCTTGTGGTAATTTGTGATAAACGAAAATGTCTGCGTGGTAAATGAAAATGAATGCACGTGGAAGCTCAAACCCTAGGGTTCTTTTCAGCCTGTAACCATGCAACTTAGCATTTACTGTTTCACCATCGTGATTTTAAGTATTGTTGGCACTGCTTTTTCCTGTCTGTACGCAGGTTTCAATGCAAAGCTGTCAGCTCGTAGCATTTCCACTAGAGGGAAGTCTTGCATCTAGAATGATTTTATAGTAATGAAAGCCTGCAGCCATCTGTCTGTTTTCAGGTGTTTTCTGATATTGTTGGACAAACACAAGGAAATGTTTAATGTCTTTATTTCCTTCAGGCAGCAGAGAGAGGTCGTTTGCTTAAATGGCTGAATCAGATTCGCATTCATGTAGCCCAGGCATCCATAGGCCTTGACTTGGAGTTTTGAAGCTGGGAGCCTGGCCAAATGTGCCAACTGATGGAGAACAGAGGGCACTGTAGAGGATATCTGAGCCCCTGTCTGGTCAGAATAACCTGGGAGACCTCACTTCATATGCAGAAAGCATTGGGCAGCCTAGTTCCTGCCTTAACCCCTGTGCCTTGGAAGAGAGGCAGAACAGCCTTGAGGATTAGCATTTAGTCATGGACTAAATACATTGCCTGTTCACTGCTCACACCTTTTTTTTTTCTATTAAACATACTTCAAGCCTAGACAAAGTTTTTGAGAGCATGCTGGTAAGGTTCAGGAGGAGGTTCAGGTTTTGAGAGGTTTGCAGAGGTATTTCAGGTATGAGGAGTAGGAAACATGGTGTTTCTGGAATGGTTTGTGGATGATAAGTGGTCCAACCTAAAGTAACCAGGAGGTGATGCTCAGAGCAGGAGCTGCCTGCCTGTTCTCTGCACAAAGGCATGAGGCAGACCTGGCTCACCAGTATGCCTTAAAACCTGCCCATGAACAGCAGACTAACTGCGTGAGTCCTGGCTCTGTGCATTGCAGTGTGGGAGGTATCAAAGGAATCTGTTGTCACTGGAGATGTCTAATCAAGTTTTACCTCATCCACACATGACTGTATTTCATACAAGCACAGAGTGCCTCATCATAGAGTCTTGGGATGGCTCAGGTTGGAAGAGACCTCAGAGATGATCTAGCTAGTCAGCTTGGGCAGTGCACCTGCACGTGAACTGGCTTGGACTGTAGGCAGCCTACTTCTAACCCTTATTATTTTGATAGCAGGATGTGTAAGGCTGAAATCCTGTTTGCTTGTGACGTGCAGGCTCCTCTGTAACGTACTGCGCTGAAAGATGCACAACCACACGATACTTCAGCCTCCCTGAGGATTTCTTCATTTCTAAAAGCTGAGCAGCAGGTTGTCTTCTCCCTGCGGCATCCCTCCTCCAGCCTCTCCCCCTGCTACAGGGGCCTTGGCACTTGCTGTTCACTTCTTGTGAGCGGGATCAAATCAACAGCTTGTCAGGTACCTAACCCAGCAAACGTGGGTTGGTTGTCTGTCAGTAACTGGCAGTAATAGTGCAGGCAGTGATGTCTGATCAAATACTTGAGGAGATGCCCACACACAGGTGAATCAGGATGTGAATGCTTTGTTTACAGCCTTCCATTCAGGGAAGGTAGAAATTCCTCTCCCTTGCCTCCAAACATAGAAAGCATGTTTTTTGGGAGGAAGCCATGCTCCTGCTAGGATTATTGAGGCAGAGCCCTGGCTGTGGCCATGCATGTTTCTTTCTAATGGAAAGATCACAGCTCTCCCACCTCTGAGGGGTGAAAGGTACTGGGGAAATGGCAGCAACAAATAACTCATTGAAGGAAAGCTACCTCTGTGTAAATCTATTTTCAGCCAACTTCTCCTCAGTGTTGTCCATCTTGAGAGCTGGTCTTCCTTAGGACAGAAGGCTGTGGTGCAAGCCTGACTGGAAACATGACCCACTGCTGCACAGGTTGGCTGAGGAGATGTGGCTTTTTTCCCTTCTCTTGTCTCATCCTTCATGCTGAGAGCTCATAACCCTGCTCTTCATAACAAGAAATTTATCTTCGGATCAAGTGCTAGGCCAAATACAACCTTATCTAAGTGGCAGTACGTGCTCTAATTTGGCATGTGAGCTTTGGAGTTCGCTTGTGGCTTCAGTAATCCTGGATACAATACACATTTTTCAGTACCATAGCAGGATAGATCTGGATGTACAGAGCTGCTGTTTTCGGGTCTCTGCAGTGGCAAAGCCAGGCTGGACGTGGCTCTGGGCAGCCTTGTCTGGTGGTTGGTGACCCTGCCCATGGCAGGGGGTTGAAACTAGATGATCATTGTGGTTCCTTTTCAACCCAGGCCATTCTGTGATTTTTCCAGCAGTATTTTATTTCTATTATTTCTTAATACTTTTTAATGAATACTCTGACTAGTTTAATATGCAAATCCCCTACCATAGGAAAAAAAAAAACCAACAACTAATAAATGGGTACTGGGCAGTAGGCAATTTTGAAATCCTGTTATTTATGGAATAATAGTGAAAAATAGAAAATGAGCATATGGAAGAAGTTGCTGTCACAGATCATCCCCCTGGCTGGGAGAATTAGAGCATGGTTTGTTTAACTTTCATTTGTGAGGAAGACAGGATGCTGCCATAGCTTGTCACAAAAATTATTCAAGGCTGAGGAAAAGGGAAAGAACCCAAGACCTTTAAGAATGATTCTTAAACTGAAAAGCAATTGTCTCGGTGGAAAGAGCTGGATGTGGTACGTGGTTTCTGCCTGTAACACTGATCCTTTTCTTCCCAACTACACAACCCCCTGTGCGCTCCTAACAGGAGAGGCTCCAACCTCCTAAAGCATGGTTATTTCCCAACCAGAAATATGCAAATCCCCGTCCCTTAAAGGAGGGTGATTTACTGGCTAACTGAAGCGCAAGGCTTACGGCTTTTGTTCCACTTTTGTATGGTGACAGGCTCAATGGGGTCCCGGCCCTTGATTGGCACTCCAGCAACACAAATACATAAAGAGCTGCACTTCTGTTCTGACATACGCAGCCACATGCCTTCAGCAAACAAGTGCTCTTGCTTATTCTCTGCCTCCTACTGCCCCAGTGCCAACAGAGCAGAGAAGGGGAAGTTAAACTCAATTTTTCTGAGCTTGCTGCAGTAGGATGGATGGGAATGGCATCCAGCACCCCCCGTAATTCCTGAATACCTCTATTGTGACCGTACTGCTCTGAGTTAACTTGAGATTGGTTCAGTACAAGAGAACGATGCTTTTGGACCATAGAAAAGACAAAGCATTGGTCTAGGCACACAGGAGCAAGATGAACAAAATAGAACCCCAAGTAAATTCTAGAAAGAAAAAAGTAAACTCAAGGCTCGGAGGGAATTCAGTGTCTCTAGGGAAATCTAAGAAATATTTTGCTTGTGTGTGGTTAATATCTTTTCAGACCGGTATTTTGGCCACAAATATACTTTTTACCACAGTATTTATTAATCAATTCAATTTATGATCCTTATTTCTTTTACTTTGCTTAGAAAAGAGATGAATTAGGGGAGATGTCTTATTATTTTAATACAAAGAGCTGCCTTACATGTTTCAGTTCACAAGACTTACAGTTTGTTTCCAGAGTGGTTTGTGTGTTAGATCCTTTTCATATAATACAGGCCTCTTGTGGCATAAATTCCCATTTGTTTCCTGCATGTCATTATCTGCTGTTGAGTCAACATTCCTTCTCGACAAAACTGCTGTTTTGTTGGTTGTTTTTAAGTAACACAGCATTCAGCAATCTTGGCTCCTCAGTTTCTCAACAATTCAGAGAAAAAAACACGTGGAAAACAGTTTCTCATTCATATTTGAATCATCGTGGAGTGATATTCATGAACAGTTCAGAAGCAAAACTGGCAGAAAGGTATTGATTGCTCTTCTCCAGCTCATGGCACAGCACAGACCTTATCAGCATCCTATTGCTTACATTCTCTTGCTGACTTCTTGTCTTTTTGACCTTTCTTCTCCGCTTGGTCACTGGTTATTTCTTTGTACTGATAGAGGAAAGCCTACGAGACAGCATCCTTCCCCCTGCATTGAGATTCAGAAGCACTAGGGCAGCTTTCAAGCAGTGTTTTGCTTGGTTGGTTTCCGCTATACTGAAGCCATCTCATAAAGCAGCAGAGCTTTCATTAAATGATGTTATTCCTTTCATCTTTCAAGAAGGCACCAAACTGAGTCTGGTCACATTGTTATAAACTTTTCTTATCTTGTTTACTCTCCACCACCCCTCTCCTCACTTGAACTCTACTCCCATTCCATGCAATACTCAAAGTCCCTCGACCCAGAAATTCCAAATTCTTCAGCAATTTTGCATATCTTTTGGCTGCGGACAGAAGCTTACACTGAACTGTCCCTTCTAGTGATTTTGGTACGGATGACTATTACACCATTCTGTTTCAGTGACTTTTAACCCAATTGGAACAATTGTGGTTACATTTAAACCACCAGAGGCACATTTCAGAGTAAATAACTTATTTAAATACATCCGTTCAAAATTCCTAGAGCTGCTGTCTCAAGTTACTAAAAGGCAGAGGAAAACGATGATATTATGTTCCCATTTAAGAGGTAAACAAGCAGGAAGTTTATAAGAGTAATGGGCTGCAGAAGGAAAGTTCTGGTTTTGGCAGAAGTTAGCAATAAGGTGTTTGCTTTGGTTGTGGCTCTGGGTGTCAGTAAGCTGGTCCATGAGTTTGCAGCACTGTTAATCAGAGCAAGAGAGAAAAACGTAAGGAACTGTGCTGGTTTGTGGTCCAGGTTCAGGTTTAAGGAAAGCCAGGAAAGGCTGGGAGGAGAGGAAGGAGAGGAAACTTCTGGCAGAAGATTTTCTTTGTGGTTTCTCAGATTATTTATACTGCTGTGAGTCATGCACGCTCCCCACTGTTGTCATGGATGGAGCTGCAGGTCACTGGCATGTATTTAGCCCAACCATTAGCTATGGTAGGTTGTGCCTCTGTTGGCAGCTAGGTAGCCTGTGTAAAATGCATGTGTGATCTCCACCAAGTTTTAATTAGGCAGCTGCCTTCATTAAAGAACAAGCTTAGCAATTTCCCCAAACAGTCAATTGCAGTTGCAGCGTGAAGGATAAAATAGATTGGTGTATTAATGTAGACTGTTGGTTAATGACTGGCTTTGGCTCGCTCTCCAGAGCAGCACCCCGAGGGCAGGGCCGTGATGCTCAGAGCTGGGGGACAAGTTGTACCTATGATGCTTAGGCTATTCCTGCTTTGTGGCTCCAGGACTTAGGTTTCCCCAGCTGTCAGTCTGGCTGTGCCTTTTCATCCTGTGATAGTTTTCATTTTTTTCTCCTTCATGGCTGTCTAAATGTTGGGTTCCCTGACTTTCCTTCGGCTATAATTTTGACAACATTGGGTTTCTCTTGGTCTTTCCTGGGTTTTAAATGCAATATCTACATCAACTATCTAGCAATGCTACTTTTTAAAATAACTATTATTTTAACAGGCTGAAATGTATTAGAAGATTCTGGGATGTTATATGTGAAGAGCTGTAGACTGCTTCTACAGGCAGGGATCTGACACCTTAGCTTTTGTCTGAGATGAATGCCAGTGAGAACACAGGATGAAATTTCACCAAACATCTGCTTTTAATTGTGAGCACATGGTACTTACTCAACAGGATCAATACCTTGGGGTACTCCTGATCTTTGAGGTAGGGAAAGGAAGTGATGGATTAGACCAGAAGTTTTCAACCGCCTCTGACATGCAACCCATCCCCCATTCTACAGCTCCAGTTTCCAATGGAGCTGCACATGCCCTGCTTGCAGTAAATTTATTTTTTCTTTCCTTTTTTTACACCAATGCTTCATAAGTTATCTATGAACCTGCAGGTATCCCTGGGTTTGAAAACCACCATATCACTCCAGCAGAAGCATCCATGTCTGTGTAAATGAGCCCTAGATTTCCCTTCTTGCACATCAAGACAAGGTTTTGTGTCCAGCATTGGTGTTTGACTGAGAAGACTAGCACCTTATAAGCATGGCAGCCCAGCAGTGCCAGAGTATCTGTTGGTGCTGTAAAAGTATTTCCGTGAAGAATATTTACAGAACGGATTTATTGGTTTAAATAGCTCTGTGGCTCGCAAGTTTGTCGGGTCAAAAATGCAATAGGAAACCACTGTCAACATTGCAGCACCAGCTGAGGAAGGTCTGGAGACACTGTGTCGAATGGTCAAGAAGACGCTCACTTTAAATACACCTTGGACTGCTGCCTAGAAGAAGGGAGGGATTCAGTAGCCGAAGTTTACATTACAGGCTGTGTTGGAGGCTTCCACCAACAAACAAGAGCAGACGGACGTGTCTGTCTGCAGCATTTCAGGGCACTGTGCTTAGAAGGGACTTTTCCCTTTTGCCAGATGTTGGCTGCTCCTCTTGGCATCGATGGCAAAAATGCATCAGGCTCAGCTGGAGCATCCTTCAGTGATACTTACGGTGACCTGTGGATACACGTGCGCTGTAACATAGAACAAAAAAGGCATAAAAGGCAGTCTTTAATTCCACATGCATAAGCTAAGTGCTTATGCAGAAAATTAAAATTCACCAGCTGTATATCTGCTGCAATCAGTGGAATCCACAGTTGCTTAGGAGACAGAAAGAGCTGCAGTAGGTGATATGAATATCTAGTGGAAGAAATGCTTTGACACTTGCCTATGGAGCATAACCAAGGATTTCTTAGGAAAAGAAAATCCCCAAGCACAAAACAGAAAAGAAAGGAAGTTCAGGGAGCTATTTCTTCAACATGCCTAGAAATGATTGCAAAAATAGTAAATCTGTGTGTAAAGCAGCAATTAAGGAGAAGGCCAGGGAAAAGCTCTTGTGTTGTTACTGGGAAGCAGTTCCCTGCCCGCAACCCTCTGCTCTCTGCTTTTATCAGCTCTGGAGCTCACCTGGCTCAGCTGAGACAGTTCAACCCAATCCAATAGAAAGCTGCTCAATTTCTTTCTTGATTAGCCTTCTGTTCTTCCAGTGTGTTGAACTGGCTCAGCGTAAGGTGAGACAAACCCATTACACATGGCATGCAGAGAATTTAGCATATGGGAAGGAAGAAGGAGGAGAAGCTGTTCTCTGTTCTGTGGCAGAGGTTCTGTTGAGCAACTCCAGCCTTGCTGTATTGCCTCAGCCTTCACTCTTTGTGATGATGTGGCCTAAGTAGGTTCTTGGGCAAGAGAGAACTGAGGCCAGCTATGGGACCAAGCCCTTGTATTCTGAGGCTATGAGTTCTTCCTAGCCACATGCCCTATAGTTCTCCATTGTTCCTGTTGTCTTTCATCCTTCTCATGCTCTTGACGTCATATTCTTATCTCTTCTTCTCCGCTTTTTAACCTCATTTGCTCACTATGGTCTTCAAAAAAGATTGTTTGTAACCACTTCTATTAGCAGAAAGGAAAACAGAGGAAGACCACAAGAAAGGAGGAAACCACAGAATAAATAAGAATTGAACATTACCATGAGAACTTCTTTTGATCCACAGAAAAAATAAATAAGTGCTTCCATGTCAGCTGGTGAAAAAGGTGAACAAACCTGCTAAATACAGATTATTTGTTGTCTGGAACATTGTTTTTCTCATTGTACGTCTTCGAGGAGCACTGACAATACGTCTCAAAATGTTGTTACAGCTTCACATTCGAGAAGTCTCAGAGATAATTTTCCTTCCCTCTCCCTGTTCCCAGCACCTCTATTTTAGTTCCAGATATCCTCATCGACACACAAACATAATCATAGCTCCTGACGCATACGCATGGAATAGCACCTGATGTCTGTTTTCAGTACCACTGGTTGTAACAAAATGTGACAGCATCTTGCCCAACAGGCATTTTACAGAACAGATATTTTAGCTGCTCAGCCAGCTTTTATTTTAAAAGACTGAGAGGCAGCACAAGATCAGTGGCAGCTGTGGCACGTATAAACATCATGTTAACCTGACTTCAGGACAAACCAATATTGTTCAGCTCTGATTAAAGAAACCCCTCCACTGCAGAGTACCCTGGCTCTGTGTGTTTAGCAGCTCCTTGTGCCTTGCTCTCCACCTGCTCCTGTGCTCACGTCACCACAGTGATGCTCTAATCCAGCTGCCCCTTGGCTGTATTCACAGCTCAGTGATGGATCGAGCCAAGAAACAAGCACAGGACAGCATGGGCAGATTTAGGTAAGTGTGGGCAGTGAGCTGAAGTGTAGTGATGTGCCATAGCCACACGTGAAGCTCACAGTGCATCACACAGCAATAAAACACAGGACGTTGCCTCTTTGGAAAATCAGAATGTCTTGGGTTGGAAGAGATGTATTAAAGCCCATCCAATTGCAATCCCTTGCAATTATCAGGGTTGCCACCCAGGAGCTCAGGATTCCCAGGGTCCCATCCAACTTGGCCTTGAGTGCTTCCAGGGATGGGGCACCCATAACTGTTCTGGACAGCTTGTCTTATCACTGTAAGTCTGGGTAAAAAGTCAGTTCTCCTCCCATTTATAATCTCCCTTTGATTACTGGAAGGCTGTGGTGAGGTATCCCCAGAGCTTTCCCTTCATGCAGGCTGAACAAGCCCAGCTCTCACCTTGTTTTCATAGGAGAGGTGCTCCAGCCCTCTGCTCATCCTCATGGCCTCCTCTGGACCCTCTCCAACAGTGTGGAGAGGGTCTTCTTGTGCTGGCAGCCCCACTCCTGGATGGAGCCTCACGAGAGCAGAGCAGAAAGGCACAACCACCTCCCTGGCCCTGCTGCCACCCCTTTTTTTTTTGGATGCAGTTGGCTTTCTGGGCTGCAAATGCACACCGTTGGCTTGCATCGAGCTTTTCATCCACCAGAACACCCATGTCCTTCTCTGCACGGTTGTTCTCAGTGAGTTTTTCTCCCAGTCTGTACACGTATCTAGGATTGCCCTGACCCGAGGACAGCACCCTGCACTTGGCCTTGTTAAAACTCATTGGCTTCACACGGGCCCACCTCTCCAGCCTGCCCGGGTCCTTCTGGATGGAGGCCATCAGGGGAAAAGAGGTGATCTTTTTATTTGGGATAGCAGCGAACTTGGGGACGTACCCAAGTGCTCTCCAAAGCCCGGCCTCAGAGCAAGCACCCAGTATTTGTAGAGTGATTAAAGGGCTCATCCTTGAAGCTCCAGCAACACAAAACACCTTTATCGCCGAGCAAGGAGGAATCGCTGCTCCTTCCCACGCAGCTCTTCCAGCTCCTGGCTGCGAAACCCACTCAGGCTGAGGCACAACACCCCAGAAAGGCGCACCTGCACCGCCCGCCTTCCCCGCAGCAGCGGGCAGCACCGCCTCCCGCTCCCTCCCCTCAGCCCCCGACCCGGGCGGGCTATAAGAGGCGGCGGCGGCGGCGGGGCCGGCAGTGGCGGGGTGGCCGCCATGAAGCCGCCTCAAGCGCAGCGTGCGGCGGGCCAAGGTAGGACTGAGGGATGGCGGCGGGATCCAGTGGGAGGAGGAAGGGTTCTGGTCTCACCGCGCAGCGGTTCGCTCAGCCGCCGCTTTCTTTTCCCCCTCAGCGGGCGGCCGGCGTCCCGCGGCGTTGCAGGAGGAGGCGGGCGGCTTGGCGGAGGCTCTGGGAGAGTTCGAAGCGGTGCTGGAGGACTTCGCCTGCCCCGCCGGCCGGAGCCGCTTCCACTACGGGGAGCACCTGGAGCGCATGAAGCGGCGGAGCAGCGCCAGCGTCAGCGACGGCAGCGGCCTCAGCGACTCCGAGAGTGAGTGCGGGTCGGTCGGTCTGTCTGTCTGTCTGTCTGTGCTTGCGGGCAGACCGCGCAGAAAACTTTCTTAGAGTTGCTTTGGATTTTGCCTTCGTTCAAGCGAAGATGCGATGGATGATCACGTAATGTGTCTGGCGTTGCTGTTCCTTGAGCGGTCTGCGGCGTTGTAAGGCGCTGTCTGCTCTTGCGCTCTGGTGCAAAACAAGAGGCGCTTAAATTGGTCGCTTTGAGAGTCTCCGACTAGGGAAATGCTCTCCTATTGGGAAAGGGAGGGGGTGAAATGCAAACAAACAGCAGAAAACTCCAAGAAAACAGCATCAGGAACTTAAGTTGTGTCTATGGAAGAAGATAGACCGCTGTCTGTGGTTACTTGGCATGTCTGCTCTGACTCACAGTCACAGAATGGCCAGGGTTGGAAGGGACCTCAAGGATCATGAAGCTCCAACCCCCTGCTACAGGCAGGGCTGCCAACCTCCCCATTTAATACTAGACCAGGCTGCCCAGGGCCCCATCCAACCTGGCCTCCAAGGACAGGGCATCCACAACCTCTCTGGGCAGCCTGTGCCAGCACCTCACCACTCTCTCTGTAAAGAATTTCCCCCTGTCATCCAACCTAAATCTTCCCTCCCTCAACTTAAGACCATTTCCCCTTGTCCTGGGGAGACTCATGGGACTTGTGTCTTGAACAAGTGCTCTTAATTGCTCTGTTAGGGCTGAAATGAAAGGCATTTTGGGGAAAACAGAGGTGTTCTTCTGATTGGGGCAGAAGATCAAGTGAGAGACTGCATGCTCTCGTAAATCAGCAGATGAGATCTTCAGGAAGATCTGGAAAATAATAACTTATCACAAGGGTGAGCTGATTTAGACTGAATACATCAGTGGAATAGCACAGTAGAAAAGAGTAGGCTCTGTGCAAAGTCCTAAAGGATCTTCACTTAGGATCTTGTCTAATGCCCAGTCCTGGTATGTAATTGAGTTTCTCCCTTACTCATGTCTAAAGGGGATGGCTATGGAAGAATTGGAAGTTTTCAGGGTGCTCATGTGTGCGCTAAGAGTCCTATTAGGATCCAGCTGTCTCAACCATATGAGGGTATATTTACAGGAAAAGGAAAAGAACATCAGTCTGCTTTCCTCCTTTCTCAGAAAAGTCCCAGTAAAACACTTGCAAAAGGCTTCATTCAGGGCAGGCAACTTTTTCTTTTGAAGCGAGAGCAGGGTTGGAGAGGGACTGTGGATTTATGAAGAGCTCCTTGTACAAAACAGGCTCTGGTGTCTGATGTAATCCAGCAATGCTCCCTGTAGCTATTTCAAGAATAGGTGTAGGGACTTTTCTACTTACCCAGGCTCTTTCCATTCAGACTGAAGTTTTCTCCCTAGGGCTACCTTTCACTTGGTCTCTGTCCTGCAGCACAAGTGCAGTGCTAAATTCATGACCTCGCTATTGGTAACACGTGGGTTAAACATCACTTCAGGATCAAGGAGAAGCTGGGCTGAAAGAGCAAGTAATTGCAATGTAACAAGGTGAAAGAAATGCCAGCAAGGTTATCTGCAGATGGTTTGGTTTATAGTCTTGCTCATGAAGGCTCTGTCTCTGCAAAGTCTTATTATGCATTGCTGCAGACTATTCTAAGAATATCTTGTCATGTATTTACAGAGCAGTTCCGACTGTTACGTTTTAGTTTCCCATCAAGAAGATAAAGTACTGATCTCATCTCTGCTGATGTGAAGTAGCTGAAGGTTAGGATTTCTGCCACTCCCGTGGTGGTATCTTTGACTGGAGGGTGTGTGTGGGGGGGGAGGAGAGGAGGGGGGATGTTTTAAGCTGTAACTCAATTTCAGGGCACTTCAATTGGTCTACAATTTACTTTTCTAGAAGCTAGTAGCTGATAGCAAATGGTCATAAAAATACTGTTTTACAGTGTGGTAAGGAAAGGACTCTCCCGGGGCTTCTGCCGTGAGGGTGATTCCATTTAATTTAAACAGAAGGATTTACAAAAGATTGTTTTCAGTGCAGTTAAACCAGCAAATAGTGCTTTGTGGGGGTTTTGTTGCTTTTCTTTTTTTCTTCGTTTTAAAAATCTCTTCTTGGAGAAGATGGCACCAACAGCACTAATGGAAAAATTTCTATGGCGTATTCTGACCTCTTAAGGAGAAGAAAAAAAGAAGATTGAAGATGCTACTTTGGAAAGTGGATGTGATAGTGCTTGGCTCTCCCACTTCTCACCCTGATGTTTGATTAGATGATCTTTGGACCAGGTCTGTCTTGGCTGTGGTTAAGCATTACATCTAACACACTAGACTCTAGAGCTTACGGTAATGAAAATGCTAGCGTGTGCAGATGTTCATGATGATGTTAGTGCTTGGCACACAAGTGTTACATTAACCACAACAGCTGATTGAGTCACTGCTGGAAACCATGATGCAGTTGGGGGTTCAGTCCAACAGGCATTCTTGGATGAATACCAATTCTGTTTTGACTTTGATGAATTCAACTGAAAGAACAGCAGCTTCATGCTCCAGGTTATTGATTGTGCAGAAGCCTCTGAGTTGAGGGATATCTTTGTTTTTCGCTGTGTATGTTCATTGTGATAAAATAGGATTTGGATTAGAGAGTGCAGTCTAGTTAGATTCTGCTAGCATAAATGCAGCAGAATTTATAGACTTTACAGCTATCATTTGCTGCTGGTGTGTTGGAATAAGCTTAAGACCTGAGGGAAAGGGCCTGGAGCTGTTTTAGGGAGTGTTAGGTTCGGCCTTAAGGGGAGGTTCTTCATAGAGGGTGGTTGGCATGAAAGAGGCTGCTCTGGGCAGTGGGCACAATCCCAAGCTGCTGGTGTTCAAGGAGTGTTTGGATGCTGCTCTCAGACACAGGGTTTGATGTCTGGGTGGCCTCGTGTGGAGCCAGAGTTGGAGTTAATGGTCCTTGGGAGATCCTTCCAACTAATTTGATCCTGTGGAAGAGTAGAGGCTTGCCTGTGCAAATTCTGTGTTCACTTGATGTATTTTGTTTTACAGTACATATATTAATGTCAGGACAATCGAGTTTAGGCTTACAATAATGAACAGAGAGGAATACTACAAGAGGTAGAGAAGAAAAATGCTTTAGCATTCTACCAAAGCTTCAATAACATCTAGAAGCCAATTACCATAATTTGATGGTATACTCTGAATTGTTTAGACATCAGCTACAGATGCATTTTGTTTTTTCTGGAACAGGTTTGGCTTCCAGTCTGCCTCTTAAACAGCGCTGCAAAATAAAATATGTCAATTCAGTTCTTGCACTGATGTAGCCTGCAGTGCATAGCTATTTTTAGGGGCATGTAAATGCTTTCTGACCAATACCTCCTGGCTTTTAAACACGATGAAAGACCATGAGTGCATCTGGAGCTCTTAATTCTTTAATTCAAAGCCGAGCAGGTGCAAGTTTCAGGGGCTGAATCACTGGTTAATGTGCAGTGCCAGGCATGGTGCAAGGAGTCATAGTTACGTGCATGGAAGTCTGTGGGGTTGGGCTGATGCCTCTCTGAAGCTTCAGCCGCTGCAGCACTCATCCTGAAAAGCCAGTTTACGTATGTGATCTATTGCAGTATGTAGGGAAGTTGCAGAGGGACGACAGAAATGAGTGAAGAGATGAAATAGTTTCCAAATGACTGACTAGACTGAGCTGCCAGCCTAGAGATGAGATGGCTTGGGTGGGGGCAAGCTGTCTTCCAGAACATCCCAAATGACATCAGGAAAGTGACTGCGACCTCGCCCAGTATAAGAAAATAAAATTAAGCCAGCAAGACTCAAATGATCACGGAATCAAAGAATGGCCAGGGTTGGAAGGGACCTCAAGGATCATGAATCTCCACCCCACCCTGCCACATGCAGGGCCACCAACCTCCACATTTAATACTAGACCAGGCTGCCCAGGGCCCCATCCAACCTGGCCTTGAACACCTCCAGGGATGGGGCATCTACAGCCTCTCTGGGCAAAAATGATCTGAATAATGTTTTAGGTTACTGACACACTTAAGGGAAAGAAAGCCAAGGGGTGTCAGGTACACATGCTTCTTGCCAGGTGTTGCAGTTTAATGAGAACTGTGCTTTTTGGTAAGGTTTCTTGTTCTTGCCTCTCTGGCATACTTATTTCTTTCCTGTCCTTCAGAAAGGAAACCTTAGGGAAGGGGATGACTGGAGCTGGCAATGCTGCCTCACCAGTAGTAAGCATGATGGAGGAATAAGATGATAAGCTTTGAAATAATGAGAAGTTGATCTTGCACATCTGAGTTTCAGATGTCCAAGATCACTTCCTTGTAACTATTAGCTGTGTGATCTCAAATCTCTTGCACTGTTCAGCCTACACATACCAATGGTGAGAGGTGTGAGATTCCAGTGGCTGTGCTGTAACAGATGGTTGATGGCTGGGCAAAAGCAGCGAAACAATGCAATGAAATGCAAGTGTGATTGTGATGAACCAAGCCTTCTCCTTGAGGGCCACAACATGCATGTTGTGAAGCGAGCTCTGGGTGGTGAGTATTTCTCACTTCTATGGGTTGCATTCAAACCCAGATGTTTTATTTATAGCACGTATCTGTGTTCTGACTCGCAATTAATTATGCAGTCTATTCATTAAGTGCTGAATATTGTTACATAACGAACTCACAGTTTGCAGACTTAAGTGGAATTGCAGACCTTTTTCTCTGAAGACTTTGGGAATGAGGTATTTTTCTTCAACTTCACTCATTGCAAATTATAGTCAAAACTTTTACTGATTCCAGTTCTTCTTCGTACCATGTCCTGTGCTGTGGTTCTATAAATAACATAATAATAAAGAAATCAGACAGCTGGTCTCTTCTGTTTCATTTTAAAACAGACAGCCTTGGAGGCTTTCCTCCTTCAGTTAGTTACTGTCCAGAACCTTACAGTTGTTCACATCATGGGAACATGCTTATACTTTCATGGTACTGCAGTGTTGCTCTTTTTGTGGTTTATTTATATACTGGAACACCAAAGGTCAATGCTAACTACAGATTACGTTGCCAAAGTAAAATACACCCATATCTGTTGCAACCCCCTAATTTTGCCTCTATTGGCTTCGTTTAGCTCAGTTGCTTAACTATCAGATTTTAAGTGGTTTTTTTTTTTTTTTTGAAGACAGTTCTAAGAGACATAGTTTGTACATGGCACACAGGCAGTAGAATCACAGAATGGCCAGGGTTGGAAGGGACCTCAAGGATCCAACTTCTGTGATGCATGCAGAGCCACCAACCTCCCCATTTAATACTAGACCAGGCTGCCCAGGGCCCCATCCAACCTGGCCTTGAACACCTCCAGGGACGGGGCATCCACAACCTCTCTGGGCAGCCTGTTCCAGCACCTCACCACTCTCTCTGTAAAGAATTTCCCCCTGACATCCAACCTAAATCTTCCCTCCCTCAACTTAAAACCATTTCCCCTTGTCCTGCTGTTATCTACCCTTTCAAAGAGTTGATTCCCCTCCTGTTTGTAGTCTCCCTTTAGGTACTGAAAGGCTGCAATGAGGTCACCCCACAGCCTTCTTTTCTCCAGGCTGAACAAGCCCAGCTCCCTCAGCCTGTCTTGGTAGGGGAGGTGCTCCAGTCCCCTGATCATCTTTGTGGCTCTCCTCTGGACCTTCTCCAAAATCCAACTGCAAAAGAATCCAACTACAAAGCCAAAACCATTAATGGATGCAAGATGAACTTGCATTGCAGAGAGAGGGAAGGGGTTGGATGAAGAAGGGCAGCAGCAATGAGATCCTTGGCATCAGCCTCCAGCTATTAAGTTGCAGGGGATGTTATATTTGCATGGCAGTGGAAGTCTTCCAGGGCCCCTTATTGAAGGCAAGTCAGTGAGCCTGGGCTGTGGCAGGACTGGAGCGTCCTTTTTCCCAGAGCTGCCTGCCCCAGAGCTTACATCACTTATGAAGGTGGTGGTTTTGCACTGTGGGGACCACAGGAATTCAACAGTGCTTTGTTTTCAGTTTTCATTTGCAAAGTTGATATTCCCAGCACCAAAATCACTGCTGCTTGGTGGCAAGCATAAGCCAAAGGCTCTACCTAAAACACCACTCTGCTTCTTGTGAAAGATAAATAGCCATATATGCTTGAAATGGTTTAATTTTACAGCCCATCAGAGGGTATCTCTGTTCTATGAAAGCTTTTCACCTTTCCCTGCTTTTAATACATTGTGAGGTCAGTGGTCAGTACTTCCAAGTGCACATAGAAGGACTACAGGGAAAAATACAACAGGAATCAGGATGATGAAGAATTCAGGCATGTGTGTGTGGATGTACATAAAAATGCACAAATAGATTGAGGTCAATTTAAATGGCACAGTAGTCTTCTGAAATCTGAGTTGCCTTCACAGGGGTTCTCAAAAAGAAGCCTTTATTTCAGCCATGGGTAAAAGCAACAGGAGCTTTGGATGTAATGCATGAAAAGCACAGGTTTGTAATAGCTTCCCAGCATCGCTACATCTGGTGCCTGGATACCAGTAGCATGGGCTTTGCAGTAAAAGCGTACTCGACTTCATAGCTTTTGTTCTCTGGATTACTTCTTATGAATTCACCAAACCTTTAAAATAAATCCCTTGAGAATTCGCAGCCTGTTCTTCCCAAATGTTACCTCAGACATGTGTTTCATCATTGGTCTGTCCTGTTGGTGTTTCATTGGGTTGTATCCTTGGCTATTGCCCTGTTTGTGTGAGGTGTTATTTGGCTTTTTCATAATGGCAGGGCTTTTATCCCAGTTAAAATTTTCCATTCTGAGTTCCTTGTTCAATAGGGTTTGCATCTTGGCTAAAAACTAATATGGTTTTAGTTGAAAGTTGCTCAATTTCAGGAAGAGATTTGTCATATCTTTAACTATGACTTGAAACCCACTAATGTGCTAGGGTTCATTTCATTGTACAATGCTGCTGAGAAGATGATGATGCAGAGCAGAGTCAGATTCCTTCTCTCACTTCTTATGAGGATTAGTTAATCTTTTTAGGAGCTGCTTCAAAAAACATTTATGTCATTTTTCAATGCTTTTTCTTTCTGAAGCTCTCAATTCTGCCCTGTATTCCCCAAATCTGCCAGAAGTTTCAAGTAGGCTAGTTCTGATCCTCTCAGGTTTAGACAGAGCAGGCATTTAAGGCTGAAGCTGCAGAGCTCGTGATGAAAAGTTAATATGAAGCATCATTCCACTTCTGCACCAGAAGTACCAGCAGCTGACTTGGCCAAGCCATCATTTCAGATATCAGATGCCATTTTGTTTGCACAGTGCTGTGAGTAGCACGTGCCCTTGTAGCAGGAGCTGAGCTAATAGCAGAGGGAACTGTATGATGAGGTATGATGATACTGTGATAGCCCAATATACATATGTACAAGAGAAAAGATCTGCCAGGGTGAAGCCTCTCACGTAAGCATTTGCAGTTGTGTGATGCAGCAGACAGTTGGGCAGGTCAGCATTTCTGTCCTTAACGAGGCACTGCCTTTTTCTGTATGTTATTGCCACAGCAAGTGATATAATTATGCCTCATATAATAGCGATGCTTCTGAGGAACCATTTCTCTCCCAGAGCTCTTAATTCACTTTTAAAATAACTTCTGAAGAATTCTGGTTACTGAAATTTCCCAGAATACTGTGAATCATTCCGGCCTTGTGAGATTTAATTTAGGTATAGGGTGATTGCTGTAATACTCCCTAGATGATGCTAAGTGCAGGGGATGCTTTCCTTTCCAGGAGACAAGGAAAGGGCCCAGGACTTCTTCCTTTTAAACAGTAGGTGTGGGAACAATAGCCTTCAAACAATAAGTTATTTACTCACCCCTCTGGCTTTCAAGTTGGTAAACTTCAGTTCTCCAGACTTTGAAGCCCATGTGAGAAACATTCTGTTTTTTCATTTAATCCTATTGCAAAATTTGAGACAGTGCTATTTTTAACTTGAAATGATTTTTTTGTTTGTTTGTTTTTTGTTTTAACAGGTGCAGATTCACTCTACAGGAGTAGTTTCAGCCTCAGTGATGAAAAACTTAACTCTCCAACTGCATCTACTCCAAGCTTGCCATCTCCATCAGTAACTCCTTGTAAAGGTAAACTTAAATCCTCAGTGTTTCTCCTGAATTCTCAACTATATAGGCTTCTCCCTTTGGGCAAAGATACACATTTATGCATGAACTCTCAGTTTTGCTTTCATTCAAAAGTAAGGATTACTGATAAGCACACTACAAGTGCAAGAATTATTGCTGCTTATGGTCAACACAATGTCATGAGGCATCCATGCTTCTTCACAGGTTATTCAGTGGCTTTTGGTTTTGAATTGCCCAGCTACAGAAAGTTCTTTGGTTAGTCAAATCTGTTACAAAACTGCTTACAGAATACTCACTTTAGAATTAACAAGTCTAACTTAAGCAACTAAGTAGCCTTAGTGTCCCATCTGTGCACAGAAGTGTTAGCTGTGGGGCTGAAATGTGTGATTGGTTGCAAGTAACAAATAAAAAGTTCTTTTACTAATTACCAAGATGCCAGGCAGAAATGTGTCATAGTTAATGAGAAGTAGGGAGTTAAGTGTTTCAGTTAAACTGGTACTACTCAGTTAATACTTGGCCAGGAGTTGCACATGAGATCAAGACCTTTTTCCTGATGAGAAGGTAGAAATAGTTGGGACCACCCTGCAATAGACCTTGGAAGTGAGATAAGGAAGCCACTTGAAATAAACCTAGGTTGAATGGAACCAGTGATGTTCTCAGCAGTGGAAATTTGAGTAAATGCTTGGATGTAAACTGAACATGTGTGGATCTTGATCAGAGGATCTAACATCTAGCAAACCACAGATAGATGAGGTTTGGATTTGGGCAGGACTAGGAGCTAATTGAGTAGGGTAAGGACATGAATGCAATATCTGAATGCAGTAATAAAAGTTCCACATTAGCAAGGTTGACCTTGCTATTCCAAGTAAACTTGACCTACAGCTTTTTTTCCCCACATCTTCTGTGTGTTCTTTTAAAGGAAGCTAAACAGGCTTGGCTTGCCTTTGTCAAAATGATCAAAAGCTTTAGTTTTCAGTTATTTACCTTCTTCTCTAAGAATGCATTTGGACACTGCAGCAACCATCAACTTCTCCAAAAGCAATCCAGAGCAGATTTGATACCACTAAAAATGATTTGGAGGATTGTGTGGTTCCAGAGGTTTCTTTTGTCACGTCTTAATACTGATTATCCCTTCCTAATCTGCAGCAAAACTTGGAGACACAAAAGAACTGGAAGAATTCATAGCTGATCTTGACAGGACACTAGCAAGTAAGTAAGTTTTTAGGAGACTGCTTATTGCTTTGTCTCTGATTACAGTCATGGGGTGATGAAAGCCAGTGTATTGGTGGAAGTTGTATATTCCAATTGCCTACTGAGTTCTTCATTATGATTTGAGAGGAGTGTGGGTAAACAAAATAAAGAAGCCAACCCAATACCATGTTCCCCACAACGTATTCTGCCTATTCTTTTTCTTCCTGTGCTGTTTGAGGTGTGATACTGGGTGATTTTTTCCCCCATGGACCAGGGCGTAGAACCCAAAACAACAAAACATAGGACTAGATCTACAGAGCCACGTGTTCAAAAGCTGTGAGCTGGGTTTTTTGTATTTGTGGAGGTATTTTCCTTTCCCCATAATTCTTGAAGCCGCAACCATCTGTCTTGGTTTTAACTCAAGAGAACTGTCCTTACAAGCTTCCCACTTCCCTATCTCAGAAGTGAAACCAGGATCAAGAGATTTCTAGCTTCCTGATTATTTGTTTATTTATTGTCTTATATGCATGCTTGAGCCAACTGTCCTTACCACTCCAACTTAATTGACAGATTGGTCTTCTGAGAAACTTCTGAGTTTGCAAGTTTGGGGATTTTTGTTCTCTATAAATCTCCAAATTTGACTTAGCTGTTGTCTTGCACGGCTGTCTTGCAGCTAACTGTGAAGGGGCTGGTAGTGCACTGACTTCACTGCCTCCTTGCAGAGCACAGCTAAAGTGAGGCTAGGAATTGCTACTTGCTGTGCTAGTTCTTACCAACAAAGAAACCTTTAGCTATCTCAGCAGATTCTCATTTATAGGGTCACTAGTTTTACAGTGATGTGCCATCTTTTTCATACGTTCAAGTTCTAGGAAAGTCTAATTTCCATCTGATATTTCACTTTTTTTTCTGAGGAGTCACTATTTACATGCTTTGAGGTTACACAGACTTTTGTAGCAGCTTCTTGAAGCATAATACAACTATTAGAATAATAATAGACCTGAGTTCTTATGTTAACCTTTTGCCTTTTTGTATTACTTCTTAAAAAACATTAAAAAAACCCAATAGTTGTGCCTATCAGGCAGCTAGCAATCTTACTAAATACAGACTTCATAGTTGCTCTTGTTTTGTATTTCCAGGTATGTGAAATGAATCTTTGGCACTGCTTGCCTGTGGATGTCATCTGAAGGATAAGTGACATCAGTGGTGGAGAACTGCTGCCTTTGTCTGATAACTTTGCTACCCAAGATATTCACCTTGTGAACACAACCTTTGTAAACTCCTACAAGTATTTAACTGGCAAACATCAGTGTTGTTACTTTGCAGCAGCTGGAATCAGATAACTTAAATTTTCCAGCTATATTTTACTTTAAAATATAGCTTGAATTTTAATTTAAAGTTGCTTTTATGAAAATATATTTGTAATTTTATATAGTTGAGAACTTTTAATGCTTTTTTCCATTATAATATATTTTTATACAAATAAACCCTGAACTGGAATCCAGATCTCTGAAACTTTCATATGAACATGTGAGCTGTGAAACATCATTACAAATTATGCACTTACATGGAGCTTGAAAATATCTGATAAGACTGTATTTTTTATTAGGCAAAATGTATTACACTGTCTTCATACAGGACTTCATACTGTTCCTATCAAATTGCTTGAGTAAGTATTTTTTACTCTGTAAAATTTTACTACAGTCAGGAAGATAAAGTTAGTTTTTATTTATATTAAAGGTAATCTGAAATAACATTGACTTAGTACAGATTTGAACAATAACACCTAGTTTGAACCCTGTCTAAAAGCTGTCTTTAAAGTTACATGTCATTCTCTATTAAGTACTAATTAGGAGGTTAGGAATTTAGGCCTAGGAGTTTAAAGAGATACTGCAGCATTGAGAAAATGCTCAAATGTCCAGAGTCAGAAAAACCTGAACACTTGTGTCCAAAATAGTCTCCATCCCTTTAAAAGGACTGCCTGACCATTGCTGTCTCGCTGCAAGAGTGGAAGGTGAAGCTGTATTCTTTTGTTCTGTATAAGGAACCTGATTCTTTCCATATGCATTAAGCACTGAAGATAATGTGTGAGCTCTCCTTCAGCTGCTGCAGGCATTACACTCAGCTCTGCTGTCCAAGCTGCTCATGTGATTGCCCTCTAATCCTTTCAGGCAAAGTGAGCTAGACTTGTTTAAGCTGCAGGTCTTATTTTGATTGTAGCAGGCTAGTGAACAGTCACAGAAATGGTTCAAGTATTGTGCCCCTTGGAGCTGTTATCTCTAAAATTGTGGCCATGGCTGGAAAAGGATACATCTGCACCAATGGCACAGTGACCAGTTGCTTAGGGGCTTAGCAGGTGGATTTGGACCTGTCTTCTGCAACCTAGGGGGAGCATAGTCTGTGTTCTTTGATAATGGAAGCAGCACGATCAAATCCACCCCTCTGCTTTGGATTTTCAAACAAATAATCAAGAACTTGGATTGTGTTAAGTGTAATGTGTTTGGATATTTTTTCTTTCTGGTTTTCTTCACAGATAAGAAAATGGAAATGGCGTCCATGCCAATAAGACTGAAACCTCTTAAAATACTTGTTTGAGCTGTTCCTTCTTTCAACCAGAAGGAGTATTTTCCTGAACAAGAAAAATTCCTTTGTTTCCTATGGCAGATTTAGTTGCTAACTTGTCACTTGGAATAGAAATGGGGTGAGCTGGCTTTCTGCTAAAGACCAGGACACTTGGAATAGCAGATGATTCTATAGTAAGAGTATAAATGCAGAATAATGGTGATAAAATTAAAAAGATTAAGAAAGTGAGGTTTCTTGCTGTTCTGGAAGAACTGTAATAATTTGTGTTACAGGAACATGGGGAAGTCCCAGTGATGTGTGCTTCTGTGTGTTCTAGGACCTTACTGAGATTCTTCCACAGTAGAAAACCTTTGAGCAGCAAGGTAGGTTTGTTGTGGCAAAGAGCCGTGTGGAAATTCAATGTTACCACACTTTCCACATAGGAGCAAATTTTCCTTTTGACCCTTCTGTGAAACAGGGGAATCTGTCTCTTCTTGCTGGTCCTACATATGAAGACTTATTTTGCTGTGCAAAGCCACTGAGGGGAATTCCCTTATCTGCTGTAGGACTTGCTGCTATGTAGGTTGGGAGGGATGCTGCCTTTCAGAAAAGGGAATGCCTGGGAGAGAACTTGGCTCATGCTTGAGAAATATTGCTAGCATAAGGCATGTTTTTAAAGCTACTTGAATAGCATCTAAAGTTTTAGCTCTCTTCTTCCACTTTTGAACTGTTTGGTAAGGTGAGAGATGTGGCTGTGGGTCATGGATATTACTGCTCCAAAAGAAATAACCAAACTCAGTGTGTTAGGTAAGCCACGTGTTTCAGAGGAGGCCAACATAATGATGGCTGGGTGAAGGGGAATGAGCAGCTGTTTGCTTCTTCATCACTCAAGTCAGATGGCTTGAGGTACTGAGCATGAGTGTTCCACTTTCCCTGTGCTCATTCAGTTGCTGCTTGACACAGCTGAATGCCTGACCTGTGACCATCAAAACACAAAATCATTTTGAGTTGAAAGAGAGCTTTGAAGGTCATCTAGTCCAACTCCCCTGCAAGGAACAGGGATACCTACAAGCTAAATCAGGTGCTCAGAGCCCTTCTCAGCCTGACCTTGAATGTCTCCAGGGACTGGGCAATCTGTTCCAGTGCTTTACCACTGTTACTGTAAAGCTTTTTTACTGATAGCCAATTTAAATCTCTGCTCCTTTAGTTTGAAACCATTTAGCCTTGTCTTATTGCAACAAACCCTGCTAGAGCCTGTTCCCTTCTTTTACAAAGCCCCTTTATATACTGAAAGGCTGCTGTCAGGTCTCTTCCAAGCCTTCTCCAGACCAAGCAGCCCCCACTCTCTCAACCTTTCCTTGCAAGGGAGGTGTTCCATCCCTTGGATTCTTTTTGTGGTCCTTCTCTGGATGTGCTCCACTGTATCCACATCTCTTCTGTGCTGAGGACTCCACATGTGGACATGTTACTCCAAGTGAAGTCTCACCAGCACAGAGTAGAGGAGCAGGATCACCTCCCCTTGACCTGCAGGCCACGCTTCCTTGGATGCAGTTCAGGGTACGGTTGGTTTTGCGGGCTGTGAGGGCACATTACTGGCTTGTGTCCAGTTTGCCATTCACCAGTACCTGAATTCCTCTTTGGCAGGGCTGTGCTGTATCCTTACACTTTCCATCTTGTACTGAGAGTGGGGGTTGCCACAACCCAGGTGCAAGAGCTTGCAATTGCATCTATTGAACCACATGAGTTGCACCTGGACCCACTACTCGAGCCTGTCTAGGCCTCTGTGAATGGCATCCCAGGCATGTCAACCAGACCACACAGCTTGGTGTTGTCCATAAGCTTGCTAAAGGTGCACTCAGTCTCACTGTTGATATCATTGATGAAGATACTAAACATTGCTGGTGCCAGTACTGACTCCTGAAGGACACCACTGTGTCCATCTGGACATTGAGCCATTGACCACCGATCTCTGGCTACAGTCTCACAACCAGTTCCTCATCCATTGAACAGTTCACCCATCACATCCATACCTTTCCAATTTGGAGAGAAGGATGTAGTGGGGGACTGTTGTCAAAGGCCTTAATGAAATCCAGTTAGATGATGTCAATGGCTCTTCCACTGACTAATGACACAGTTGTTCCATTACAGAAAGCTCCTAGGTTGATCAGGCAGGATTGCCCTTGGTGAAGCTATGTTGTGGGCAGTACTTAAAACTGGCTGTTTCCCTTCACAGAGTGATGTCTTTCAACTACTGTCAGTTTTGGGGGAAGAGCAGTGCTTGGTCCTTGTAGACACCCAATCCTGAAGCCTTTTCCCGTACAAGCAAAGGTTTAAAGCAGGCCATGTTCCTCATTTTGTGTAATGTGAGGTCAACTAGGGATGGAGTTGGGGATTAAATCACCATCTGCTTGTTTTTTTAAATCTTATTTATGCATAAACAGGTGGTGATTTCTGCCTACTTACACAGCAGCTCTGGAGGTCATCAGCTACAAAATATGGGAGTGTCTTTGGTGAAGCTGATGGTCTGAATTCCTTTCGGTTTATGCTCTATTTCAAAAGCCTTATTGTGTCAGAACAAAGGCACTAATATAGATGTCATTTCACTGGAGTATACTTACAATTTAAGTTTATCATCTAATTACACGTGTCACTGAACAATGTGCTGCTGAGAAAAGTTCTTGTGATACTCTATCTGTATTGCTGGAGGCTGTACTGTCCTTGTGGGCCAGTCTGACTTTTTAATCCTTGTTTTGACCTTCTTGAACTGTGAGGCAGAATTTGGACTCAGAGCAGTCTCTCAATCAACACCACTCTTTCTGAATTCAAAGTGAGAGGTTTAGGCTAAGCAGACATACTGCCCCAGTTTAACACGCATAGGATGAGGCACAAAATTATTTACAAGTATGCTCCTTACCTGCTGCAAATTCAAGGTTAAATGGATTAGTTTAAATCTCTATTGCTGAGGCTTGAGCTAATATGTCTTATCTTGAGTTTGCTATTGACTGTGTCCTCAGTGCGGTCACCCAGGCTCAGCTGATATGTGGTAACTCATTAAGCTTGCTAACATACTCATTTTTCTGAGCCTTTTATAGCAGGGAGAGAAGAGCTGAAGGAAGGATTTTTCTCCCCTGTGTGTCTTAAGCTGCTGTTGGTGCACCTACAGCCAGGTGAGGCCTTGTGAGGTAGGAAAAGAGTAGTGCTGTCAGTGACTGCAAATGGAAAATCAGGCTCTGCCTTGAAAGGCTGCAGCCTCTGCCTGCTTCTAGAGCCCATGCTTTCTCCTCATCTCCATCACGGATACTTGCTTGGTGGCTGTATTTCAGCTTTGTTTTCAGTATCAAACATCTGCAAAGAGAGAACACACAGGGACTGCGTCTTCCTGGTGGGAAACATCTGTGTCTGCATATACAGATTTTCTTAGCTCTTATTGCTGCTTTTAGGCTATCAGCCTGCTGCTTCAACCACTCTGAAGGGGGAAAAACCCACCTCACGTGGGTCTCTGTAGGTGAACTCAGACTCCATCAGCTCACAGAAACTCAGTTTACTGCCCAAGAGTTATTCTTGCCACACTGGAGCCTGTTTTGCATGAGAGTAATTTATGTGAAGGTGCTTAAAATATGCTAGACATCACATCTGCTAGGGAGAAACTTCCAACTTCACAGTTTGCTGTGCTTGGAAGCAGAATAATTGTCCTAAAGCCAGTGTGACAGCAACAGCTCCTGAGCCAAATCCAGCTCTGCACACTAATATTGCAAACACTATATCCTCAGTGGGGAGATCTCCTGTTTTCTGTGTTACTTTAACAGGCGTTCTACATTACTGACTTCACTGCAGCTTGGCTAACAGTTCTAGCTGTCTCAGTAGCTTCACGTTCATGTAAGAGCATACCGACTGTTGTATCTCAAGGGTTTAGAGCTGTAGAACAGATCACATCAGGACCCTTTTCTTCTTACAGGCTCTGAGTCACCAGTTAAATGCCCTGGGGATTAAAACAGGCCACTTGATACAGATTTGGCTGCTTTTGTTCTTTCACTTCTGTTTTGGAAACTGAAGTATTGATCATTTTGACGCTCCTGACCCAAGTGCTGATGTAAAACACTGCAGTAAGGGTGCTGTCCTTGGCTCCTTCCATAGCCTTTACAAGGAGAGGGAGTCCCCAGAAATGTCCCCGTGCTACAGTGTGTATTGTAAAGGCATCAGGTAAGGAAGTGTTTCATAGCAAGTGGCTATTTCAATTGCAGATCATTTCTGGGTTTATAATCAGTGACTTCGTGGACCAAATGGATACTACTGAAAGCTGTAGTGAAAGTTTCTGTTGACCCCAGTGGGCTGGGATTTAACTGTGCCAGGACTGGTGTGCTGTGCTGGGCTAGTGGCTTGTTTGGTGCTCCAGAAAGGCTTGAGGGTGTCAGCTTTATTATACAGCGTAAATACAAGTTTCTGGACATTATTTAAAACATCTCAGGAGACCACTATCTGAACACCTAGGTTAGATTCAAGTGGATGATCATATTCTCCCCTGCTTTTCCACTCCATTTCTGAAAACAGCAGAGTTAATGTAAGGACAGCCCAAAAGCCAGCATGTCTTACTGCTGTCCCCTGAAAGCAGGGTTATACCAAGAGCTGACCCATGGCTGCAGTGTTTCAAGCTCTGAGTGTCTTAGGCTTTCCTGCAGCACCAAGCACTGATCTGGGCAGTCTTTGTTCATAGTTGGCTTCTTAACGCTGTGTGTATTTTAATAGTTTTATGCACTTGGAAAACTGATTTATGAGCAGTAGCTTTGCTTATCTGCAGAGTTTATTATAGGAAAAAAGAACGCACATTTTGCTTAGAGGGCTCAGCTCTTTCTAAACAGCATCCCTGCTCATTTATTGTGTTGACAGCTGGCACAATGTGCTACTAATACACCACTGGGTTATTAGGCGTTAGTAGCCACACATCAGCTGTCTCAAAGCTTCTTGGCACGCACTGTTAAATTCCACTTAAAGAACAAGGCAAATTTCTCCAGCGTGCCTCAACTCAAACTCAGAGGGAGCTGATGAGAGCTTGGCTGTCACCCCATGGCTCATCCAAAGGAAGCTGGTGGTCTGAACTGGAGCCGAGTTTGGGATTAGGGACTCCAAGAGCTCCTCTCAGAGCTGTTTGTGTGCGTTGCTCACAGCACTTCTGCAGCCTTAAACGATCTCAAAGGAACTCCCTGCCCTGGCAAGTGTCTCTGGTACCTGCCAGCTCTCACTGCACAAAAAGCAGATGGGTGTTTTTTCCAAGCTTGCTACAGGGCAGCTCCAGCCCTGTTGACTGCAGTGGAAGCTGCAGAGTTCAGTGCTTTTCCAGAAACTCATCCAAAAAACACCCGTATCCTTGCATTTCAGTCATGCATCTCACCAGGGATGCTGCGGTTCTTCATACTTTTACCATCTGTGCAAGTTATCTCTTAGCACAAAATGCTTCCCATGAGCTCTTCGTCGGACCCAGCTTTATTGTGTAGGTAGTCAAAAGCATTCCCTCCAGTGCCCCTTCTCACATTAAGCCAAATTGCATCACAACCTCTTCAGTGCTGTAGAAAGGCAAGAGGAGAGAGCCAGAGGCTGCATACTTCTCCTCTTCCTGGATCAACATACAGAGCACTAGGAGGTGTGCAGGGCTACATAATGTGTATAACACGACTTTAACATCTTGTTTCCTGAATTCTTGCCTTCCCAAACATTCAGAGGCACCAGAGCAGCATCAAGCACTGAAGTAAGAAAGGGGCTGTATATCTCAGGGTTTTTGAGACCACTTTCAGATGTTCTAGCTTGTAGTCTCCCTCTTTCTGTTTGGTGGGGTCCTTTGCAAGTTTTAGTATTTTAAAATCAATGTGGAGGTGAACACCCCTTATTGGTGCTGAGAATCTCATCTGCTTCACCAACCCCAGCTTTTAGTCGCTATATCCAAGGCTGAGCCATGGCATGGTTGCCCAGCATTGCCCAGCAGATGAGACCACACTTTTAGTTACCAGAAAGTCCCTTGGAAATTCATCATCACACACGACTTTATGACAGCTTTTTTAGTCTTTCATGCCACCTATGCCAGAATTAACGAGAGTAACATGAATTGCAAAGAGTCTTTGTAAAAGTGATTTTGTTGGGGAGAGGCAGCCTGGTCATGCTGAAATTAGCCTATCATGGAAGGAAGATGCAATTGTACCCAGAGAATTAACATTTTTGCCTCAGGTTATCCTAGTGTTTTTGGACTTCCTTCCCATGTACATGTCCCTGCAGTCCCTTGCAGTTGTGTGCTTGGGTGACCTCTCTGACTTGATGAGTCTTCCCAGCCCTTGACAAACGTTCATTCTGGGTTTTGGAGAAGATGGCACAGGTTATTCTTTTTCAGTTGCAACCAAAGCAGAACTGCAGGCTGAATGCTGATGAAGACTTATGTCAGCTCCAGCAAAGACCAACACCAGCCACTCAGTGGGGCTGCTAGAAGAAGACACCAGAAAATTTTGTTTAAAAATCTCAGTGCTCTCACATATTTCACTTTTACATCTCTCCAGCCTGAAGATGCAAATCAGAGTATTGTCCATGGCTTAAGAAGGAACAGGACTTCAAGGACCTTGAGTAAAGCAAGAGCACATGGATGCATAGGAACTGGTTTGTTAAACTCCTACGGTACTCAGCGTTCTGTGCTTCTCTTGTAATCTCTTCTGGACATTTCTTCTGAAATTCTCAGGAAAAGATCCAAAGGAATTGTGTGGTAGGGAAAGGCCATTCTTTCCCCCCCAGACCCTTAAATTCTCCTAACAATCACATTAACTGTGCACATGAAGACAGCTGGATGACAGCATTTATCCTTACTGGGCTTTTTGTTTTCCTTATCCCTTGTGGAAAGAAAATCTCCAGCAATATCCACTGCTCAGTCTTCATCTATGAGAGTATTTTCTCCCACACACATTTCAACAATTAAGGGCACGGACACCAGGTTATTGGAATTTGCTGCCTGTTACTTTTTTTCTTTGTGTTTAAATGGCTCAAATTTACAGGATAGGCCCCACATATATGTCTCCATGGAGATGGGGACAAATGAGGCAGGAACGCACACCAAAATAATGGGCACTCTCAACTGGAAAAGTATTTAAAATGTCAGATCCATTTTAGTATTTATTTAATATGAAGTGGCTCAGTCTTTCCAATTTCATTCCCAGAGTCCATTTCTGGCCTTGTTTAGGGGGCTAAACCAAGCTTTTCTCCTAGCAGGGACCGAGCCTTCTGCCTTTCTGCCCCATCCTCACAGCTGGGTGGCTCAGCAAGAAGGAGCCGTTCAGCCAACCTCAGCATCTGCCAGTTGTGCTTTCTCTTGACCTTTCCAAAAACAGCCGGCTTTTTGCCTAAAAATAAATGTTACGTTTCCAGGCCAAAGAGACAGACTTCCCCAGGCATTGTGAATAACATCATTGTTTTGAAATGTCTCTCGGCTTTTGCGTAGTGAAAGCTTGACGTTAAAAAAGGTGCTTCAATTCAGTACTGAATATTGGCTGATACTCAAAATACAATAGGACAGTGGAGCTTCTGTGCTGTCTTGTGATGTGCACTCCGTGAAACAAGTTTGGGGAGGGCAGGAAGAAAAACACCCGAACATTTCTGTGAAGCTTCCTTGAGATATTTTTAATGCAGAAATTTTCACTTTTGGTGTGCCTCCATGTCAAGCCTGTAACTTCCCATCCAGCTTGTGGTGAAATTTTCAGGTGAACTTCTTCTCTTTTTTCACTCAGTTCCAAGCAGATGGTGTAAAGATGGTATTCAAACTGGGAAACGCTCTGAATGGATCCAGTTCCTCCTTAGCCTTGATCTGTGGGGTTTGCATGCATGTATCCTTGCATATGCACATACAAAAGCTCAGACTGCAGCTTGGCATAGAATCATTGATTCATAGAATCCTTGGAGTTGGGTGGGACCTTTAAAGGTCATCCAGTCCAACTCTCCTGCAATGAACAGGGATAAGCACACCCAGATCAGGTTGCTCAGAGCCCAGTCCAGCCTGACCTTGAATATCTCCAGGGAAGGGCATCCACCACACCTCTGGGCAATCTGTGTCAGTGCCTCACCACCCTCTCTGTAGAAGTCTTCTTTATATCCAACCTAAATCACTACTCATTGAGTTTGAAACCACTTCCTATCAGTCATGATGATGACAATCCTTACAGCCAGGGCTGGTAGCAGAGGTGAAGCTGCAGTAGCAGGGAAGTGATGGGTGGGATACTGAGGGCGTGGGGCTGCTTTCCTTTCTCAGCCACTGCTCCTCTCTCCCTGAGCCCCTCACAGTTCATGCTTTACACATGAAAGTAAAAATCCATTTGCAATACGTGTCTGTTATTATTTCAGATGGTTTCCCCCACAGTTTGTGGACCATATCCCAAAGTAATAAATACCTTTCAAGATAAATATTAATTTCCCTTGGCTTTTGTGAGCTCCAAATGGCAAAGGAACAAACCTGCCAGTCTTGCAAATGTCAACTTTTTATCAAGAAGGAGCCCTGATAAGTAGTAGCAGTGTGCGGTTGCAAACCAACTGTGCTAATGGGAGCAGGGAGGAAAACAAATCTCTCCTCAGACAAGGACTACTGCTGGATTTTTCTCCAACTACTGTACTGTCTAACTTGTATTTTCTCCATTATCAAGAAACCAATGCCCTTAGCTCATCTCGGTGCCAGAATTACAACAATCCTAATGGAAAAAAGATGTCAAACCTCCAGACATCCCCATTTCCTGTGGTGTGGGATTTGCTAGCCTACCTGCAGAGCCATGTTTGGTGCCTTTATCTAATGTCATGAAACTGGAGAAGTGGGAAAAAAGTGTATATTTATGTGGTATGTGCCTGTATCTGTGTTCACCAGGTCAGCATTTCTCTGCTGCTCCTGTCTGTGGTCCCCATACGATCTCACCTGGGTGATTCCATCCTCTTTTAGGCTCCGAGAAGAGCAGCCCCAGGGTGCTGGGTTACCTTTAAAGGGAGAAAAAAATACCTTTATATGGGAGCCTACAGTTGTGTGCTGCTGTGCAAACTCCTTGAAGATTCTGGCAAGCAATGCGATGACTTCTAAGTTCTCATAAAGATGTTGGATAAATTGAGCAGATCTTTTGGAAGTCAACTTCTTGGTTTAAAGGAAGTTTGACCCCAACTCCACCAACTGAAGCAAACCATCCTTCTTCCTTCGGAAGCAGGGAAAGGGAAGCTCAAGATGTGGCAGTAGTGGTAGAATGAAGCCCTCTAAAATCTTTGTGCCTATATTTGGCACCACTGGGGCAAGGCTGGCAGATGTGGGTCCTGAATCCCATTCAGATGTGCCATTTTGTATTCAGCACTGCAGAGAAAAGGTGCAAAAGGAGTAAGTCTTGCACCTCTTGGGCTTTCTCAGCTCATCTAGTTCCCAGCTAAAGTTTGGGGAAAAATAGGCCTTTAACAGAAGCTTGCCAAAGCAGCACCTAAATGCTGACACCCAACTGTTGTTGCATGGCAAGTTTGACTCTACCTGACTTAATCTCTCACTCCACTGTAAAACCAGTGGTGACCCATGCTGTGAACAACTCACAACGTGACACTCAGCCCAATGTGTTTTGGAGACACTGTGAACACAGATACAAGCCAGTGAGTGCAATGAAAGGCAAGATTTACTTTAGTGGTGGACTGCATGTAATCCACAGCTCTCCAAAGCTTGGATTCAGACCATTTTTCTCCTTTAGCTCACTGCTTGCTTTAACCAGCACTGAGAAAGCTGCTGACTGTGCTGGAAAACATCATCCACCCGGTGCAGACCTGCAGCTATGCAGACAGAGAGCAGAGAGTCTGCTCTCAGGCCAATGCTGCACCAATCTGTTGTGTAGTGAAGTTCAAAGGACCCCGAGCTCCTATGCATGACCCCATATCTCTTCTAGCCACCCCAGTTTGCAAGCCAAATCAACCAGACTCTAGCAATTCTGCTGAAGTGGGGCAAGTATGAAATAATAATCTTCAAACTGGTAACTTTCCTGTGAAAGTGAGCTGGAGTGGATGGTTTCTCCTCCCATGCGAAGAGGAATCTCAATATATATGAGGGGAGGAGTTCTGCCCTTTCCCTGCTGATGCTAAGGTTGCCCAATATCTGAGGTTTTCAGCTGTTGGGCAGGAAGATTTGGTTCTGCACTGGGCAGGAGAAGGGAGCCATGGGTGGATGTGGCCACTGCAGGTCTCCCAGACTTTGTCCTGGCACAGAGGATGCCTCTAGTGAGCATTTGCTGCTCTGGATCCCTTACAGGCACTGAGAACCCCCTGGGTCCATCAGCCAGGCACAGCAAAAGGCTCTTATTTTCACATAGCAAGCCACTAGGGATAGAAAACTAGTATTTATTTATGTAGCACACAGAGGTACTTCTTTTGGCTTTCTCAGGAGACAACCTTTTTCTGTTCTTTCTCTCTCCACCCTCATCCATCTTCTCCCTTTCTCCCCGTCCTCCGCCCTCCAACAGATGACAGCATTTGCCACCCGCCCTGCTTGGGAATGGCTGCATGAACATTTTTTTCCACCCCTCTGGTGTTGCTTCTGTGTGACTCAGGAGTGACTGACCCTGCTGGAAACACAGACGCCTTTTACAGCAAGCTTTCCCTTTCTAGAAGATGTGAATCACCAGCCAGCTCCTTGAGATGTGCTGCCTCACTGTGGGGCAGCCCCCTGTCCTCTCCTCTGGAGCCCAACCCCAGCAGCTGGTTGGTTATAGCAGAGCACTGGGCAGCAGGAAGAGGTTTTGGGAAGCACCCAGGGTTGCTTTAATCCCTTCACCCCAAAATACTCCTTTTAAACACCTTATTTAAGACACCTTAGACCAGATGCTGTCATTGTAGGTTATATGTGGGTCAAATCTTTTTCCTTGGTCCCCTGTAGGGCACAGCCAAATTCTTCATTTCAGATCGAGTCTACATGGCAGGCAAAGATTAAAGGCACTGCCATGGGGTCTTAACTCTGATTTTCTGCACATAATGAACACCCTAGGATCTCCTCCAGAATTTCTGCTCAAAGCCCTTGCTGGAGGTCATCATCCAAACCCAGCTCTGTTTCCCAATACACCCCTTCTCCCCTTAAAAGCTCCTTTCTCTGCACTGTCCTCTGAGGCTCCCTTCTCAGGATCCTGCTATTGCACACAGGCCCTCCTTGACACTGAAAGATGCCCAGAGCCCCAGAGCATTTCGAAGCTAAGCACTGCAGTGCAGAAGTGTATATGAATAAATGGAAACTGGTGCTTAAAATGTTGATTTAATACCATAAAGGCAATTGTTGATTTAATACCATTGAGGGCAACAAAGCTGGTGAGGGGTCTGGAACACAGGCCATATGGGGAGAGGCTGAAGGAGCTGGGAATGTTCAGCCTGGAGAAGAGGAGGCTCAGGGGAGACCTCATTGCTCTCTATAACTTCCTGAAGGGAGGTTGTGGTGAGCTGGGGGGCCTCTTCTCTCGTGTCATTAGTGATAGGACCAGGGGGAATGGCTTCAAGCTACGCCAGGGGAGATTCAGGCTGGACATGAGGAAGTATTGCTTTTCAGAAAGGGTGGTCAGGCACTGGAATGGACTGCCCAGGGAGGTGGTGGAGTCACCGAGCCTGGGGGTGTTTAAGGAAAGGCTGGATGTTGTGTTGAGGGACATGGTTTAGTAGGAGCTATTGGGAATAGGTGAACGGTTGGACTGGGTGATCTTTTAGATCTTTTCCAACCTTGGTGATTCTATGATTCTATGATTCTATAAAATGATGCTTAATAACGGCAGAAAGGTCATTACTCCTAGTTATTTCATTTCCTTGCAGGAATGGAGACTTCTTTAAGAACAGGCTGCCCAGAGAAGTTGTGGATGCCCCATCCTTGGACGTGCTCAAGGCCAGGTTGGATGGGGATCTGGGCAGTCTGGTCTAGTATTAGATATGGCCCTGTATGTGGCAGGGGGGTTGGAACTTGATGATCCTTGAGGTCTCTTCCAACCCAAGGCACTCTATGATTCTATGATTCTATGATTCTATGACTCTATGACTTAGCAGTAAACTGCAGCCAGAGAGAAATCTCATCCTGACACATACACAGTGGTTTGTCTGGGTGTCTTTCCAGTCCAATTTTACCACTGTTAATGGTATCCATGAGCTAATCCTCTGCATGCTGAAATAGGAACAGAAGGTTTAGCTTTAGATTGCCCTCAGATGGAAAAAGTAGCTGTTGAATAACAATATTTTATCTTAGAGATTCACAAGCACAATCCTGTTGGATTCTAATAGGCCAGTTGGATCCTCAAAGATGTGATGGAAGGAAGGAATGATTCCACATCCCTCTGGAATCCGGTGTAGCTGTGCAAAAGGTGGCTGCTCTCTCTCCATCCTTCACTCCCCTCCAGGCCTTGGGTCAGCATCACTGACTGTAGGAGCTTTGTTCATGGCTGCATTTCTGCTGGGTTAGCTCAGTTCTGCAGCAGTGACTGCTGGCAGCCCTGGGCAAACCCTGTGCTGATTTCAGAAGGGACACAGCAGGTAAATGGGGCTGCAAGGAGGGCTGCTCACCCTCCTTGCTTGGTACACATCAGAAAAAAGTAGGACCATTTTAGGGGCCATTTTACTCTCTCTTACTTACATTTTACATAGCCCCATCTGAATCAAAGGTGAGGTGAGAGCTAACCACACTGTGAATTGTTTAAATCACATTTAAACATTTGAAGCTGTTTTCAAATGAAGTGCAACCACAGAAGCAGCAGAAGCCACGGGCTGTGACTTTATAACCTGAAATAGCTCTGGCAGGAAGGATAAACTGTCTCCTTTTCTTCAGCCAGCACCACTAGCTCATGTGGGACTTTGTCCTTGACTAGGAAAAAATGAAAGGTGTTGAAGAGGGTGAAGAGCTTTTTCTTCTTCTTCAGGCTGTGGAAAGAGAAGAGAGATGAAGCTGAGCTTTGACACTGAGTCCCAAAGGAGTCTGTGAGTGGTACTGGGCCGACTCAGCTCATTGCTCCCTCATTCACATTCGCGGCTTAGGTTTAACTGCACAAAAATTGCAGTAGCATCAGTCAGGTGTAAAAATGAACCTAGCATAGCTCAATACTAAATTAGATATCCTGCTCTGAGAGGGTTTTTGGCAGCGTAGAGAGAACACAGGAAGGGGACTCCATCTAATGGATGAACTTGTTCCGCATGGAGAAGAGAAAGCTCTGGGGAGACCTCATTGCAGCCTTACAGCACTTGACAGCAGCTTATAAGCAGGAGGGGGACCGACTTTTTATACAGTTTGATAGTAATAGGACAAGGAGGGATGGTTTTCACTAAAAGGGGGAAATTTAAGTTAAATATTGGGGAGAAATTCTTTGCTCAGAGGTGTGGTGAGACACTGGCACAGCTGCCCAGAGAAAATGTGGATCCCCCATCTGTGGAGGCGTTCAAGGCCAGGTTGGACGGGACCCTGGGCAACATGAGCTGCTGGGTGGCACTGCCCATGGCAGGGGGTTGGAACTGGATGGTCTTTAAGGTCCTCTCCAACTTTAGCCATTCTATGATTCTAATGGAGAGCCTGATCATCCCCATTTCACCGTATACAGATGAGTTGCACCAGTATTTTGCTATCCCATTTCCTGTATGCTTGTGTGACTTTAAGTAATTACGCCTCTTACTGGATAAGTAATCTGGTATGTTAATTTATGGCATATCTTGCTGCCTTTGATGAGCTTTTCGTGCTGAGTTTGTCCCCTTGTTTTTTATCTTCTGACATGCAAGTCCCTGCCTGATAAACTGACCTGACAACTAGATGCTTGTTCTTTTACACCAGAATCCCAAATTATCTCTTGCGAAAGCTGATACTGTCTTACATCTCCTGAATCCAATATAAATGATGTTCTGTCCTTGGAAACAAAGCCGTGGCATATTTGGCCTCCTCTTCCCCTTCTGTGCACAGAAATCCTCCAGCACCTTCTCCAGTCAGCCTAATGGCTGCTTGGAACTTCAAAGCAAAATGGAGAAAAAGCTTTCCAGACCTTCCCAGCAACCCAACTGTTAAATTCCCCATCTGGAACCAGTTTCTACTGGTTTTACAAGGCTTGGAAACACTTAGAAACAGGCGGTCCAACACTTGTCTCTCAATTGTAGTGACATTCATGCAAATAGCATCCTCAAGGTCTTCGAGGTCTTTGAGGGCATGCCTGACTGAGCAAAAGCAAGCAGTCGTGGTGGATAATATGAAATCTGGATAGAAAATCAAAGGAGAGCTATCCAAATATTTGATCATGAGGAAGTTGCCCTAAAAGTGCCTGGGAAATACCTCTGATTTCTACCAAAGAAGTACTGTTGGGTGAGAAAGGTTGAATGGCAAAGCACCAGGAACGCACATACTTAAACCAAAAATCAGGCTAACTTTAAGAACAGTGACTCTGATTCACCTGATTCATTCAGGTCAAATTGTCATCTGTGTTTTTGTCTGCCTTCCCTAGACATGAAGTTTTTAAGATACTTAAAGCCATGACGAGTATTTAAAATACATCAATGAGATGCCAAACTGCCTTGAAACTGATTTCAGAGATCAGATGTCTACTTTGCCTAATAATACTTCAGTAGCATTTTGACCATTTATTAGCATTTCCTTTTAAGTGAACTTCCATTAGTCCTGCCCCACACTTTGCGTCCTGATACGCCCATGACATAATCCATCACTGGAGTGGAGGAGTGGAGGTGCTTGTCCACCTGCAAGGATAGAGCCTCAAAAATCTCCTTGATGGGAAAGATCTGTGCTAAGGAATGGAGAGCACAACACAAACGGAAGACTCAGTGGTAAAATTATTGCTTTTTCCTGCTTTTTACAGGCTGTCCAACAGAGCAGCTGTCAAATCTGTTCCGTCTGTGCTTTTTGTGTGGCGTTACAAAATTAGAAAGTTGTTCTCCAATGAACATTACATTACTGAAGAATAGAAATTAAAGTGCCTTAAATAGCACTGTGCTTTCTAACCCCACAAAGAGCAGGCTGAACTGCTGGAGATGCCAGCCCAGAAAACACGGCATTTCTTTGTTCACATCTGATTATCCCACAGCTGGTGGACTAGGAGCACAACTCCCAGCTTTGCTTGTGCTGCTAATTTGGGATGAAATGGAAACAGTGATGGGCTGCGAGCGGGTGCCAAGGAAGATCTGAGTCCTTTGACCTGCTGGGCTCAATGGGGCAATGATTTTCTGAGGAGAGGTATGGAGAAGACCAGGTCTGCAAATAAAATTCAGAAGGGAAAAATTATCTGAGCCCCACGAAGGGTACATTGCTGTGTCATCTCAGGAGGGGTAAAGAAATCCCAGTTCTTTCTCTTGAAGTATGACTTGGTCTCCCAGTGCTGTTGCCACCTATGCCACCACAGTGGGACAGTGGCAGCTGAGGTCTTCAGGCAGCCACCTCTGCATTGTCTACCAATCCTGAAAACAGCATTTTGGTGCCTGCTTTGGGCCATTCAGCTACAAGTGCAGCCAAAGAAGCTGATGGAGATGATAGTGCAGATCCTTGTGCCACCCAACGTCAGGAAGGGCAAATCACAAACAAGGTGTAACTTCCCAAAGGTATCAGCTAGGAAATGATGGCCGAACTGATCCCAAACTCTCAGAAGACATTGTTAGAAGCCCCTTACATTTAACCTGGTGCACCATATCCTACCTCCCTGTCTGCTGTCTGGATGGCTGATGTCTCTTGAAGCTCAGAGCTGCACAGCTCAGACCGTCCACTTAATGCAAGGTGGCTGAGGGCCATGCTGCCTTTACTGATCATCAAGTGAGTTCTAAATTAATGACTATTAGAACCACAAGTGGTTCACTGCAGTGGTTGGTGGAACGCCAGCAGCATCAAGGGAAGTGGAGACCCAGCACATGGCAATCAGCCCCTTCCCACGTGGTCCAGGTCCATCCCAATTGCCAGATATGAAGAGGAATAGATGGACCAAGTGAATGACACGCATCTGGTTTCCGATGGAAACTTGGTATTTCAAAAGGGGTTGACTTTTTTTTTAAGCCATCAGATCATTGATTCCAGTTTTGAGAAAAAAAAAAAGACTAAACTTTGACATTCACTACTTAGCCAGAGTGAATTTCTCACATTCACACACATGCTTTTGCTAGAAGAAAATTGTCCAGAGAAACAATGTGCCCTTTGTTCAGGGCAGCCGGTTAAGCTAGTTAATGCTGCTTTCAGCCTCCTCCATGGGAACGGAAAAAGCTTGGTGACCTTTAGTTGTGCTGCCTGCCATCTAGCTCCATCTCATTCTGGATTGGGGTGGTGGACGGGATGCCTGTCAGTGCTCTGCAGAGGTGCATTTGGTTCCTGGAGCATATGCTGAGCAGGATGAGGCCAGAGCCAGAGCTGGAAGGGATCTTTTAGGATGTCTTTCAACCTGCATGCTTGGAAACAGGCATTCTTGGCTATTTGCTTTTGTCTTTGTCTTTCCATCAACCCCCATTTCTTTTCTTCCAACCTTCTTCCATTTATGTTGTCTCTCACTTATCAAACTGAATTTTCTTCTATTGCTTTCCCTCTTTCTTGTGCATTTTTTTTTTCCAGAGAACCCCAGAATCACATGAGCAGGGTTGCCACCCACCGGCTCAGGATGCCCAGGGCCCCATCCAACCTGGCCTTGAATACCTCCAGGGATGGAGCACCACAACCTCTCTGAACAGCAATGCCAGTGCCTCACCACCCTTATGGTGAAGAATTTCCTTCTCGTACCTCATTTAAATCTCCACTCTTTTATTTTAAAGTCATTCCCCCTTGTCCTATCACAACAGGCCCTGGTAAGAAGTCTTTATCTATCTTTCTTGCAAACCCTCTTTAAGTATTGAAAAGCCACAACAAGGTCTTACATAAAGCTATAGGAATCGCTGCTTCCTTTTTATATTTCAGCTAGGAAACCCCACTCCCAAGGCTCACTTTACATGAGCACAACTGCTGCCACAGACAAAGGATGCTTCTAAATACCACATGCCACTGACAGTTTGTTAACAGGTTTAACCACAGGTGAGTTGTGCATCTGGATGATCCTGAGGAAGGAGCAAGGGTATCATTTAGAATAGAACTATGGAATCATAGAATCGTTTGAGTTGGAAGGGACCTTTAAAAGTCATCTAGTCCAATTCCCCTGCAATGAACAGGGGCATTTAGGGGACTTGTATGCACTGATGATGGGGATTTAAGCTCTGCACGAAGCAACAACCCATTTGCCCAGGACTGCTGGAAGCATGGGACACTGAGGGGAGAGGATGATTACAGAGCTAAAGGCTGACAGGCTCCCAGCTGCTGTCACTAAGTTACAGCGCCAGAGCCTTCCAACTTGATTCATGCAGACATTTTGTTTCTATTATTTTGTCATCCCAAGTACTGGATTAACTGCATGAAGTATCATTTAAAATGCTATCTTGCCCATTGGCAATATTCTTCTCCTGCTGAGTTGTTTTGCCTACTCATTAGCACATGGATGAAAATTCACAGCTGATCTCATAATTAAAACAGAGGAGTAAAGACTGCTGTTTATGTTTTCTTGGCATCATAAAACTTACTAACTTCTTAGGAGCTATAATATCACATATTAAAATCCTAGTTAAAGGCATGCTTGATTCCCAGCTTCCAAAGCTCACACGTGGGTATGCCAGCTTCAGCTCATGGCTTGAGGAAGGACACAGTGAGGCTGTGAGCCCCATCTCCTCCCATGACACTGGGGTTCAGCCTTCCCTGTTCCTCTCCCTGTTCCTCTGCTGGGAGGAATGGGGCTGTGGGCAGAGGGAGGGATGCGTAGAGACATTTCAGCTCTTCCAGACACTGACCACTGCTGGAGCAGGACAGCATCACACACACAAGGAAAGGCAAGATTCTCGCTGTGCAGCTCATGCAAAAACCAACAGGAGCATCCCTACATCCCTATCCTCAATTGCGTGTCTCCAAAACCAAAACCTTATTCCATAACCCTCAGCTGTGAAAATCTAGTAGGTGATCCTAAGGATATAAAACCAACCCAAGCTGAAATGCAGATGTTGGTATGGTGCACACAGCATGATTTAGTTTAGATAAAAGAAAAAAGATCCTCAAGGCCATCCCTCGCATCGCTCTCCCTATAACATTTTCCTAACCAAATAATGATGGTTTTGGATCTTTCCCAAACCTTTTGCTTATAACACTGTCATCTTAGCCAGACAGACAATTCAGAGAAGTTGCCATAAAATACTCATTGAATTATTTTGAAAAGTCCATTGCCAAGAATGGGTTTTGTATCAAGTCCTGGTATAAAATGTTTTTTATTATTATTATTATTATTATTATTTTTGTATTTGTGAGCTGCATTACATTTTAGGTTCCTTGTGAATGTTTCATTAAGGGGTTCCAGGCACATTAAAATTTTGGCCTGCACCAAAAGGCAATAACTAACTCGTATGCATTTGAAAAATACACAACAAATGTGGTATTCAGGGGGCAGCCTTCTTTCAGTCCAGTTCCCTCCATCACTTATTGATGTGAACAAACCTCAATTCATCCTGAGCACGTGCCTGGGGTAGAGAAGAAGTTTATTCACTCTCCACTGCTGATGGGGATGCTTCAGCCTTGCACTGCTCAGCTCGTCCTCATGTGTCCATAGGGGCACCTGGCATCATAATCCTCACCTTCAAGAGGAACACCAACCCACCATCCTCATCCTGAAGAACACTGAATTTTCAGATCTTCCAACATGCACTTATTTTCCAGAAAATTCAGCTGACTTTAAGACATTTTACTCAGCGCTGATATTGCTCATGTTGTCACAACAACCTCAGAAGCAAAAGCACTTTTTCTGGCTAAGGGAATTTGTTATTTGTTTATTTTGATGACACTGTATCTGCTTCTGAATTGGTGCATGAATGGTGAAAAAGGGAGATCTTTTCTGCTTTCAAAGGTTAAAATGCTTGCTGCAAAGCCCAGCCCCTAGAAGATGAAATCCATGCTAGAGTACCTCTCCTATGAAGAAAGGCAGAGGGAGTTGGGCTTGTTTAGCTTGGAGAAGAGAAGGCTCTGGAGAGACCTCACTGCAGCCTTCCAGTATTTGAAGGGAGTTTACAAGCAGGAAGGGAAATAACAGGACAAGGGGGAATGGCTTAGAATGGAGATGAATTCTTTGCTGTGAGGATGGTGAGCACTGACACAGGCATTTAAGGCCAGGCTGGATGGGGCCCTGAGCAGCATGAGCTGGTAGGTGGACTGCCTGTATGATACTGGGGTTTTCTGGGGAAAAACAAAACCAAAACCAAAACAACAACAACAACAAAAAAGGGAAATTGGGAAGGGAAGAGAACAGAACTCATTTTGATAAAATAAATGAGAGACAACATAGATGAGAGAAGGTTGGAAGAAAAGAAATGGGGATTTACACAGAGACCAAGACAAGACCACCAAAAGCAAATGGCCGAGAATATGTGTGCCCAAGCATGCAGGTTGAAAGAAATCCTAGAAGAGCTCCCTTCCAGCTCTCTTCGGTCCCCTTGAGTGCCATGAGCTCCCTTCAAGTTCTGTTTGCTCTCCTTGGTGCTGACAGAAAGAACAGTAAGTGATAAAATGCAAAAAAAGAGGTCAACATTCCAATTACAGAAGCAGAAGTAGTTAGGAGCTAAACAAGAACTTCCTTCCCACCTACAGCAGACAGACCTATTCACACTCAAACGGTTTTGAATGCACTTTCAGCCTTTTCTAATATAGAGCTTCTGTACAACAATCACATTTTCAAGCCAGCATTCTGGGTTCAGTCCACAGCTAGAAATTTTATATTTATTTTTCAGCCAATAGCTTGAACATGCTCACTTCTATAAGCACGTTATTTATTAATCAACATGATAATGTGCAATAGTCCAGCACAACTGCAAGGCTTTTTTCCTGTTATCTGAACCATTTTCATTAATTGTTTTATAATCACTAATAAAAATGAGGGTTTTTTGTAGAAGAAGAGCTCTGCCTTTTTTGTGTCTCCCACCTGTACTCCCAGCTGGGCATCAGGTTGGTTTTAATTTTTAAATACAGTATCTAAATCTCCTGTTGTACGCCTGTTTGTGTGAATAATACATCAGTGTATTTGATCAGCAATTATGACCTCTGCTCTTAATTTTATCATGACAGCTACAACCATGCTTAACACTTGATGTCTGCAAAAAGATCGAAAGGGGAAAAGCAACTGCTGGAGCCCAGGCTTCCATCCTTCCTACATCTCTGCTCACAGCCTGTGTCCACACAGGGGCACCTCGGGCTGCTCACCTTCTTACATGGAGGATGTGCCTGGCTCTGACTGGAAGCACATATGCCTGGGCTGTATCTATATATATAGATATATGTATATATGTGTAATGTATGTATATATCATAGAATCATAGAATCATGGAATTACAGAATGGCCTGGGTTGAAAAGGACCACAATGATCTTCTAGTTTCAACCCCCTGCTATGTGCAGGGTCGCCAACCACCAGACCAGGCTGCCCAGAGCCACATCCAGCCTGGCCTTGAATGCCTCCAGGGATGGGGCATCCACAGCCTCCTTGGGCAACCTGTTCCAGTGCCTCACCACCCTCTGTGTGAAAAATATATGTTGATGGAAAAAACATCTCCATGTACCTGCAAAGGAAAAGGCACTGGTGCCTGCGCTGCAATGAGAATTCACAGTCACCGCATTACTCCTAAGTATGTTACTAATGAACAAATAAATGCATATTAAAAACCACTGGTCTCAGGGCCATGAAAGGACAGTGTTGGCTGGATGTTCCTGTAAGCTGAACAGTGAGTCACACTGCCAGTCAAAGAGGCCACCCTGCTGCTGTGTGAATCATAGAATCATCATTACAATTGGAAAAGACCATTAAGATCAGCTAGTCCAACCATCAGTCCATGACCATCATGCCCACTAACCACATCCCTCAGTGCCACGTCTACACATTTCTTAAACACTTCAAAACCTCACCAGAGCAGGTAAGAGTTGCTTACCCCAGCGAAATCTCTCACTGCACTTGAACAACTCAGAAAGCTGCTCTCAGGTCAAACACGGCCTGCAATAAGCGTTAAGTGTTCATTCATCCCTTCTCCCCTCAGAAAGCACCAAGAGCAGCTTCCCCACTGCCCCCAGCTCTCTACAGAGCCTGCCTATGGCCATATCCTGTGAAATGTGAACCGAAACATAACAGAATGTCCTGACAAAGAATAAAGCTTTGAAAGATGGCCTACATACTGTGACACTAAAAGTGATTTATGGGGTTACCCAAACGAATGGAATTTATTGTAGAGCCTCTCTGAAACAACATTAATTTTTATGATAATGCTAACAGTAACCTAGGAGGTGCCTAGGAGCCCTTACTGTCCAGCAATGCTTCCTGCCTGAAGGCACTAAAGGAATTTCCACTGTAAACATGTTTACTAACAGGATTCCTAATATGCCAGCTCTTTACTGCATGTAGTATCTCAAGCCATGTTTACGGGACCAGGATATTTATGTTTTGATGTGTGCTTCCCTTAAGCAGCCTGTGTGTACGTGAGCATGTCTATGTGTGTGCGTTTGCCCCAGCCAGGATCAACCCAGCACTCCCCTCCTAACTCCCTGCAAACAGGAATTACGTCTTTAACCTCTTTGTTCTTGTGTACATGCTTACCATAACAATCCCAGAAACCTCTGAAAAAGGCCTTCTATCATCCTCACACATCCTCCTTTCAGGACATTTTGGGGCACACAGGGTAAAGCTGCCCAGAAAAGCTGTGGGTGCGGTGGAACCCCAGCTGAGTTAAATGATAAATTGAATTCTTCAGGTACTCCTGTGTTATCGATGCACTGCAAGATCTCTGTTCTTTAGTATACGGAGATTATCACCTCATAGGACAAGCCAAACACCAGCCAACCGAATTATAAAGTATCTTTACAAATATCCTGGATATTCAAGAACTGCATGCCAACACAGACATCTTGCTAAAGTGAAAAGAGCTTTTTTTTTCCTTTATAAAAAAATAACTTATTTTCTCATGCCTAGATCTGTCCTTCACTTTCATCTCCAAAGGATCCAAGCAATGCAGATCACGAAGGAGCTCTAGCAAAGTGCTAACAATTTTTTGTCTCCCAGTCACAAGGTACTGAGGCCATCTCAAGGACTCTGGGCAAAAGAACAGGATTTCATCATCCATCATGCAAAGGAGATGCTGTAGTCGCCCCCTCCTTGGACATGCTGGCAGGTGGGCTCTCAAGACCGTTTAGAGCCCTTCCCCTTTCTTTTCACAGGCAGAACTGAAAGAGGCATTTATTTCCCTCCTCAGCAGCCACTTTCTCTAGATCTGACATCTCTGAGCACCGTGCCTGATCAGATAATGAATGTTTACATGTGACAGTCAGTGTTTGCAAACTGCCCCATTGTTCCCAGCCTCCAGTGGTGAAGCCCCAGTGCCCATCAGGACAAGAGAGCAACAGTAGAGGAAGGAAGGGTTTCCTTCCTGATGAGAACAGCCCTGATTAAATTGGAGATGGGGTTAACTACCCATTCAAACATATACACACAAAACACTGAAACAGATTGTCTGGCTCTGCATTGTATAATATTATCTAATCCCAAAGAACCATGTTAGTCAAACTGTGCCAGATGATGCTGCAGTGCTGGCAACCCATCAGCCAGAGTAATGATCACAAACTGTACTTTATCTCTTGTCCCTCTGGAAGAACATCCACTCTGTTGCCAGCCTGAGGTTTACCTCAGCCTCACTGCAGTTCCTTGAACACACAAAGTTGGTGGAGCTCTAATGAAGATTGGGGCTGGTTTGCTGATCACAGAACAGGATGTATTTTATTAACAGCTGATCGTCCTTAGCTGTAGAGTTTGTATCTTCAGCAGGAGTGGATTCTTTGAATTCCTGTGCCATGGCACTGGCACTGGTTAGGCACTTGACAGCATGGTTGATGTGAAGATCTGCTGTAAAATCTGAGGGATGTCTTTGGTATCCATGGCAATAAAGGAGCGTCCTGCTGGCAGAGTCCTCTGCAGCCTGCAATGCAGAAGGAGGGACAAGGCAGAATTACCATTTCCAATTACATCCCCTACTACAAGCAGGAGCTCCTTCAGAAGGAACGTTTTCCTCCTGAATACCTCGCCAGCACATGTCATTTGTGCTGCTGTCACTGTGCAATTAAAGGCTTGGGAAAGCAGCAGTGGGAGGAAGGACTGAATGCAGTTGGGTCACAGGTCCTTCCAGCAAGACAAGGCTATTTCTAGTTTTTATTCACATCCCCTTTCTGACATGCATAACATTCATTTTGATTAAGGTACCAAGTGTCTCGACAAGGTATTAACCCATCTGGTGTTCTGATGGCATCAAGACACATTCTCCAGAAAGGCAGATATTTACTTACTCTAAATACCCTGGTTTGATTGAACTCACAGCTCTTTCAATTCAACACATCGAGTGATTCTAAATGCGCTCTTTGTATTTCCTCTTCTAGACCACAGCAGATTAGATGGACAGATATTTCTCTGCAAATATTAGCCTGACACATTCTTATTCACAGCTTAACCTCCCTTAACAAAAAAACTAAACAAGACGTACTTCGCTAAATCCATCTCCCTCATGTCCAGCCAGCAGGCTTGGAAGTGATTTTCTCACTGCTTTTTAAACAGGTTTTAGTTTATGCTCTGCACCATTACTCCAATGATAAGTCAAGCCAAACTTTTAAAGTGAGTTTTTAAAAAGCTGCTACAAAGAATTTGCTTGTCCTTCCCCCACAGCAGTTACAGGAAGGCTTTGTCTAATGCTGCCCTTACACATACACAGATGCATCTTAGTGACAGCATTGTGTGCATTTTCCATTCCCAGTGAACTCGGCAATTACAAGATCTCTCCTTACACAGCAGGATATGGTCAATGCTTTTTTTTTCATTTATTACTAGCAGATGTATAAGGGCATTCTGTAACTGTAATCTGCCAGAATGGTGGTATTTTACAGTGCACAATGCAGCTCTGATGCACAGACCTGCAGACTGGGTTAGTGCTGGCAGTGCAGCTGTAGCTTTCAAACTCCTTCAAACCTTTGCTGATTGAAACTACATACTGAGGGCCAGTTCCCTCTGGGGCATGCCTCACTCTCCCCCTGTCAAAAACATGATCAGAAGCAGAAAGAGCAGTGTTATTCTTTGTGGCTGCAGCTTCCTGTTGTGTGTACCGCTCCTCAGTGGACGTGGAACATCAGCTTGGGCAGAATTTCCTTATTTTCCCTGTACCCTGAGAGTTTCAAGTAGAATTATGTAATAGCACTAAGTGCAAGCGTATTGGCTCAGACCCTCCAAAGAATTTAGGTCTCTAACACAAGGGGAATATCTGTGTCAAATTTTTGGAAGCTTTAAAGACCTCTGAACTCCAGCTTTTCTTGCTTGCATGACTCCTGCTAGGCCAATATCCATTCACATCTTACACCAGTCACTTACAAAGGAATGATGTCTCTGCCAAATCCTCCAGGAGGAAAGACTCAGGTGTCCCTTCAGATGCTCAGAATGCTCTGGACCAGCAGGCCACAAAGGAGGGTTGCAAGGACCCACGAACCAATCTCCTCCTTGACACAAGATTTGCTTCTTTCTAATACATCAAAAACTACAGTGGAGAGCACCAGCACGGACAACTATAACTACCTTCACTGTATTAAAAGCATCTCAGCACAGCTGAAGCTGGCAGAGGGACCCTCTGGGTCCCTCTGCTCCATCCGCTGCCCCAGCAGGGACACCCAGAGCAGGGTGCCAAGGGCCACATCCAGGTGGCTCTGGGAGGTCCCCAAGGAGGAGATGCCATACTTCTGGGCGGCCTGTGCCAGTGCTCCATGACCCGTCCAGCACAGAAGTGCTTCCCACATGCTGTTTTCTTCTAGCACAGTTTAGCTTTATGATGAATGGAAACAGTTATATTAGGAATATAGTAAAAAAAAACAACCTTACCTATCTGCCTGGTCTCCTAAAGACCCTATAAATATGGCAAAAGCATTGACTTGTGTGTTGGTGGTCAAGACCTGGGCAAATTTTGATGGTTCAATGCCGTATCGCTCCAGATTTGCATCACTCAAGACGATAACAAAATACTCATCAGCATCCTCCTTGGCAATTTCCCGAATGGCGTGCTCAGTGCCTTCCAAGGTGTGATCTCCACTCATGCAGAACTGAGCATGAGCATGCATGACCTGTGTGCACAGCATAGCCAAATGCAAATATGTAAGAGGACTTCATGAATAAACATTTATTTTGGCATGGAAGGAAGCAAATATTCGTTTATGATGTATTAAGGGATGCACGTTCAGAATTATGGCACTGCATCAGATACCACAGAAGATGCAGCTTTTTATATGTAACATGCTGCATTACATGGTGAATCACACACAGACAGAATTAGCACTCAAAGGAGTGCAAAATACTTTGATAAGCTGCAGTCTGAGTGCTTTTATTGCTATATATTTCAGAAAGAAAAGAGGGCTTAGTTTCTTAATTCTGCTCCCACCTGTTTATAATTTGCACTGGACTTTCAAGTTCTAACAGTGTCACGGTTAGTATCAAATATCTGACTCCTGACAGTGGCAGCAAGTTTCACAAATGCTGAAACACTTTGTTTGAGGTTTTATGACATAAATACACTGCATTGATGAAGCTGCTACCTATGCAGAGAGCAAGGAATTTTAGGTGCTAGAAAATCCAGCCCTTCTAACCCAAATATTTTACAAATATTTTTTGAAGGAAGCTCACAGTTAAACTGTATCAAGCTGCCAAAATAGCTAAATCCTGCAATACACTTGATTATTATTATTATTTTTTTTGCATACTATTGCAGTAAAATGTTGATAAATACCCTCATTTTGCAATTGTGATTTACCATGTTTTCAGTCTACCATGTACCACAGTAGCAGCAGGATACGCTTTCCCACTGCTACTGTGACATGTTAATTCCTGAAGGTACAAGGCTAAACTAATGACCTGGCATCCCCTTATGGTTCAAATTATCCATGCTAGTAGCATCCCCCCATATTCTTTAGGTAGGACTATGTATATCACTGTATAATGTTTGGAACTTCCTATACCCCTTGATAAGCAGTCAAAATGATACATTTATGACATAGCAGATGAGAATAAGGCAAATCTAAGCTCCATTATTTTGGCACAATCTCTGACAGGCTCTGCTTCAGCTTGCTGCCTTCTTATCTGTCTTTTATCTCACTCTAATGCTTTGTAGTCATAAAATCCCAACATAGGTTGTTAGTAGGATTTACCTTAAGAATCTCTAATCTTTGCTTATTGTTCTTTGGAATTTTCCCACTCTCAACCAAGGTGATGTTGTAGTCATCTCCTGAATGTCCAACAATATCATACTGCAAGAAAGAAGATTTCATCAGTTATCTGTTAGTCACACGTGGTCTGTGGGTCACAATGATACAAGATAGATCAGAGGTGATTTCCTTTCAACAAGAAAACCTGAATGCTCTATACTGCTCACGTTTATGAGCTGCTGAAGGGAACTACTTGCAGCTTCTCACTGACATGAAAACATGGGAGAGAATCACAAAATAATGGAACAGCTACTTATTTCTATGGCCCGTTCTTTTACCTCACTCCACCAACTGCAGAGCGGTGATGCACAAGATCAAGACCTTGCCCTCTCACACTGTCCACTCTTCTCTTTTTAAGCAGCCGTTTTCTTTCTCTTGGGCCCAACAAACAGTGCATTGTTTGAGAGCAGCTCAAATGTCAGATTAATTGTTTTCGTGACCTCATTCTGCTCTGAAAAAAAAAAAAAGCACTGCCAGCCTTCTTTTTTTGTAAATCAGCATTCCCTATGGTTGTGTGTTACTGACCAGAACCATTGCTAAATGTATGTAGAGCAGTGAATTCTAAGAGGCTCTGCTGTGTGTACAGCATTCCCTCCAGAAAGAGGCTGCATGTAGAGCTGTGCTAATTCAAATATCTCACTGAACAAACAATGTTATAGTTGGAAGGCTTTTGCTTTATGTGAGAGTTACATGAAAACCAAGACAAGCTGAGTTATGGCAAGGTCCTGCCCTACCCTTTGTGTTGTGAATGTGGCAATCACCCCAAGGGAGAATTCAGCTGCAGGACAAAAGTGGATTTAAGAGCTGTCTGCACCAAGTGATGGAGCACAGTGCATGGATCCTGAGCCTGGAGAAACCCTCAGTGTCCCACAGCTAGTGTGACCTGCCCCTGGAGCATGGACATGCCTTTTCTCCCCCCTGATCAGCGGGTGCTGAACTGTCTCTCAAGGAGCTCTTATGCAATATTTTGCCTTTTTGTTACCTTCTATTCATGCAGTGCTTGGAGGTCCCTGGCAGGTTCACTATCCCTAATTTCTACATAATCATGTGGTGAAAGGTCTTGTCCTTAAAGTCATTCTGTCTTTTCTTTCCCATTGAAGATAATTTTATTTGGTGCAAGTTTGTGGAGATTAGAGAAACAGCATTCAAAAGCTCTTTCAATTTGTTTCCATTTAGTGAATTTACTTGAAAATATATAAAGATTAAAAGAAAGCTATAGCAGATGTAATATTTCTAAACATGACACCTCCCTCTGCAAAGCAACACACGTGCCACACACTATAGGTGTGCTACACCCAGGGTCAAACTGTTTCAGTACAGCCTCACACAACCCAGACTTTCTTCCTCTGAAAATCACCGAATCACAGAATGGCCTGGGTTGAAAAGGACCACAATGATCATCTGGTTTGAACCCCGTGCTATGTGCAGGGTCACCAACCACCAGACCAGGCTGCCCAGAGCCACATCCAGCCTGGCCTTGGGCTCCAGGGATGGGGCATCCACAGCCTCCTTGGGCAACCTGTTCCAGTGTGTCACCACAAAAACCTTTATACAATCTTGTTTCCAGGTGTTCCCACATCATTCTGTTCCATTGGCTCCAGCTCCTGTTCTCAGCTTGTCCATGTCTCGTATTTGCCACCCAGCCTCATGTAAACCTTCCTGTCTGCCACACACTTTCTCTTCAAAATGTCCATTTGCTTGTACACCCTTTCCTCACCATTAACTCTTCAGACTCTCTTTCCTGATGAATATTTACACGGTGTTTCTGTTGTCCCCAAATTGGGGTCCTTCCAGAGAAAAGATAATAGTAAATGAAAAGACACCAATTTTGAGAAGATTGTTAGGATTACATTCAGCACTCTTTGTAAAGAATACGAGACTAAACCAAGAACTTAAAGAGCACACGGAGCATGCACGTGTATTGTTTTACAACAGTATTGAAATCAGAGGAACTAAATAAAGCACTGGCTCAATGGAGCAGAAAATATACAGCACTAATGTGGTTCTTATGTAACGTCCACAGATCTTCAGGGTAGGCTCTTAAATTATGAAACCCCGCACATCCTGTGCTGAACAGTTCTTATTACCCTTAAAATCAACAATGTGATTATGGAAATCCATGTGCTGTCTTTCTCCCTTGCAAAAAAGAAGTTTGACTGCTTTATAGTGGGATCCTGCCCAGCATTTCATGGGCTTCATCTCCAAGGTCTTTGTAGTCAGGCAGAGCTCATGGGAGCAGGCAGTGCTTTGCTACTTGGGAACAGCATTTTGGTTGTTGGCACACCGTGATGGGTGGATTTCATCTTGAGAAGGTTGGGTTTGAACTTGGTCTGACAGCCTGTGCGAAAGGGACGGCTCTAAGTCTGGATGTGGCTCTGGGCAGCCTGGTTTAGTGGTTGGCGACCCTGCATATAGCAGGGGGGTTGAAACCAGATGATCTTTGAGGTCCTTCTCAACCTTCTATGATTCTAGGATTCCAACTCCTGGTTCAAATCCCATGGATTTACCCCCTCTGCATTTCTGCACAAGGAGGGAATGCAGAGGCTGGATACTATAATGCAAACTATTTCAGGTGTGCACAGCTGTTCACCCGGGAACATCAGGTCCTGTCTGCTCTGACCTTGGCCACCCATTCATTGTTTTCTGCGTGTGCCCATGCATGCATGTGAGTACATATATTTAACAGATGTTATCTGTTTTCTTGTTTCCTTGCCAACAGTTCACCAAGCTGTTTATGATTTGTTACAGAAGTGCAGTCAGGCAGCAGGAAAGAAGTACTTTCTCACTTCCTCCTGGCTGCTGCAGGCTGGGTCAAGCGGAGCCTCCCCAAAAGCAGAGTCAAACCCTACCTTGCCTATGCTGTGCTGCAGTCATCAGCCCTACCTCGTGCTGCCCTTCGCACCCCTCTCATCTCCCTGAAAGTCAACTCAGGGACCAGAAGTGGCCAAAAGCTCAATAAGAGCTCTGGGGAGCTGTGAAGCCTGATGAGTATTCATCCAGGCTTTCTTTCTCCTTCTAACTTGTGTTCTAATAAAACAAACCCTTAGTGTTCAGTGCTCTCCTGCTGTGAAAGGACAGCTACAGAGCCCTGGCCAGCTGGGAACCTCAACTACTAAGGGCACGTGCATGCTTTCTTAAAACCAGAGGCACTTTTCCTTGCACTTGCAGTGGGGCCAGAACACAGCTAAAGAGAAGCACAGAGAAAGAACCTCTGAGAAGCAAAGATCCACTGCAGTTTTCTCATAAATCCCCTTGGAGAATTTACAAGGATAAATTTAAAAGTGAGTGATGAGCTGTGATATGAGCTTAATGGAACAGAATTTTGTTTTGTTTTGTTTTGTTTGTTTTTCACAAAACAGTGCAAGTACAGGCTCTCAGGACAAATCTAGCAGCAAAATATTTGTTTGCTACAGGGCAGGCTTAATTGAATTAATATATTGTTGTGTACACTGGCTTGTTTTCTGATAGCCTCAGGTACACTGAGCCAAGAACTGCTCCGTTCAGCTCTGGGTACCCAACATGTAAACACAGTTTCTGCAAGTACCTTAATTTGACCATTCTTTCTCACTGGTTAAAACCACCCCTGCTCCGTGGCTACATTTGGCTCTGAATGGATGGCTGCTGCTGGATAACATGTAAGACTACGTCTTCTGCAGCTGCCGTACTGAAAGCTGAACGAAGATGCATGCTGGATGTAAAAGGCAGTGGGAATTAGACAGGCCTCTCCTGGAAGGCCACATCTTTACAAACTGATCTCTTCTTTGGACAACATTGAACATTTTTAAAATTTTATTTCAAGTCCTCTGTTCGTTATTTAAAGGAAACTACTCTGCCAAGCATGTGAAACATTTTTTCTTTTCCTGAATTAAGAGTAATGAGGTAATTAGGAGTAATAAGATATGAGGTAATAACAGTAACAAGAAATTATAGGTAAATTCTCCAAATGGAGAATGCTGAACTTGGCTTACAAAATCTGCATTTTTTCCTTTCATACCGCTACAAATACGATTTCAAGCTTTCCCTCCCAGTTATGTAACATGCCATTCATTGAACCACTTACCATTTTGTAAAGGCTTCATAAAATTGCCACTGTGCAATTTACTGGACATGCCTCCTAAATCTGCTGTCGTGCGCGTAAATGACAGTAATTAGGGATGATATAGAACCAGATGGTTTACATGACAGACATTACACTCTCCCTGCTATAACAAAGAATGAGCTGCCCCTCTGTGCATTTTCAAATAGCTGACATGTACAATGAGGCATACAAAAGACGTCAGAACTTCAGTCCTGCAAAGCAACTTGCTTATTATAACTTACAGACAAGTAGGATATGTACCCACACATCTGACTGGGTCAGGTGAATTTGTAGCAGCATATTTAACCTCCACCACTAGCATGAGATTGGGAACATGGCTTCTCTTACCTCAATCACTCCCACTCTTTTCTTTATTAAAGTAGTTCAGGGGAAGCGTGGATGAGATGACAACGAAGGAGGGCTTTGAAACATGGCTCTTAATTTAAATGGATTTCCTGACTGTAGGATGAGCCTCCCATTTCCCCCTTGACAAGGAATGATTCACTGCCTGCACTTATGGGAAATGGAAAGAGGCAGTTTGTTCTGCACAAGCATATAAAGCTGACAAGTACCTGCTGGCACTCTTCTGGCTTTAGCTGTAGATGTCCCTGTTCATTTCAGGGGAGTTGGACATAGCTAACCTGTGAGTGTTCCTTCCAACTTAAACAACTCTATGATTCTATCACATCATCACCTGCTTGGTACAGTCAGATACCCAATATTTAGCTTCTCTAGAAAGGATGAGGTTTTCTCTCTCTACCTTCTTCTCTACCAATCAGACAATCATCATCAGTGTTACCAAGGGATATTATGCATGGGCAAAGCTCAGCTGGCAGGACAAATCAACCCACCTCATACATTCACGACTTTATTTAGTGGAGAACAAACCAGGTACCAGTAGAAAAGTGATCTTGAACAAGGGCAAAGAATTGGTTTCAAGAGTTTGCACTGTGCTTAGATAATTGGAGTAGGGAATATTACTGTGAAAATCTCCTTTGAATGTTCCACTTAACAAACCTGATGGTTCCCCAGATTCAACACTTGTTATGCAAGAAATCCCTCAAACTCCTTGTTGGTGACAGTGGGATTGAATGCACCCTCAGCAGGTTTTTGCATGGCACCAAGTTGAGTGGTGTGGTTGACATGCTAGAGGGAAGCGATGTCATCCAAAGGGATCTTAAATGGCTTAAAGAGGTGGGCCCACATGAAGTGCAAGGTGCTGCATCTGGGTTGAAGCAATGCAATGAATAATCACAGGCTGAGCCTGTAGTAGATTTAGATTAGATTTTATGAATAAATTTTTCGTTATGAGAGTGGGAGGCACTGGAATAGGTTGTCCAGAGAAGTTGTTAAAGACTGGAGTTACTAGTATTTAAAAAAGATCACTGCACCTTACTCTCTGAAGACCTAATTACATTCATTAGAAACAGAGGAACTGGCATTCTGGTGTTCTGGTTATTCTGGTGTGTATTCTGGTTATCCCAGGTGTAGTAACTGCCATAGCAGACTAGACATGAGAAAAGCTATATTTTAGAGCTGGAGAGTTTAGAAATGCTATTTATTTTCATCAAAGAAATAACACAAGAAGTCCATCAGCACATGCCTGGGAGATTTCCGATACAAGTGAATCATGCAATTTTGGTTAAAATCTGCCTAATCACTGGATCACGTAAAGATAAATCTGACAACTTAATAAACAGCTTGATTTGTACTCATTTTTAGGGGTGATTTCAACAGCCAGTGAAGTTTAAGGCCACATCCTCTTTAGTATTCTCATCATCTTCAGGGAGCCTTGCAATATTTGTGTAGATATGCTCTGAGTGAATGAAATCCCAATGGGACAGCAAAGAGAGATACGGAGGAAGAAAAATACTTTTCTTCCCTTGAGCAAAAGCAGCTCTGAGGTTGACAGAGCTCATAGTAAACCTGGTCAGCCCCAAATCAAGCTGCTGTTACTGGCCCACCAAAGTCTTCTCTCTAGCGTGAAGAGCGTTTAAATGAAAGAGAGGTTGCTTAGAGCTGACTGAAGTTGAACAGATGTTGAAGCTGCAAACAACTTTTTCACCTTGCTATAACACTCCGTGCTCAGTTTTAAGTAACAAATTAGCCTTACAGCTCTCTTGACTCATAGATTGTGTGGATAACATTGTTCTGGTTTTCTTTTTTAATTCTGAAGTGGATGCTCTATGGACGTTTACAGTGGCATTCTGATGATTTCTGTGTTGTTCTCTGCTCTTTTGCTAATTATTTTTAGCATACAATTAACTTTTTGATGGCTGGTGGTCTCTGCGTTCAAAAAACCATGCAACATATTTACAAAGGTTCTTTTCAGAGCCCTAATAAATCACTCAGAGTGAGCATCAGTGGACAGCTTAGAGTTCCTCACTCTGCATTTAAAATCAGGATTGTCTTTTTCTATTTACAGTACTTTACATTTGATAGCCCAAACATCATCTGCCATTTTATTTCCCAGTCACTACTTACTGCCAGGTCTTTTTCTCCCACTTTTTGCCCTTTTTTTCCCAAATAATTTCATACAAATAGTAACTTCTGTCACTTGACTATCCATCCTCTTTTCCAAATCACTTACAAACATACAGAACATCACTGGGAGTGGCACAAATTCTAATGCAGTTTCACCAGTGACCTTCCTTTACTTCCATACTCTGAAAAACGGCCACTTACAGTTGTCTGTTTTCATTAGTTTAAGCTGTGTTCATTTCTCTAAGAGCTTTCCCTTTTACTTCTAAAGCAGTTCTATTTCTGTATGAACCGATGGTGAGGGACCTTTTGACAAATGCTTTTGGCCAAGGAGACAGTCAACAAACCTTGCCTGTCACATACATATAGATGCTTCAGATGCTTCACTTTCCTTTTAAAAGCCATGTTGACTCTGCTCCAAAATATTATATTTATCCATGCATCCACTGCTTTCGTGGATGATCCTGCATTTAATAATACTAATATGCATATCGTTCAGATACTCCTGATTTACCAAATACAATCACTTTGTATAATTGCACTTCCCCCATTAGCATTTGTTATTAACATTGCTGTTATCAGCAAGCAGGACCTATATGAGCAGCTGACTCCTTTCCCATTTCCTTCTTAATTACAGTTGAGTTCCCACATAACCTCTCTAGGCTACTGTACAAACTCAATGTTACAGCATTTTTTCTCCAATAGGAATGCAGACAGAAGCTCACTCTCTCCCCTGCCCATTTTCATGACATTGGCAGGAATTGAATATTTTTGGGAACTCAACCACTGATTCAGATTTGTTAGAAGTTGGACAATGCGTTCTGAAGTTGAAGGGCAAAAAAGCATGACTGACATAGTACGACAGCACGAGCTTTTACTTAGGAAAGTGGGCTAAAGACATACTGCTTGTCTCATCTTACAGCCTCTTCTCTTACAATTGCAAGACTGAATGATCATTTTTAGAAGATATTCTAGGAGGATAACTATATGTTGTGTTCTTCAGAGGAGATTCTACGGAAGAACAGTAAGATTATGCTATCAGAGGAACAAGACAAACCTGACTGAACTGAATTTGGACTAAGCATTACACTAATCTTTACTTAGAAGATTTTACATTTTGTTCTGATGCATTTTATGTCTCATGATTTAGATACTCTTCAGTAAAGACATCTGTATTTTTCCATGAAACACTGAGTTTGTTGAGAATAAATTCGATTGTCCATTTCTGCCATTTTTAAAGATAAAGAAAAATGCCTGAGGCATTGTTTAGGTTGACACAGACAAAAAAGAGCACAAAATTTACTGACATTTCCTTTGCAGGCTGCCGTTAAATAACATTCTGGACCCAGTGTCTTTCAGCACAGTAAATGGTTTTCTTGCTTTCACAACTGATGGACAAATAAGTTTGGTCCTTCTCCATCACCAAGCACTACTGTCCGTACTCTGGGATGAGATGGAAAGGCTGGTCATTTCTGCATGTCCCTAAGCTTATATTTACCTCTGTTCTACAGTCTTAAGTATTTCCGTTCCAAGAAACAAATTAATCGATAAATGCAGAAGAAGGCAGCATATTTCAGCAAAAATTGGAGTCTTAAATTGAATTCTCCCCTGCTGAAGCATGTAATGTTTCTCATCCATTCACTAGTATTGTTTTTCAGTTTGCCAGAAACAGATCAGTGCCTTTATTTCCTTGCGAGAATGAATAATGTCCTTTGGCTAGACTGACCGCTGAAACACTTTTTCCGCTGTTCCATATAGTCTGTGCAATAACCACAGACCTCCTAGCAAAGCTGTAATTACCTTGAATTTGTGCTCATAATTCTCAAAAGCTTCCAAGACCATGCAGACAGCCTCCATGGAGCGCTCCAGCCGTCTGTCGACCCCGTTGAAGCGGTACATGCTTCCAGAAACATCCACCACTAAGCGCAAGCGTTTAGGCTTCTGCTGGGGGCTCCCAGGCTGGCAAGCAAACACAGTAGAAAAGAAAATTACACACTACAAGTGGGAAACCTAAACATCACTATGGATAACACGCTTTGGAAAAAGAACCCTCCAGACTGAGCAAAGCACAAAACCTTTCTCTAGCAAGAACTGATTATTTTTCTTAAAAAAAGAACAAAAATATGTTAACTTTTTTCCTTTTTTTCCTGTGTTTCAAAGCAGTTGCCGACAGATACCTCAATTCATTCTTTCACTTCACCTTCAATGACTGGAAACAACATAGCTTTAAAAATTCCACACATGCTTGTCAGGAAAATACTTTTTCTGGTCTCATTTGTTATTTTTCTCATCTCAGAAAGAATATTCTCAACTTTTCTCAGTCTGCCAAAGCTCATAATGGAAATGTTCTTCCTTGGCTTACAATACTAACAGAGACCCCTAGAAGAAAATCTAATCTGCTGAGGTTTATAATATTTTAAGAATGTTTGAAATCTTGCTCTGTTTAACTACTAGACTTCTCTTCATTCTCATTCCCAAACCATTATTTTTTCCTGAAAACAACCTCCGTCTGTTTTAACAATTACTGGCACAGTACATTCCAAGGAGAGACTTTATACAGTGTGCACTGACATCAGTCTGGATACAAGTTAATGGCTATTAAATACGATTTGTCTAAAAACAGCCACGTTAAAAAACAGACACTTAAAACACTTCTATGAAGTCGAAAGAGCTGCCAGCATTTGGGTGCTTTACTCTTTCATTATTTTCTCAATGGACTGCTGTACCCTCACAGAACAGGGGGGCTGAGAGGATCCGTTAAATCCTACTCTTTTTTTTAAAGCAAAATTTAAATATATATATATATATTTACTGTTATGACTAACTATACATTATAACTGAACTGTCTACACTGAGAAAATGCACTTTGAGAAAAGATCAGAAATGAGAATCTAATCACTTCTCCTGCACTGGGAGACAGAATACCTTGCATATCATGGAAAAATAATAGATTCATACAATGCTTGTTTTTATAAAATTTTCAATGATGTTGTGGTCTACAATAGCAAAAAAAAAAAAAAGTTACATTAGTGAGAAAATCTTTTCCTTCTATTTTTAAGACGAACAAGCAGTTTTCTGATAATCAACTTCAGCACATATATATAAAATATAAAACAAGAGCACTAAACCTGTTGCACTGGATCAAAGCAAAGGACTGCTTAGATCAGCACCTCTCTGAGGGTGGCCAACAGCAAATGCATGGAAGATCATAGGAAGAGGTGAAGCAAATCTTCCATTTTGAGGCTGTCTCAGCAAAATCCTGATCCAGAGATAGTTCTTCTGAGTTTCTCATGTCTATACCAGTACAGCCACTAAGAAATTATCAATTCTTTTAGGCCCTCCCCTACTTTTCCCTACTACCTGTTGGATACTTACTTGCGGCTCAAGCTCTCCCCGCCGTTTATAAATGGCTTTCTCTCCTGTCAGCCCATCAATGATTTTGGTATCATCTAGTTCTCCAACAGCTTGGTGTCTCATCCATTGTCTTTCCTTACCCTTGGCCTACAACAGAAAAAAAACCCAAACCTTAATTCACTCAGTGATTTGAAGGTATTTCAAGCAATTTAAGACCTACTGTACGTGACAGGCATATGAACTTTCTTTGTTGTTACATGACATTTTTGGCAAAAGCCAATGAAACCTGAACACATTTTCATAGCTCCTTTCCTCTCTTTCATTGAAAGAAAAGTCAATACTGACAAAGAATACATTCCTCTGTAATTTTGTCCTCCTTAACATCTGATATGTGGGAGTTTACCTGTAGACTGTGGAAATATTAACCTTTTTTCTTGCAAATGTGCTGGAAATTTGAGTAACAAATCTGTGCAAAACTGTATGCAACCAGAGGGATATGCATAACTGGCAAATTTATTTCACACTCTCCATTCAAGTAACACAAGAAAAAAAAAAAAGGTGGCAGACTTCAAGGTAAAAATAAACTGCATTAAGCTTATGTAATAGTAAGTGGCTTCTTTTAAACCAACATTTGTAATACATTATTTTTCTATTTTAGAATAAAAATCTTGAAAATTGTGATACTCAAGAGATATTTCAATTAATTTTTTTTTTTTTCAGTTTATTTGAAAGAACATCACTTACTTACAACCTGCTTGTTGGAAATGCCTTACAGTCCAGTAACTCGAGTGTTCATGGAACTTCAGTACGTATAAACAAGCACAGAAGATTAGAGATTCAAATCTTTCAGATTAAAAAAAAATCTATTAAGAATACTTTAAATGGATAGCTTCATCATAGTCCTCATGTCACAAGGTCATCTAAAGATGGCAAAGAGTACATACATGTGCTCTAAGCCTTATTTCATTTCTGCTCAAATGTTCAGTTTGAAGTTGTTTATCCCTGTAGTAAGGCCAGCCTGGAAATACGATTTTAAATTTATATATGTATAATGCATTTGCATGCTCAGCAAAATTGCTGGTTAGCAGCTGGAGGTAAATCAAATATCCAGCAGGACACAAACTGCCTGAGACATTGGATCTCAGGAATGAAAATCAGTTGCTCTTTGAGAAGCAGGAAGTGTTACATTACAAATCCCCAGCAAACGGCAGGCCTGGGATTTGAGAGGACAAATCATTGCAATTTTGTACAGTCTGAGCAGTAAGATGATGGTTTCCTAAGGCTAAGAGAATCTTTGAAATTGCTTTGGTCAAAATTTATGAGGTTTTTCTTTTTAGCGCACATGGAAAAAGGCGTTTTGGATTACTGCCTATTGCCAATAGCTATTCAAAAGTAATGGACTAGTTATCTATGAAAATAAGTGTGCAGAAAGAACACAAAGCCACAGGGAAAACGTTTTGATTAATTCATTTTACAGTATCGAGTTAACGTAGCTGTGACAAGCACAGGTCTTTTTAATTACGTTATGTCAAAAGCTTTACAGATTCTTGCAGTACATGGAAGCCTCAGCCTCTTAGTGAATCACATGAGGCTAAAGGGTAAAAGATTTCTTAAGTTATGAATTCAATCACTTGTTCTCTCTGATAGATTTCAGTGGTGCTATGGCTAGCCCAGGTCTAACCACGTTTTGCAGTTGGGCATCCAGGAATTTGCTTCTACCCTAGCTTAGTAGTCTCCACTATCATTAACTACCCTTGGGATAGAGTTTGAAATCCCCTCTTCCATAGGCTTATTGATTCCCTTGTTGTCCTGGGAATTGTGTAACACTGCAAGAAGAGACCTGTAAATTCATAGAATCATGTCACAAAATCATAGAATGGCTCGGGTTGGAAGTGAACTTAAGAATCATCAAGCTCCAACCTCCCTGCCACAGGCAGGGCTGGCAACCTTCATATCTAATACTAGATCAGGCTGCCCTGATTCTAGATGACCCTTCCATGCTCCACTGAATTGCCACACCATAGGTGTTTTCTTGCTGTGAAAATCACAGTAGGATAACACATGGCAAATTTCAACATCCCAACTAATGATTTCTTTAATGTGCTCCTACAGACAATGTGTTCCGTGAGCAGAGCCTGTCTAAAGTGAATCATGACACTTCCAGGATGATGTGGATGAGAAGATTTTGTTCCTAATAATCTTAGTCACCACCATACTGGGACACAGATACAGTCTTAAGACTTCCTGAGGTCTTTAGCTTTGTCAAATGGTTTTTATTTGCTTCCTTTCAGTAGATAGGAGTGAGAAGCAACAGAAGACTATAAAGGTTCACGTAGATGAGGAAATTCTTAACTAGTCTCACTACAGTTTTCACTGAAAAAGATTTAGCTTTGGGGCTATTTGGTGTTCAAGGAACAGAGTGAGAAGAATATACTTTTTAATGATGACCATAATTAAAAATCCATGACTGTTTACCACATTATAAAGCTTATGCAATGTTCAGCTGATGAGAAAAAATAATAAAAAAAAAGAAAACAAAACTGAAATGTTATTAGAGAAAAACAGAGTTTACATTCTTCTCCTAATACAGGAAAGGACGCTGACAAAATCCGACTTAAAATCTTACCCAAATAATACTAAAATTATTTAGACTACTTAGCATCAGCCTATTCAGTGCAGAATTTAGAGAAAGGCCACTAAGATGATCAGAGGGCTGGAGCACCTCTTCTATGAAGACAGGCTGATGGAACTTTGTTTATTTAGCTTGGAGAAGAGAAGGCCCCGGGGAGACCTCATTGTGGCCTCCCAGTACTTGAAGGGAGCGTATGAACAGGAGGGGGAATGGCTGTTTATGAGGATGGATAATGATAGGACAAGGGGGAATGGTTTTAAACTGAGACAGGAGAGATTTAGGTTAGATATTAGGAGGAAGGTTTTCACACAGAGGGTGGTGACACACTGGAACAGGTTGCCCAAGGAGGCTGTGGATGCCCCATCCCTGGAGGCATTGAAGGCCAGGCTGGATGTGGCTCTGGGCAGCCTGGTCTGGTGGTTGGCGACCCTGCACATATCAGGGGGTTGGAATTAGATGATCATTGTGGTCCTTTTAAACCCAGGCCATTCTATGTTTCTATGATTCTATGAATTTCTAGGCATTTCTTTACAGAAAAAAAAAAAAACCCTTCTTCTTAAGTATTTGTGTTATAAAATGCACACACATGTTGCTGGTAAGTTTCAAAGTAATTTCAATATGTAATTTTCATAAACTTAAACAAATGACATGAACGCTTGAAGGATAAAAACAGACTCCTTTTCTAGAAAGGGCAAACAGTCCATTACATCTGCAACACTGTCACCAGTGCAATAATTCTTCTCACTGAAAGATATCAAAGGCATATTTTGAAGAAATTTTAGAAAATATAACCACGTTATATGTCTGTAATTAACACAGAAAAAGCTGCACATATGAAATGCTTGCATTTAAATATGTAATGCTATAGGGTTGTATGAAATACTTCCAGTTGTGGTCTCCATTTGTTTCTGGGAAAACTTTGTGTGCGTGTTCCCAGAAAAAACATAGTTGTTGAAAGCAGAAAACTACTACTGACAAGGCATGGGGTTTTTACCACTGTCAGCCCTCCCAACTGTCTTTATCACCCTACTGTCACTGCTTTTGCTGCTCTGACCTGACAATTCCCACACAGTCCAAACCAGTCAACCCCATTAGGCTCTGTGACTCAGGCCCAGGTTTGCCCAGTTCAAGTGTAAGTGCATAAAGGATGCTCAGAAGCTACAGGGTCAGTTGCTCCAGACTCCCCCTATAATTAATAAAAAGAGAAGTACTTCCAGAGGGCAAGTAATCTAAAATCTCAGGTCTTCCTGAGTCGCTGATTAATCATAAGTTATTAAATTTGGACTTCAGATGTGTAAGCCTTATACAGAGATTGGTCAGCACTAGGAGAGAGAAGAAAGCTCGTCATTGACTGGAAAGCTCGTCATGGACTGGAGTTCAGGCCTTGCTACTTCTAGAGAAGATCAAGAACAACTTGCAATGCCTCACCAGTTTTGTTCAAATCATTGACAAAGATTAGTGAGTTACATAAAGTAAAATGAGTGATAAAATTACATTCTCAGACAATATTTATGCGTTACTTCCAACTTGCTGCTGCTGCTACTGATTTTTGAGGTGTCAACAACTGGACCAGAATTCCAGGCTTCACATCCTTGGGGTGTAAAATTTAATCGAAGGAACACATTTTTAAAAACAAACCCACAAAACCCAGTGATTAAAAGGCATATGTTGAAAAGGAAATCCTGGTGAAAGGAGTGTGGACAATATATTTTCATTACAAGAACATAGAAAGTTCAAAACAAAGCAAACTCAAGCATTTTTAAAAAGCTAAAAGAGTTCTCTAATGAAAAAATGAAATATTCTTGGATTCTAAGTAACCCTTGTTATCATTTGCCTTCATTTTCCTAGTGGATCTTCTAATAAAATATCTACCACAATGTGTATAGAGTTCAAAATTTGCTTTCAATATTGCTTTTATTCTAAGAGCTAGCTTTTCTGAACACAGCATGGCTTTTTTTTTCATCATATGGTAAGTTTATCATCTCTGTGGTTAGCTGTTATGAATTTGCCCAGGATGTTGGCAGTCTCATAAAATACCAAGGCTTATAAGTGTTTGCCTTGATATTAAAATGACCTTTTTAACAAAGTCACAGGATATGTCTCCTTTTATTAAAATACATTCTATTTTGACTATGGTTAATGTGACCTCTGAACATAACAATTCTGGCCCCAAGGAATAGATAGGGGAGATTTTAAAAAGACTTTAAACTGAAGATTCTTTTATTCACTTCTTGTCATAAACCATGCTTCAAAATGCATATCTGACACAAACACAGTAAAAACAAGCACTTGGATAAAAACAATGCAGGATAAACTGAGATTTATACCTACAGCTTTTCAACAGAATCCTCTCTTTATGAACCAAAAGCCTAAGTTCCTGAGCTGGAATACATACTGGGTGCCTGTATGAATCAAAGTATATTACTACAAGACCATTCCAAATGACCACTATATGAGGAGGCATCTGAGCCTTCAACAGAAATGCTTTTAATCAGAGAGATGTCTTATAAGGAATACATTTATTTTTCTTTCATTTTCAATAACTATCAGGTTCTTCCTTGAAACAGTGCACTTTTTATTTTAATTACACTGTAGGTGAACACTAGCATTAATAAAACCTCAAGCAACCATGGAACTAATTAACAGAAGAAAAGTAAAGAGGTATATTTGGTTAGCTTCCACTTAGTGACTTGAGCCACGCCTATTTTAATTAGTTAGACTTAAAATAAATCCTGAGGAAGAATTGTTTTCAAGTGCACAGGCAGCAAAACTATGAAAGTCTTTTAACACACATAGTATTTCCATGTTTAAAAGTCTTTTGGACGGAGGGCAAAGAGAAAGACTGTGATCTACACACCATCACATACTCTTTTAATAATATACAGTATTTTCTTTCTCAAAACTGTGCTCCTGAATAAGTAATCTCTGCAAGCTGTGTGATGGGAGTAATGTAGCTTGTAAAGATGAGCACTGAGATCCACTTAAAAGCTGACTTTGAAATAGTAATACGAGACTGTTTTTCCTAAACACGATTATAACCTGAATCTGCTTTTAACTCTCAAATATATCAGATGGCAACAATATAAGCAGGACAGTGTTTTAAGGAAAATGTAATGAGCTCACCATGTTGCTTTATCAGCCAATCTAAGATTACCTGCAGATTGTCTAAGATGATGCGGAGCGACTGAACCTGACGTCGTACTGCTCCAGAGAATCTTTCATAAGTAGATGCGTCGTACTCACTCATCTGAATCTCTTTCAATCTAGAGCAAAGAACAGGCAGCTCAGAACAGCTTCAGAAACAATCACATCATCCTTTAGCATATATAAATTAGAAACATGCTTACTTGGTAACATGTAAATTGAGACCACAGTGATCACAAACAAGAGGCAAATCAAAGAATTGGCAGCCGCTTTTGCGAATTGTTCAAAAGATCACCAGTGCCTACAAGGATTGCCTCACATCAGAACCTACTAAAATTACTCATCCCTTGGCTCTCTCCTAATCTGCTTTAAAGTTTGGGAAGTGAATCAGATGTTCTGTAAAACGTGATTGAATTTTATTGGCTTAGGTGTTGCTATATGTACACACACGAGTGCCTATCCATTACTTCACTGTCGGAGTATTTTAAGCGTATCGCGATCCACGCTCTAACGCAAAGGTTAAGTACAGACATACTCTCAAATCTGTTGTTGAAGATTTACAGCCAGTCACTGTGTCTCCAGTACCTATCTTGGTGCTTCATAAAATGAGGAAATCTTGAAACAAAGGAGCTTTAGATGAATGTCAGTAAAAATGTGCTCCCCTACAAAAAATGAGCCACGTCACTGAACTCTCTTCTGTCCAGACACACAACAAAGATCAACATCTGCACTATAAAAACTAATACAAGCACCTTCCATAACTTGTGTCTCCACTTAAAAGTTCTTTACTCTTCTCAACATCATATCTGAGCAGATAGTCTTAAGATGGTGAAACTCACAACTAGAACATAATTACAGGGGTCTAACAGTGAAGTATGAGCTGAGGGACAGATGAATATGCTGCATTTATGCACTGCTCAATATCTTCAGTAACTCAAATTCATGCAGTGAGGCTGCAATCTTATATCTGCCCATCCAACCATCCTGACTGGATTCAGCTAAAATATACGACCTACCCGGTATGGGTTGACAGTCAGACTAGATGATCTTAGTGACCTATTCCAACCCTTATTATTCTATGACTCCATGATTCTATCCACGAGCAGCTTATTTCAAACACAAGCACTTTATAACAGCATAATCTCACTCAGACTGAAAATAAGGATTTTAAAATGAATTATAAATTATTAGCAAAGTACATATAGGCTAGCAATACACTGCATCTATCCAAGAGTAGTTGCTAACTCCATTCTACTGAAATGGGGTAATTCAAAATGCTTTCCACTAGCAGTATCATCTAGTTGGGAAAGCAATCAATAGCATTCGGATTAAAATTCTTCCTTCCAGACAATAACATATAAACAAAACAGTAAAATTTGCAGATCCCTTCATTTTTTTCTTTACTCTAAGGACTCCAACCTTCCTATTCCTAACTTTTATCTCTTAGTTCCCACAGCTACCCAAGTGGTACAGAATAATAGTCCGTGTCAAATGTCGTTTCAGAACAGACTACATCTATTGCTGGTACATGGTAGTTTACTGGTTTTAGCAGGATATGAATTGTTATCTCATGTGCAGACACTCAGATTATACAGGACTCAGCTGCACTGCTCCCACAACATGCAGCACTATCTAGGAATTTCCCCCCATCATGAACTTTGTAGAGCATCACAGAGCATCAAAGCATGCCATGTTTGCTTACACATAAATAGACGTACACTATCTAAGAGCTATTTGTATTATGGAAAAACTGTCAGGGAATTTTGCAGAATGGAGACATAGAAAGACAGTTAAAAGTAGTCTTCCTTTGCACACCCCACAAAACACCAGTAAAGAAATACAGGCAAAACAAGCCATGTCTTCCCCCTGAGAGCAAACCCTGAACTGATTATTTTTAATTTAAATATCTGGATGTTGCTTGTGTAAATTAAGTAGCTATTGAAAAGTATTTTTCTTTTCTGAACCTTTTCCTGTGAAGTTCTGATATAATCAGTACACTTTCCTTGTCTTTATTAATCACGAATGCTCTAATGAATACATTAAATGCCTGAGGAAATCTAGTAATAAAAAAAAGATTAAAACAGAAACTTGATCTGAATGCAGTAGATAAATTTAAATACAGTGGTTCCCATACAGAGTGTGCTTTGTGCTAAACCATCTATATTTACACAGCAGTTGAAGCAAATGGCAGTCTCCTTTCCTGTTACTTTTAGCACCCAGATATGCCCCCTTGATTAGGAGTCACTGTTAACAGTGGCAAAATGTGAAGTGACAAAGCTGCTTCTAAATTTATTCGCTTCAATGTTTTAATCTCCCCAGTACTCTTCTTTCAGGCAGGCATTCACACTGCAGTATGGCTTGGGTTGAAACATAAAGCTCACTTGGTATGACTGTCAGTGCACTTAGCTATTTTTATGATGGGTGCTCCAGACCCCTCACCAGCTTTGCTGCCCTTCTTTGAACCCGCTCCAGGGCCTCAATGACTTTCTTGCAGTGAGGGGCCCAAAATTGGACGCAGTACTTGAGGTGTGGCCTTACCAGAGCTGAGTACAGGGCTGAACACAATCACTTCCCTGTTCCTGCTGGCAACAGCAGTTCCTGTTGCAAGTCAGGATGCCATTGGCCTTCTTGGCCACCTGGGCACACTGCTGGCTCATGTTCAGCCCATCATCAATCAACACCCCCAGGTCCATTTCCTCAACTTCCTCCTAAAATCTAACCTACTCACTTAGTAAGTGAAGTTAGTAAAGATAATTGTTGTTTTTTGTTTTTCCTTAACATTACCTCTGTTTAAAGGCTTTTTCACCCATCTCTCGAGCAGCTCTCTTAACTTCCTCAGGAACAGCATCCTTTTCAGCTTGAGATATTTGATAAACCTTATGGCCAGCATCCAGACGATATGGCCCACCCTTGCCACCTAGCCCAGCAGTGTCTCTCCCACCTAGAATGGTTGAAAAAGAAAAACGAATTATAGAATATGCATTCAGTAATAAATAAGAAAACATTTTCCTTATTGCTTCCATTTCCATATCTATAGATGATATTCAGAAAAATTTCCCAATTCTGAAAATAAATATTTATTGCTAACAACATTCAATAGCAAATAGTTATCATGGAACAGGAGAACCCCGATGGAATACTTGTGTCTATAGTACTCTGAGAACAGATTAGTAACAGTGACCACCATGTATAAAGGGGACTGTAAATTAAGTATAGAACATATACTCAAAGCTCTCAGTCCTTGAATAAAACTGAAATTGAATAAAACAATTTATTCAGACTTTGTCTTTTCCCAAGACTGCTGTTTTACATTGCTTCCAAACCACTTTATCAAGTGATCACTGTTGTGTACTTTAGAATTAGAAGACACTTTTGCCTATTGTATATGTCTACTATCTACGTCACCTAAAATTCTGCTGCTACAAAAGTCTAAGAGAATGGCAAGTGACTCAGGCCTAGCTTCTGTGGCTGCAAGGTGCTGGTTCCCTATGTGGGCAATGAAGAGTAAAAACTACAAAATGTCATTTAAGTGAAGATCTGCTATACAGAGTTTAAGGCAGGCACTAGGCACTGTATCTACATCTCATAGACAATAAAGGCACTGAGTAAAATAGCACTAGACAGAAAGAGTGGGTTTGTATATGTCTACTTTCATCTGGTACAGCATCTGGTACAGCAGTTTTTGCAAACATCCTTCCAAGATGCGTAAAAAAAGTAATGAATGAAAACCTGTTCCACCAGCCCAAGTATTTCCACCAACATGAGGCATGTTGTCTGGATCCACTTTCCCATGTTTGGGGGAACTGACGTCCAAACCACTGTCCCTCTGAATGGTTATCTGTAAAATAAAAATAGAGCTGAAAATCTTTCTTATACCAAGTAAAATCACTCTTACAACCCAATAACAATCTAGTAGATCTTACACTCTGCTGCTGAGCGGCACATTACACCCACATCAGATCTAAGAGTGCCATCATATTTAAACCGTGCAGCACGTTCAGATGTTAATCATGCTACAAAAATAAGCATTTATTGATGATAGCCAATAGAATTTAAAATTCCACTGTAGACAGGGCCATCCACAGTTTGAATGCCTCTTGTGGTACTGATATCTGGCTGTATATTCCCTTTACAAACTGCATGAACGCCCAACTACAGCTTCACATGCTCTACTGATGGGCAGACTGATTTTCTTTTCATGAGCAGTGACTAAATAAATAGCATGTTCCTCTCACATTGTACTCATGTAATCCTTGACTTCCAGTCTTGACGACAAAAGTCTATAGCGGTGAGTTTTCTACTGCAAATGCCCATCTAGTGACTGCATGTTCCCCACTGACTTACTGTAGAGCTGAAGACCCAACAGCTGTCAGATGTTTGGGACTGAATCACTTTAGGCTGAGGTTGGATTTAAATGGGTGAGTGAAGGTAAAAATGCTTCTCCCTGTTATGAACTCGCAGTCACGCAGTGAGTCAATGATTCATGTGTAAAATGCCCTTCAATTACTAATCTTCCACAACTTAATATCAATTTACTATTATATGAAACGCAATGATATATAAAAACAATGTCTTTAAATCTATACCCTATAAACTAGTCTTTTTTTCGTGAACCATGATACATTCATCTCTCTGATGAATTCCTCTGTCCCATTAATGACAATTTATTGACTTCTCAGAAGTTCACTGGCACTACAAAGATTTTCCCCAAAACTGTATAGTATTTAATGCTTGAACTCACTGTCTTGCAGACTTAACTTAGTACTGACATGAATTCCATACATGTTTTTGAACTGAAAACATGTGCTCTAACAACAGTGTCTTGGCAACTGTTCAAAATAGTATTTACTTCCTCTTTATGGTATTGATATTAATTCAAAGAGGTACAATACATCCTCTGTGAACCATGTCATTAGTGTAAAATCAAGATCTAATCTGTTAAATTGCATTAATTTAACATTTGTAAAGGAAGAAAGACACTTAACCACAACAATATGTTGCCCCTGGGGGCTTCTACTTTTTTGGTTTAAGAAATTTCTTTGGAAATTAACAGCTCTTTTTCCCATACAACAGGCAGATTTCAGAACTATCAGAAACACCAAGGAAAACAAAAGCCACTGAACGTAGTTTATACTAAAATCTGAAACCAAAACGATACTGTCAGCATCATGAATTAAAACAGAATATTCTGTAAAAAGAAAAAACAGGAGGACATTTTCATTCTTCTGGATTCTTTATATAAAAAGCGCACAAAGTTCAGCAAAAGGAAGCTCCAAACACAACGGGTGACCTAGATATAATATTATGTTTTTGTCAAGTTTTTCTACTGAAAAAAAAAATACTACTTTTGAAATACAACTATCATTTAAATTTTAGCAGTGAAAAGTTCTCTATACAGAAATGCTTTGCTGCTCACATAAATTTCTCACTTTCAAATTCATAGAATCATAGAATGGCCTGGATTGAAAAGGACCACAATGATCATCTGGTTTCAACCCCCTGCTATGTGAAGGGTCACCAACCACCAGACCAGGCTGCCCAGAGCCACATCCAGCCTGGCCTTCAATGCCTCCAGGGATGGGGCATCCACAGCCTCCTTGGGCAACCTGTTCCAGTGCTTCACCACCCTCTGTGTGAAAAACTTCCTCCTAACATCTAACCTAAATCTCTCCTGTCTCAGTTTAAAACCATTCCCCCTTGTCCTATCTCTATCCATCCTTGTAAATAGCCATTCCCCTCCTGTTCATACACTCCCTTCAAGTACTGGGAGGCCACAATGAGGTCTCCCTGGAGCCTTCTCTTCTCCAAACTAAACAAGTCCAGTTATCTCAATCTTTCTACATAGGAGAGGTGCTCCAGCCCTCTGGATTTGATGACCACTGGAGGTCCCTTCCAGCCCTTACAATTCTGTGATTCTGTGAAGTAGTAGTGCTATTGTGCTCTTCGTTGTAGTTTCCATGAAAATAAAAAGGAGACACTACTTTCAAAGTCACCCATGTAAAATATTCCACTTTTACATCAACTCTAACATATACACTGCTTTCACAATTACAGTATTTTCATTGTGAGCTCACAATTCATTTTCTTTTGACAGCTTACAAATAAACCCACCAGGTGATATGAGTAAAACGGATCAAACTACCACATTTAGCTTGAGCTGTTTTTGTATGAGTGAACTTAGCATTTTAGCACCTACTGAACTGAAATGAAAATGGAAAAAAAAGTCTTTAAATAGAAGCTTAACACCTCAAAGACAGTTTCAAGTAGCCCAACTGTGCATTTCTGTATCTCAGCAAGTGTTGGCTACCCTCCACTTGCTTGTGTCAAGAAAATAAACATAATACAAGAGGTAACAGCCAGCCTTCAGCAAGTCACATTTATGTTTCTGATGGAAATAAAATAATTCTACTGTCTGACTTCTTATGAGATATTTTCAGTGAACTATTCAGTACATTGAGACTGAATATGTCTTAATGTTCTAATTTCTCTATTATAAACATGCTTATAATAGCATTTGTCCAATGTGGTCAGTAAAATATATTTAGCAAAGTCAACTGAGAGGAGCATTTTAGTATGCCTATTTTTCAGTCATTCAAGTTGCAGAGTATTCATAACTTTGAAGACTGCCATCTTTTCACTCCTGCTTTTTAAATCCATACATCAGCTCATTATTGTTCAAGTCTGTTAAAACAAAACTGAAGTTTTAACTACCAGAAGTTATCTTTATTGAAGAGACAGGGAAACAGGGAATCTCACCTCCTCTTTTCACACTTGAAATCCTCTCTGAGAGTTTCATGCAGGAGATAGATAGAATTAAGAATTCTTGCTATCTTTGATGCCCATAGTTCCATTATAGAGCTGTACGTAGCATACTCCCTAAGAGGGAGGGGTAGACCATGTACTTAAACTTAATGACTAATGGGAATTAAAAAACTTAATAAACTAAGACTTAATAAACTGAACTTAATAACTAATGGGAATGGTTTCAAGCTACGGCAGGGGAGATTTAGGCTGGACATGAGGAAGTATTACTTTTCAGAAAGGGTGGTCAGGCACTGGAATGGACTGCCCAGGGAGGTGGTGGAATCACCGACCCTGGGGGTGTTCAAGGAAAGGCTGGATGTTGTGTTGAGGGACATGGTTTAGTGGGAGCTATTGGGAATAGGTGAACGGTTGGACTGGATCTTTTTTTTTTAGGTCTTTTCCAACCTTGGTGATTTTATGATTCTATGATTCTATGATTCTATGATTCTATGATTAAGAGAAAGGCAGAAAAAGAAATCATGGCTACCAGTAAGGAAATTTCATTTAGAGTTTGCAAGCAGAGGTCAAAGAAGGTTGAAAATCTTTCTAACTTTGAATAGAAAAATGATATATGAGGGGCAGCTTTCAGTTTTTCCCCTGATGCATCTGAGATGCGTCTCTGATGTGGATCTTTTTTGGCTGGAACCATTCCTGTCACTTTACCCTGCATACGACACGCTTCCGTTCAACACAGTAAGTTGGCTACAGAGTAAATGGTCTTTTAATACATCAGCTTACTTCAGCATTCTGATCTGGCTAACTTCATTAAAATTCCTGAAAGGCACAAGATGTGCCAGTGCTTCCCATTCTGGAGTGCCTGCCAGAAAAGCTCCTTTGCAGTGCTCTCAGCAACAAAAGCTTGTTTCAGCTTGAGGACTGGTGAAAAAACTCAGGCTTCTAATGGAGGAGGTCTGCCCCATGCTCAGGGAAACTGAACTTTCCCCTCTTAGTTTTAATGCAGCTGGTCCTGCCAGTAGTAACTTGTATCTAGTATTCTTATGCTTATATTACACAGTGCTTATTTTAGTAGTTTGATACATCTTAAAAGAAGTAGAAAACCAGGAAAAATACTCTAATTTCAGGCTAACATCCCACAGGTATAAAGGGATGTAATTTGTACTTAAGAATATAGACTACAGTTGCATCTTCAAACATTCTCAAATTAAGTTTTTCTTATCCCATTTTAAAACAGACCTGGCCATTCTATAGAATAACAGAGATAGATGGACTGATGATTTAATATACTTGCCCTAATGGACAAAACATTGTTACATCAAAAAGAAAATAGGGTTATAGCTGCAGTATTTACAGCTACAGATAAATTTACATGGGAAGATTTTTAAATAGAACAAGCTAGAGGATCCAAAGACTTGTTTTCACAAGCATTTAGGAGTAGTAATAATACTGCATTATTGGATGTCTCTTACTTTTTGGGGAAAAAAAAAAGTAGGAAAAAGAACATGCGCACTGAGGTGGAATACAATTCACATGATAGAGGTGGTTAGTTTAATGCAAGCTAAATTAGTATACAACAGATTATTATTTATATGATTAAACCAGGAAAGCAGACAGAGGCAGGCAGGATCTAGGCTGCCTAGATCTCATTATTTACTCTTTTCATAATGAAGGGAAGAACTCTGCTAAGATACAAACTAGATGATACCACTCCTCTCCTAATATACCTGGGACATAGAAGGAAAGAACTAATTTGTTATTTTGCCTTTCTTAACATACAGTGTTATTAAACAGGGCACGTATAGTCAATAAGGAATGTATGCCACTTTCCACAGAATGTTCTAAGTAAATGTTGAACAAAATACACTCCAGATCCTTACATGAACATAAATACACTACAAATACTATAAAGCAATTAAATCGTTAACGTTTTCTTAAATAGCTTTCTTCCTTCATTAGTACATTGGGCAAAGATGTCAGGAGGAAATGTCATGCAGGGGAAAAATCTGAACAAATCTTAAACTTTGGCCCTACATGTGATTTAAGAGACATTAACTTGCTCATCAAAATCTGGAAAGTTCTTCATCACAACCGCATACTATTATGAAAGTAGACTGACTTTGGCTGTAATGGAACACGACTAGTCTCTAGGTGAAAAAGGCACTAAATAATCCACCCCACAGCAGCACAAAGCATTAGAAAATATTTCCCACAGCATGCAGAATGTAATTTAGCAGATGCACAAAAGATTGGTTTTCCCTGAAATGAAACCATTGATTCATTTCAGCTCCCTTCCCAAGCCCCATCAGCCACCCTAAAACCTCAATGTTACCCTAGATTGCATTTAACAAGGCAAAAAACATAATAACATCCTTTCCCCAGTACCATATTTTATCTGTAGCACGAGTGTATGTATTGTTTTCTCAAAGAGTATACGAAAGCTTCAAATTGAAGACAAGAAGTCTTTTTTTCCACACAAAGGAATATTCAGTATTAGGTAAAAATATAATCATAGGATCATAGAATGGCCTGGGCTGAAAAGGATCTCAAAGATCATTTAGTTTCACCCCCCCTGCAGATAATATTGCATAATCATGTATGCAATACTCTGTCTTCAGCTTTGTCCTGAAGTGAAAAAAAAAACCAAACATTAATGACACTGCAGTATAAAATAATTTTATAGGTTTGTGTCGTTCATTCTGATTCATTCTGCTTTTCTGTCTTGTCTGCAGAACTTTTCAAGAATTCACAATGAACTAACGAGGCTTCACACTTGATCTGACGCCCATGAACACCACTATTTGAACTCAAATGGCAAAACCATTTAAAGCATCATAGCTTTAAAGCAATTTTAGATATGTAAAATAAAAGTGAAATCACAGATAGGTTAATTCATGTGGGGAAAGAAGAAGAGATTTGGACTGAAACACGCAAAAGAGCGAATTTAGCTTGCAATGAAAAGGAGTCTTTATACACCAACTCCAAAAATCCCACTGTACAAAATGTAGCCATTGCTGGTGTAGATCTTCATTTGAACTAACTGCTGTCACTCTAACAATCAGCCCAGAAGTTTTGCAGCAGTAAATGCATTAGAACCTATTGTCCATAACTACAGATTCTGTGGCTTAAAAGCTGGATAAACGAAATGGAGCAATGACAGAATGTCATATATTGTCTTCCATCTAGCAGATCCTCCACTATGTTAAAACCCTACGGAAATTCCATTGTTATTTTGTGTTAATGAAAATTTCCATGTCAATTATTTTCAGCTAGGAGATGTCAGGTCACCCCCTACCACATGTGATCAGAGCAGATACTGTCTGGCTTGGTTATTTATTGTTACTATTCCATACCTCCTAACATCAATAAACTGAATTGAGTATCTTCTGGAGTACCCCAGCCAATCCACAGATTGAAAGAAAGAAGAGGTATGTGGACATACTATGACAATAAGAAGTATTTTGGACAGAAAACTGCAGGACATCGCACAGTTAAAACCAAGTTGAAAAAAAAACAAAACACCTACAAATGAAAGCAGAAAAGCTGTATTTTCTACACATCTAGGACCTTGTCAAATCTGTTCTTATGAATCACAGATGAAAGTTATTACAGATCAACTATGCTTTGGGTTCTATAGGAAAACCCCCTACGTTCCGCATTACCATAACAGATCACATGATCATAGGATCATAAAATGGCCTGGGTTGGAAAGGACCACAATGATCATGTAGTTTCAACCCCCTGCTGTGTGCAGGGTCACCAACCAGCAGACCAGGCTGCCCAGAACCACATCCAGCCTGGCCTTCAATGCCTCCAGGGATGGGGCATCCACAACCTCCTTGGGCAACCTGTTCCAGTGCATCACCACCCTCTGTGTGAAAAGCTTCCTCCTAATATCTAACCTAAACCTCCTCTGTCTCAGTTTAAAACCATTCCCCCTTGTCCTATCTCTATCAACCTATGTAAACAGTCGTTCCCCCTCCTGTTTATACGCTTTCTTCAGATGACTTACATTATTTCTGCATTTGTTCTTTCATTAATTAGAGAACAAGTTTCATAGGAGCAGAACCACCAGTGCACATTCCCTTGTTCAGCTGGCAGCATTTCACTTGTGTTAGCAGTTCTAGCATGTAAGTCAGCAACGTGCACTGCTGCAGAGTCTGAGGTTTGAAGGCTGCCGTGCCGAGGTATTCCATTTTCTCCCATGAGGACTGTGGTCTTTCAGAGGAGGTTCAGGGGAAGAAAGAAGAACTTTATGCTGGGTCGACCTTCTCTAACAGAAAGTTAAGGTTATTTCCACTCCCACTCTTTGTCTGTTCACTCTAATTAGGCTGGAAGAGCTGTAGGAAATGGAACGTATTTTGAAAGTGTTTGCATAGTGCTTCTGACAAGCGCCGCATTTCAGCTGATGACATTTATATGAGAAAAAGTAGCTGACAGAGAACTGATGATCTTTATCCGAGTTGCTTTACCCAGCAGAAAATTTTGGTAATGTGAACTTCTCAAGCTCTACAGGTTCCTGACTGTCTAGTCTTGTGTTACCCCACGCTCAGAGCCTTGTTCCCACTTTGCTAGAATGAATCACGCTATCCAGGAATGTCACAGAACTAAACCCACACTGTGCCCCACGCTTGGCAGAGAAGCCCAAAACACCATCCCACTGAGAGCTGATAGAGAGCAATGAACAATTGGGGTCAGAGTGTGTGGGGCTTACGGATCTCAGCACTGGAAGTGCTACCAAACCTTGCAATCCAGACACTGACGAGGCAACACTGTTCCCTGCAATATTTCAAGTTTCCCAAGGTCTTGTATAGGATTGCAGAATGCTCTCATATGGTTATTCCAAACTTATGAAATCATGCCACTGCAAACGATTTTCATAATTCATGGCTTTTGTACCAAAAGGCCGTAAGAGATGACCAAAATCACTGTTATTAGCTCATTGAGGCCCTCATGTGGTCAGAACAGTCACCTGGTCCGCAGTGGGAAAATAAGAACTGCAGGTGTGGTGGAGGGAAAGGACGAGCCATGCTTGCTGAAGGTCATGCTCTAATTACAGATCAGGAACTGCAGCTTTGCCCATTTTACTTGCCCACTTTGCAGTTGGACTTGATGATCTTTAAGGTCTTTTCCAACCTGATCAATTCTATGCTTCGATGATTCAGTCTTAACATCAGGAAAAAGCTGGATTTTTGTTAAAACATTCTGAAGTACGATGGAAAAGAGATAGAAACACTTCAAAAAATGCCAGTATAAATCAAAGTCGATCCTGAGCAGTAAATACAAACAAGTTTGTAACACTGAAATGCCAGAATCAATTATACTTAAGAGAAATACTGAACCTCAAAAATAAGTATCCTAAACTTTCCTGTACAAACTGAAGCCTCAGAAAACCAAAAGGAAAAAAAAAAGAAATGATTTGGATAACAGCAAAAATATTAACTTGTTAGAAGGTGAATAACACATCACACAGTTGCACAAATAGTTGAGTGGAGTACAAATAAAATAATGAGGCTGTTTGAGAAAGCCATGAGGATATTCACTGCCCAAACATGGCAGAGAATCAAACTACTACAGATCTTCTGGGATCAGCTCAAAGCAGAGAAATAGGCATAAAGGAAATCTCCTCCCATTTCTAAGTATCTATTTCCTTGAGTCGTTAAGTGATAGTTTGCATAATGAGGATGGGATTTGGATCCAGACTGCAGACAGCTCAAGGCAGGGATGTCCCAGGTAAGCCAGGTGTCTGCATTTAGCATTACAGTTGGTTGTGTATGAATATCCATACAGCTAGACATGTGTAGGTGCCTCCTTCAGGGTGAGCTCTTCGGGCTCTCTTGGTTATAATGAGAGCTCCTGTGCTTAGCTCATAAACAGACACCGAAATGCCTGCAGGTCTGAAACTGGATCCTGTTTCATCTCCTTTCTGTTACTTCTCAGTATTCCCAAGCACACCCAGAACAAATCCACTTGAGCTGTTTGTGTATAAATAAGTACATGCAAACGCTGTTTAAAGCAATGAATTGGAACTGCTTTCACCAGTAAAAAGTATATTTGGTGCTTCTTTCCATCTAATGAAGCACATTATGAATGAAACACATTCAAGAAACACAGCAGGGTAAAGGGCATAGTGGACCACATGCATCCTTCTCTGGAACACTTCCTTCTCTGGAATTCTTTATCTGCTGATATATCACTAAGGCTTGCAGAAGGCTGCATTACATTTAGGCATCGTGAACATACATTCAGGTGAAAAATCATGAGAAAGAAAAACAGATGATTTGTAAATCTAAGATCTGAGATTTTAAGGAGAAAGCCCTACAATTTAGTGGAACTTGAATCAACCTTGGCAAGACACTTGGGATCATTTTGTTATTCATTTCCACAACAGTATGAGTGATTTCCAAAAAAATCTATGGAAGGCACCTCTATCATTTATGAAAACTCAAAACCAATTATGCAACCTTTCTTTTGTTCTGTAGTATCACTATGAAGGAATGAAAGAATCAAATCTACCAGTCCTTCAAAAAATGATGTGATGCTAACTCAGGACAACAAGCACCATTACACTTCATCCATTTCCCCTGGCCCTTGCTCTGACCATGCAAGGGAGAAGTCAAACTGCAAGGAATGTTAATAAGCACTATGTGAGCTGTCTTCAGTGACACAGGCTGTCTAGAAGTTTTGAGCTGCCTTGCTCAAAACAGCCTTGCTGTTTTTCTTATGTTATTCCTTTGGACTGACCCACCTACAAAGTGGTACATGATTTTTCAAACTAAGCGATGCACATCAGGCTTGAATGTAAAGCAGAAGAAACTTCTGGTAGCTATCAATGCCAAGAACTTGATTTTTAAACCACTGATACTAACATGTTTGGTGGCCATTATTCACTTTTGTCATTAGGTTCTCTCTTCAGTCCTACAGTATGTGATCTTGATTCACATTTGATAGCCAATGAAGCTGTGATTGTGCTTCGAGGTTGTATATTGTATATTGTAATGCATATTGTATCATGCATTACAAACTAACTTTTCTATATTTTTTGAACATTTTTATGCACTCAAATGGTTTGGGTTTGTCCTGAGACTTTTGAAAATAATGACATTCTTAGTACTTACACAGCACAAAACATTCTGGGCAACAATTTACAGTGAAAGAGAATTAAGTGGAATGAATACAGAAAGAAATGGTCTTGCTAGTAGTCACATATAAGTGAATAAAGATTTAGTTGTAGAGATTTCAGGTCCCTAAGGAGCACAGTGCTTTTCAATATCTCAAAATGATGCATTCTTCAATTACCTTTATGTAAGCACTGTACTCTACCTAGAGAAACACAACAGTAAACCAAGCTTACTAAAAAAACACAAACAAGGTATATCAGGACTTCGTCAACGTTTTCCGTATTTAAAAAAAGTGAAAAAGCTCAACAATTAATGGATTTCAAGTTGAGTTTGTAACTTCAGAGAACCCAGTTTTATTTAGAATTCTATGCTAGGCACTCCAATTTAATCATTTCTGAATACTGCACTCGTGTTCTTAGTTTAAAACTTCAAAAAATGAAGACAATTTCTGGCCTGACCATACAAGTGAAAATTAATATACACATAAGCCCTGTTTTCAGAAACTATTTTTGTTGCCTCAAGACTTCAGCAGCTTGAACTCTGCTGAGAGTATCAACAATACAAAACAAATGTTGATTGCCATGACATTAAATCATAGGAGTCTAATTACTGAATATCCCTGGAACAGTTGTTTGTTTTCCTCTGTTTTCATTGCTTATGTACATACAGACTGTTTCTGAGATCTAATGCGTTTCTGAAAGCCAAAAAGCAACCCTAGAAGATGGACAGTATCAACAGTTCAAACTGAAATCTGATTGAGGATTTCTTTCCATTCCTTTGAATCTCTACCTATATTGAAAGTACCGTAATTCCTTCTTTTTTTTCAAAGGCTGGGAAAGCTTTGCAGATGTTCTGAGTGATTCTCCAGAACCGTGGCTCCCAATCGTCAAGATAGAGAACATGAGTTGGTGAAGGGACAGCATTGTGAAGGTGTGGACGTTGGGCTATTAAGCTTTGCAAAGCCTGTACTAGCTTTGTGGGATGCATCAATAACAGGGAATAGTAAATTGGCAGGGGGGATGAATTCTAGCAATAAGTGGAACACTGACAATTTTCTTAAGCGAGCTTCTGCTACAAGATCGGGAATGATGGATTTTGTTAAGGAACTGAAGATGCCTCTTTAGACTTAGAGATACTTAATATGTATCTGAGCATGAAACGTTATACAGGAGAATGTGACTGATAAATAAGCAGATCAACATGTGGCTGAAAGATAATTTTGTAAACATGAGCATGGGGTAACATTAAGTTGCAGTCTTCTTAGCAAAGCAGTTATCTCTTGAACCGGAAACATTTGAGTTCTTGCTAAGCTCATCTGATGGAAGGAATCTACATGAGTGTATTTTCAAGCTAATAGCATCCATTCATTTCCAGAAATGAAAGCTTTAATGAAGTACTGTATTTATGTCTATATCCATTGAAAAAATGGAGTTAAGTGGGAAAGGGGAAGGCCTTCATCCCAAATAACAGAGTATAGAGTTCTCACAACATCTTTGTATGTACTATCTTACCTGAGATGTACATAAAATATTTCTCTTGATTATTACTCTGTAATGTCTTGGTAAAGAAAGCTCCTTAGGTCTCATGATCTTTCCACTCAAAGCAAACCATGTGCAGCTGAGAAACAGAAGTTAGTGATAAACATGCTGGTTCAAAGAGCAGATGAGGCTTTGTTTCAGCCCTCAAATCCAAATCAAACAGCATGCCATTTTGAATTCTGACAAACCACCAGCTTGAGCTGAATATTCTGTGTTGACAGAGGAAGGAAAACAGGTATGCTAAGAAGAGCTATCCCTGTAGTGTGCCTACAATATAGATACGTAGATTGTCAGGAGAGAGGAATTCTGGTACAGATCTGGAAAACTGCTTTATGACTGCAGGAAAACCTCTGAACCTTTTTGTAAAGTGGCTAGTTGACATCACTAGTTAATGACTCAAAATTCTCTGATGATGCTTAACTTTCCAAGACAGTATTCTCTAATATTCAGTCGACTACGATGGACACTACAATAATGCTGTTAAATAAGATTACAACAGTTACTAAAATAGATTTTAAAAAAGAAGGAAAAAAAAAACTTTAAAGCAATTAAAATAACTGCTCCTGCTGGCTCCTTCCATTCCCTCCAGACAACTTTATCAGTAGGTTAAATAAGGCTGATGTCAGTTGATGATATCTGACCATAAGATGGCGATAGTGCTACTACATAGGCAACAAAAACAGCACTGGTACAGCAACATGAAACCACACAAATGTGCTACTGGGTAACAGTTTTCCTCTCTCATGACTTCTACAAAAGGCATTTTCTACAATCCAATGACAAGAAAATGTCAGTTCTTGCATGAGTTTATAGAATTGTCCTGTGGAAAGGGAACTTGGATGGGAAAGGAAAGAATAGGAGAGCTGCTTTCTGCCTAATCAATCTCATTCACGCTTGGAATATCTGGGCTCTTTGTAAACAATAATATAGAGAGATCTAATTTGGAGGTGATTCATTCTGTTTTCCCATTTTAACATACTGTGAAAGTGATTACAGAAACTCACAAAGAAGAAATAGTTGCAGCTGTAGGATCTCCCTAGTCAAAAGTCCTTCCTAAAGCACACTTTAGCTCCCAAAGTAAGAATGATACTAACAAAAATTAAAGATGCAACTGAAAAGTTCTAAATTTTCCATTTGTGTTGCCCTGCTGTCCCTACAAACTATTCAATACATTAAGGGGGGTTGGAGCTTGATGATCCTTGAGATCCACACCAAGCCATTCTATGATTCTATGATTCCATATGCTTCCCTTAAACACTGATTTCACTATTTCACATTTTGAAAGCTGCAGTTAAAAATCAGCATGAGATACAGAATTAATTTACATGCTAATGTACTGAAATTTGGCAACAACCATAACCCTAACACTGAAAGACAAAGGGAAATGTCAGTAACCATAATAATTACAGGAGTCACAAATCAGCTTGGTAATTAAGCTATTGTGTGTGATTATTTTTCAGGTAAGACATCTACTCAATTTTTCCTGCAGGCATATTTCCACTTCTTAACGTTTTTCAATACATCTCTTCCCTGACCCTTCTCCCACCTGAAAAAAAAAAGTCATTTCCATCAGTTTACTAAATGTTTTTCACTTCAGATTGGGAATTCCTACCTGCACGGGCCGACCATCCTCCTGTCCAATCATGTTCCTCCATTCCTGCAGAGAACGCTGCAGGCTTTCCAGCCCAGTCTCCCAGAGCCTCACACCACCTCCCATGTCCACACTAACCAAGCCTACTTTGCCCAGTGGTGCCAAGATGGCATCAGCATCTGAGATCATGGAGAGCCAAGATGTATACGGAGAGAGAGAACGTGGCCTGAAAAACAAGAGTGGGTGGGATTGATCTCAAAGTTGCAATCAAAAAGAAGACGAATAATTCTGTAGCTAAGGTGGCAATTAAATGAAATCACACTCTCATTCCATGAGAGACCATAATTAAGCCCCCCAGATTTACTATTTTATCTGGAAGATTTCAGCTACTGAAACTTGCTATGACCAAACATCTATTCATGACAGCCCAGTCCACTGCTTTATCCTAATTACCTGAAGATCAGTCTTTACAAAAAATACCATAAAGAATATGAAAAAATTAAAAATGTGCTGTCAAAAAACACAAAACTATGAAAGGAATATGAGAAAACATAATCTGAGCACTGAGGAAAGTTCCTCCAATCAACTTTAAATAAGATCCCCAGTATATGAGCAGGAGGTGACTCATTTAAACACTCATTTAAAGATGGCACAGCTTTACGTGTACAGAATCTCAGTACTGTTATAAACAAGCACTCAATTTGCAGATGAAAATTTACTGCTGAAATGGGGATCTAACAACTGTGTAATACAAAGGAAAATTTAGTTAAAATAGGAAAGACTCTTTGCACTTTCTTAGTGCTATTAATAACTTGTACAATGATTTGCAACTTACATTAACTAATACTACAGTTTATAATTTAGAAGAGCAAAGAAGCTGTGACACGTATACCTCTAAGACTGAAATTGGCATGTACTAATTCAACTGAAGAAGATTTGTGTTAGCATTTGACCAAGCTAACTATGCCAGAAGGAGGAAAAGTGTCATACAGAGTATCATTTACTTTCACTTTCCACACCAAAAGAAATATTTGCTTGTCTGGAACTAATAACACACATTAAATTCTGTTTGCTCTTCCTGTGAGGCAGAGGCTGCTCTAATCAATAAAACAACTTACCTAGGAATAGCAATGTATTTGATTTTCTTCGAGTTCAGATCTGTTACTTCCAAATACCCAGCAGCTTGTGGAGGAGCAACATCTGGAAACAAACAAATTTTATTTTCCTGCTGCATGATTAACTGGTTATTGCATTTGCATTTAGGAGATTAAATTGAAACATTTCGTCATACAATACTTGTCATAAAATGATGAACCTTTACATTCAACTCAGGACTATAACTTGCAAACACTGACATGTTTTACTACTATGATTGTGAGCAAATAGATAGGCACAATTATACAAGAACAATGTGCTTTCACAGTAAATGTCAAAATTACACATAAATATAGCTTTACTCACAAAAGCAGTGATCAGGCATTACTGCAATCCCTAACTTACTGTATTTATCTGTTACTGAAGACAGCATCAATTGTGCAACTGATTCAAAAAGCATACTGAAGAATGTTTCAAAATACTCTACTTCCAGTTCTCACTGGAAAATTTTCCAGTTACATCAAAGTAAATGTTGTTGCTTTTTAATTGCCAATTTAATTGAACAACATTTCTTGAAAGTCTCCTTGAAATGGAGAGACTGACATTACTTGCAGAAGTGTTGGTGCATGCATACAGCACAAAGAAAGACCAGCAGGACTAGTAATATAAGGGGACTCAACATTCAAGTAAGTAGAGAATAACCCACAGGTGCACAAAGTGCATACCCATAGCACAAGAACAGGACAAGGGGGAATGGTTTTAAACTGAGACAGGGGAGGTTTAGGTTAGATATTAGAAGGAAGTTTTTCACACAGAGGGTGGTGACACACTGGAACAGGTTGCCCAAGGAGGCTGTGGATGCCCCATCCCTGCAGGCATTGAAGGCCAGGCTGGATGTGGCTCTGGGCAGCCTGGTCTGGTGGCTGGTGACCCTGCACATAGCAGGGGGTTGAAACTAGATGAGCATTGTGGTCCTTTTCAACCCATGATTCTCTCCCCTCATCCCAAACGTCAGTATCTACATATCTACAGGATGCACATTTACAGTATATTATTGGCTGTATTTGTTGTCATTCTTTAAGAATGTAAATATAAAACAACTAGAAGTGACAAAAAAATCTGGTAAAATACACGTTTGTAGGCCACAGAGCATTTTCTGTTCTGCCTAGATCGTGCTAATGCTTAAAAATGTGCTCTCTCTTTGGATACTAATGGAGAGTAAGACACCCTTGAAAAATTCCAGTAGAAGATCTGAAACATGTAGACAGATGTAGAAGTACTGAATTGAAAGAGGTAGAATTGTAATTAAAGAGTGGTTGATATATTTGAAAGAAAAATCAATCAGATTAAATTACAAAAAGAAAAGGGACTGCAAAATAGGAGGCTGAAGAAAAGGCAACCAAATGTTTAAGTGTAATACAGAAATGACTGTCTGGGCCTTAGAACTGCAGTCAACGATCTTGCAATGAACATACAAAGCCAATAGATGCTATGCTGCTGTCAGAGCAGGAAAAGAAAACGCAGGTTTTATATTAATATGAACATCAGATCTAAAATATATAGTTTGTCCTTCTTCAGTTGAAGTCTGAGGGGAAAAATAGTCATGCCCAGCTCAAGACAGTGAACAGAAGAAGATGTAGACACACAAGTCCTGGGTAAGAGGACCTGGCAAAGAGGTTAGAACAGGTGGGTGAGAAGGACAAATTTAAGGAATCAATTTGATTTTATTTTTCTTCTTTTTTTTCTTTTTTTTTTTCTTTTGTCCAAGAAGAGAAGGCCACAGGAAATAAAACACATTTACCATAATATCTTAAAAATTCTTATCAAGAGGGAAGCATAATTCTGATCGAGTGGAGGCAACACAATGTTTTTATGTTAATTTACAACAAAACAGGATGGATACTAGGAAAACCTTTTATTGTACAAGGAAAGTGAAGCATTGCAACAGACTAGCCAGGAAAGCCTTAGAATCACTTCAAGTTTCTTAAGATGAATGTTTGAAAAACAACAGTCAAGAAGAGTCTAAACATGTGACATCCTGTCCCTACACAAACAGGTGGGCCAGATGACGTGTTGGGGTTATTCCTGTAACCGTGTGTTGCGTTGCATGTCATTCCAGTCACACTGATAGAGATATGCACTTAGAAACAGATTGTTATTTTATATTCATATATGGAAAGTGCCGAGAATCCAAGTAAATATTTACCCTCAAGCAGCCCTCATTTCTATAGCCTTGTTTTCAGAATAAACATTAATTCTTATTTGTGGGTTTCTGCCATGAACTCTTGTCTGAGTTTACATTTTGTGGCCATACATCTATCTGGCAGTCTTTGAGGAAATTAATTCTTGTTATAGTTACTTTTCAAACATAACTATTACTCTAGTTTACTGTTTTGATAAAACAAAGGAAATGATTTCTTTCCTTGTTGTTCCTAGAAGAGTTTTGGTAATACATATTGGAGCACACCAGACTTTGGCTGAGTACTTTGAATTATTAATAGAAATGGAAAGCTGTGTGCCAGAACTGACTGGTTGTCCAAGAAGATGAGAAAGAAAGCTTGATAGATAAGCAAACAGAAGCAAGAATACAAAGCAAGCCATTAGAGGAAACAGTGCAAAAACTTCAAGGGAGTGTCATGCCACTCAATTCTGTGTGATAGGATTCCTTTGTTTCACTATATAGTCATCCATGACAGGAGAATCACCAAATGCCCAAAGGCTGTCCATAAATTGTGCAGAACAGCCAAGAATAAGCAACATGGAATACCCAGAGGTCCCAAACTCTATATTAGCAACTATTGGCAGCCATTAAGTTTACACTCAATTAAATATTATATCAGTCAGTGAGAGCCAAACTCCAGAAGAGAAGTGTAGCCCAACAGAGGGTTCTGCAAATGCTGGACAACAAATTTGCACACTAAGGAGTCAGACCTAACAATCTCAACTGCCAAATGAGTACATGTATGTGTGTCTCTTTTCTCTGTAACCCGTTTTTCAGTGGACAGATTTTGGATACATGCCTTAACAGTGACAGTACTAGGTCTTTCAATTAGAGTCCTGACTCTAAGTTAGATAATTGAAAAGTCTAACAAGTAGTGGCAAGAGTACACAGCATTTTCTTCAAGATTCAAACAAGTTCCAATCCAGAGGCTTCTTGAGCTGGATGTGGTGCCTTTGGATGGTGTTTTTATGTCTACGTATTTACTAACATCCCATGAGTTTATTCGCTTTTCCCTTGGATCCACGTTTCACCATTTACAGCATCCTTTGGCAAATAGTTTTACAGGTTGTTTCTCCGCTCTGGGAAGAACCACCTCTTCTGGTTTGCCTTGATGAAGTTCCTATTACCATTGCTGGCTGCCCCTAACTCTGGTACCAGGCATAAAATCACTGCATTTTCCACATCTCCATGCCATCATGCCATTCACACTCTTTAGATCTCCACCAAATTTCCCTTTATTGCTCTTGTCTCCCGGTTTAGCAGATCTGGCTGAAGCAATATTGCTCATTTTTGTTGGCCTCTTCTGCACTTTCTTTAGGATGTATAGATTTACACAACAGCACAAAGATTCATTTTCCCTTTGGTAATTCTATTTTTCCCCTGGTAATTCTTAGAATTCGATGTGCTTGCTGAGATTTGAACTATTTTAATGAGACCATGTCTCGTAATTCCAAAATCATGCTCTTGAGATGCAACGATCAGCTCATCACCACTTCAGATGTAACGATTAGCCCATCATTTTAGATATAGAATTTAGACTTCTCTTCCTCATCCATGTACATCATATTAAAACTAGATGTCATCTGCCATTTTTACAACATTGTCAGTATTGTACTAGTACAGGTCTTTGAAGGACTCCACTCATAGCTCCCTTTCCACTGGAAAAACAGTCCATTAACTCTTAAATAGAAAATGTCTAAAGCCCTGAAAAATGTTAATGGAATAGAAAACAGAGTCTAGTTTAATCATACCAGTAAGGTCATATTAAATATGATTCACTTACGATCAGTCTGGCTATTACATAAATTCAAACATGACTTAGAAAAGAAAAATCAATGGTAACAATCTTCAAGAAGGCCTTGAATTTTGAACTTAAATGGCCAAACAGTACTTTACAAAATATACCTCATAACGTTTCAATACATTTAAAACTGTCACTATTCATGAGCACTAAAGTTGAGGGATAAAAAGTTAACATCCTGTTCAGCTAGTATAAATGAAATTGCTCAGTCACAGAAAAGCCAATTCTCAGACAGAGAATTTGCTCAGGTCCTTTGTACCCAGTCTTCATGAAGTAAGGTGGTGTGGCAGTAGGAGCTGAACCTTCACATCAACATATTCCATTACATTTTGTTGCTGTGCAACAGATGGCAGCAGAGGGGCAGTTTGACAGAAAAGCATCCAACATGGAACTGTGTATGAAGCAAAGTTTCTGTAGTATGTTAGCACTGCTTAACATTAGTTTAATATACATAGGTTATTCTGAAAGTAATGTGCCTCCTATTTATTTCATGCAAACTACAACAGGTACAATGACCACAGTTTGATAGAGTAAATTCTCAGCTACAAAACATTATTTTTCAACACAGTCACTGCCATTAGCTGTGCACTTCTACCAGTGATAAACAAGAGCATGCATGCTGTGCTCAGAAAAATCAGCACCAGCAGAGGTGACCCACTTTCACTGTTGACACCGCTGAAACACGCCGCCCACTGCTTCACTGTGCTTCACCTGCCCTTCTATCACATACAAGACTTTTGGGCTCTCTTTAGAGAGTCCTTTTTCCTTGGAGAGGTGGAAAACTCACAAATTCTGCTTATCACTAAGTGGCACGTTTTCAGTTATTGGCTGAAGAAGCTAAAGATACAAGAACAGAGAACATGGCATGATAGTACAGAAAAGTCTGAACGTCTGAAAGTTGCCTATGCCTGTTTTATTAGCATGCAAGAGGAGGATGGTTTTGCTATATGGTAAATGTTGCCCACCATCTTGGAAAAGAGAAGTAAGAAGCCTGGGTCTCTTCAGTCTGGAGAGAAGGCAGATGTGATTGTGGTTTACCAAGCCATGTGGGTGCTGGTCAAGATGAATGAAGAACTGTTATTCACCCAACCCTCAATGCTTGAACAAGAGGCATTTGATAAACATTGTAAGAGATTGGTTCATGAAAGAGAGTAGTGAACTTGTGAACTTTCTGTAGAGACACAAGTACAAAAAGGGACCAGACAAATTTGAGCACAACAGGTCCATAAACATAGATTTAAAATGTGAAGCCGAAATGTACCCTGCAGTATCCTTGAGAAAACAGTGACAAATGTCGAGATCTCAAGTATGAAAGCAAAGACACAGAAGTGCTAGAGCTACATGCATTCTCTAAACAACTCATCTGCTGTTCCTGCTGGAAACAGAGCCATGGTTTGTTTTCAAACTGAGATGCATGGACAACTGGTTTGGCAAATAAGGCATGCCTTATAATGGTGCATCTGTTGGGTACATCTGAGCAGAGGCTGGAAATACTGGTGAAGACTGACTGCTAAACTGGAACAATCACACTCTTCTAGCTGGTCCCCAATGCAGGCAAAGTGAGATGCTATCTACTGGAATATTCATGTAGGCAGCGTGTTTAATTTCTCTGAAGTACACTTAAGCATGTTACTAAGATCCAAATTGATTTTAAAACTGGCAAAATGAGTGTAACTACTCTCATTTCTCCTCAAATGCTTGCTTTGCAATTCTTTAAAAACATTTTGTAAAAATTCACAAGCTATGCAGTTCACAAAACAAAGCCAAGCACATACAGTTGTTGCAGTACAAGTATATGAACCTCTTACCTTTTGGGTAAATGTCTTTCAAAGGCACATCTCCAGGTGCTAAAATTCTGGCTATTTGATTAGAAGCCACTAAAGTTACACAATTGGTTTGTTTTGCAGCTCCTCTTTTCCTTTGGGCTCCATAATAAAATGATTCAGAAGGGGAAGCGTGTTTGCGACTCAGAGAAGAGTTTCTTTTCCAACTGTACACTTCACTGGGAGACTGCAAGAGAGAAGATTGTAATGAAAAACAGAGGTACTACTACTGAGCCTAGAGAGAAAACCATCCCATCTTGAAGGTCTCTACACTTGCCAGTTATATAACATTACTGTTATAAACAAGGGCTTAGATACCTTACTCATATATAAACACCAACACCATTAACACCTGAAGCTATAGATCTGATTGTGAAGTGTTTCACCATCCTCACGTTCACATTCACATGGGCATGTACAATGAAATACAGGGCTCCAGTCTGTGTCAAGGAGAACAAAGTGTTTCATCACCAGCGTTAGTGCAACAGTGTGTAGCATCTTGGGCACTTCCCCTTCAATGCTATTTCACGTGTTCCATAGTTAAGTCATATCTACTTAAAATGACTACAGGAATATATTTATAATGAATATACTATACATAATGCTTACACTTCTCATATTATGAAAAGCTAGTGCAGTGGCAATAGCATAAATCCAAATCAGGTAAAATTCAGAAGCAAACTGCAAAGACATAGGGAATATTTTACTGACAAAGACACATTTTCGAATCATATTGGTTTTCAAAGTATTTTCTTCCATCATTTGTCTTTTCACAACATTCATGCATGATTACGGCTCAATTTTCTTTTTTGCCCCAATTTATTAAGCAAATATCACAAAGGATTGATTACACAAACAGTATCTCCTTTGTGCATCAACGGGCAGCAAATACAAGTAAAGAATTAAGCGTACCACTTTTATATTTCCCATGTTTGCCTCCAGTCTTTGCAGCAGCATTAGTCATTACACTGCTAAGTTTCACTTTCTTTACTAGTCCTTTTCTGTTTGTGTCACAGGATTTTTGGATACAGAGTGGACAGAATTGCATACATGATTTATACTTGATCACATCATTAAGTAGTGAAGGGGAGCATAATTTAGTTATTGTTTTCTTCATTTTCTTCATAAATGTAGAGGTTTGTTAGCTGCTGCACACGGAGCAAAAAGCTCACAGTTCAAAATGGTACTGATATACTTTTTTTCCAGTCATATTTAATTAAAAAACACAAGATAGGTAAAATACATGTGGCTCTGGGCAGCCTGATCTAGTGATTGGTGGCCCTCCCCATGGCTGGGGGTTGAAACTAGATGATTATTGTGGTCCTTTACAACCCAGGCCATTCTATGGTTCTATGATTCCACAGTCTCCAGCCAGCACTATCCAGAACTCATCTTCAGTGAAGTTTGGCTGTGTGACACATTATCTTGCCCAGTTGGTTATTATTTCAAATGCCACTGGAAACCTTTTAGATTAGGCTGTCATAGAGAAAGATGCACTCTACACGAATGCACCATTTACTGTCCTTCCTTCTTTTTCCATATCATTTGGTAAACAGGTACTTAATTGGTCAGAGAACAAATGAGATCATACTACTTCACAGTATAATAATGCCGGGTATTTACCATGAGGTCTGGGAAGCCAATAACAACAGTAGCATAGTTATGTTGATCTGAGAAAATCCTGTTGGGGGAGCTGATCTTTAGTCCCACAGCTGCACTGAGGCTTTCTGACGATAGCTGGGCGCTTGCAACTGCATGCGGTACACACAGTTCTGATGCTAAACAGGGAAATCAAACAAAATGAACGCCGTTTAATCCAGATGTGTAATAGGAAACACCATTAACCGTCTGAGTGCTGAGCACCAATCACTGCCATGACTTCGTGCAGAAACTTGCAAACAAAGATTTGATTACGCTATGCTATAAAGCAGATAAAAAAGAAAGCAGGAAATAATAGTAGTTTTGTAGAGTAGGGCACTTAAAATCAGGAAATACCAGCTAGGAAATATTTGCTTATACTACTGAATTTTGCCCTCTGCTGTGCAAACGAGGCGGGAAGCCTACAGAATGTAGCAGCATGTGATCTCATTAAAGATTTGTTTAATGCACACACACAAAAAGGCAAAATGTAGGTTTGTACAGGTGTCAGTGTGAAACTGCTCGGTGGCTGTCTTTCTGTCTTTGTAAATTAAGCACTGCTATTTGCAACACACTTCTGGTACATAATGGTCTAGTTTTCTTTAACTTAAGGAAAACTAAGTTTTATTCTGTGTAACTGTATCTGTACTTTACCTTCCCTCAAAATACCAACACAGTCAGAACCCCCTACCTTCAGTTCAGCAGTCTACTCTGTTTCCACTTCAACTGACAGACTATCTAGTTCACCTGTCAGCAGGAGGAAATCTTTCCTCCCTCAGAGGATGAATGGACTACAAGCTTGAGTCAGTGGAAAACCCCCACTGGTGTACCTTTTCTTAGCTTTCCTGGCACAGGTTCTGCCTCAAAGAATGACAGCAGGCTGAAGATGCTATATTCTGGGTTTGCTGAATACTTAGGAAAAAAAAAAGAGGAAAGGGGATGTAATAACCTCTGATATTGGGGCAAATAAAAAAATAAAAGATAACAAAGGATAAATACAGCAGAAAAAGCATGCAGGAGATCACTGTCCACAAATACTTTGAGACTGGAAATTTTAATAGGGTTTATACCCATCTAAGGAATGATACTTTATAATCGTTTCTAAATATGGTAGTAAGGGAAGGAAACTGTGCTCTGATGGAGCTTGATAACTTGAAAAACTGCCCAAAAGATAAAAAGGATCCCAGATATTTCAGCTACGGAAAGAGTACTTAGTATCAAATTTGTTGCTGTTCGTGTAAAATAAGCCTTATTTGTTGTTTGTCAGCAATGCTTGCCTCTATGAATCTATGATGTTTACACTGTGTTTATCTCATTCTTCATACTTAGGCTAGCCACAAGGACCAGGTAGACTTTTTCTTTAATGAATATAAATATAGTGCTTTCTTTTTCCCTTTGTCTCTCTTGGACACTGGAGAGAGGTCAAAACCCATTAACTGTTAGGTGGGATAAACATAGACTTCTAGCGTTACTAAACCTGATCAAACGCTCAGGGTTGACCATGTCATCAGATCTGAAGACAAGCAGACCTTCCCAAGCAGAACGATGGCCACTGGAGATTTCTGCCTTCTTCTGTAGCAGAAGACATGCTTCACTTCCCAGCACCATCTGGGACTTTTAAAGCACAAATTTTCCCTAGCTCCTAACGCAGGTATGATGGCCCCAGTGCCCTCCTGCGCACTTTCTGCAGATCTTTATGAATACTGACTTCCTTTCAGACCTTTTTATTTTTAAAAGCATTAGGGAATGTATTCTAGCTCAACTGAGTGTGTATAATAGATTTGCAAGAGTGTACAGACTGCATTCACCAATTGATGTGATTCCTTCTATGTGCTACTGACTGCCCAGTAATCTTTTTTCCTTTTCCTTTCTGTATGCTTCCACGTTTCCTGAAAGTCCATGACTGAAGGCCTTAAATGCTTTATGTAAACAACCTGAAGTTTGAGCATGGAATTTGCCATGCTTTGTGAAAAGTTGTTACCCACACGTGACCAGGGGAGGACAAAAAGAGAATCAGAGGGAAGGTTATCCGGACCTTTAAAGCAAAAGAGCCTTGTTTGTGCAGCTGCAAACACAGAAATGATTAAAAAAAAGAAAAAAAGAAGAACAAGCCAAGCTTGCATTCAATACCCGTTGTTAAGCCAAATCCCATGTCAGCTGGCTCTTCATTCAATGCATACAGCTGGCAAGCCTCACTGTCTTCAGCCTCCATATGGACACGCTTCGTTAAAAGAAATTTCCTGTAAAGGACGCATATTTATAATAATTCCGGATTAAGCTCGTAACTCTAAACAAGGACTTCAATTTTCTGAAAACTTTCTACATTTATATAAACAAGGCTATCAACACCTTGTTGTAAACCTAGGTGATTTATCAAACATCTGTGAGATAGGAAAGGGTAAGGCAGCCAGAGGCACATTTGTCTGCTGATGACTATTTACCCACTTCTACCCGCTGCACGTTCATATATTTTTATGTGGCATCCTACAGGGTTAAAAAACAGCTCCGAGACCAAGAGTGAACATCAACCAGGGACAAACGAGAAATAATGCCATTAAGAAAATTAGTTTTAACTGACTGATTTGTTTCACTTTCCACCAAGAGCCACCGGTCCTCAGCCACCAGGAAGACAGATTCCAGATTGATTGGCAGTGAGATGGTGTGAGTTTGGCCCTCTAATGCATCGAGTACAATAAGACGGTTTCTGTCAAATCAGAAGCCACAAGAAGAATAATTAAACAGGCATGTATGTGAGGTGAATCATTATAGGTCAATAAAATACAAGCATATGATTTAAATCTCACCCTTTTTCCTTGTAGAACACCAGCCAGTTTTTGTGTGAAAACTCTCGGCACATTTTGTAGCTGCTCTGTACAGAAATATGTTGTACAGCAATTAGGGTTTGTTAGGTTATTTCCAGTGAGTTTCCCTGACCCCCCTCAAAGTGTACAACACTTTTTTTTCCCCTGCATTGAGACTAACTCACTGCATTAATTACTTCCCAAAATACTATCTAGACTGTCTTGTCCTAAATCATATAACTGCATCATAATTTAGTTCATTACTTGGACATAATCTCTTGTAACAAAACGTTCTGTTATTCCCAGCTCTAGCTCCAAGGAGGAAGATATTAAATACACACATCCTCTGACAATATGACATTTATATCTTTGCTGCAAGAGTAAATAATTCAGTGCTTGGGTCCCCCAAACAGTAAGAGAGACAATCCTGGGGCTGTTTTTGCAATATTAAGCTATGATTTCCAACAGAGAGAGTATATTATGTTTTTTACTATAAGACTGGTGAGGTGCTGGCACAGGCTGCCCAGAGAGGTGTGGATGCCCCATCCCTGGAGGTGTTCAAGGCCAGGTTGGATGGGGCTCTGGGCAGCCTTGTGTAGTATTGAATGTGGAGGTTGGTGGCCCTACCTGTGGCAGGGGGGTTGGAGATTCGTGATCCTTGAGGTCCCTTCCAACCCAAGCCATTCTATGATTCTATGATAATAGAGGCAAGTGCTATTTCTCACCGTCTCTTCCTTGCTGCTCCACCAGCGTGTTCTCCGGGGAGAATCTTGAGCATCTGGCAAGAGCAAAAGCCGACGAATGGCACCATTGTTTGTATCCAACAACAACACAACATTGCTCTGTAAAAGAAAAGCAGATCTGCGTACATCTCAAACCCATTTAAGAATCTACAATAAATCTGTTTGAAGCACTCTTGAAACTCAAGCAGCTTTTTGAAAAGATTATCTAGGCTTCATTGGATACAGGCTGAGTATTCTTGGTCCATTTCAGTGCCCAAGGAGAAATGTAACCTGTGCAAGCTAAGTAACTGTAAAAGGGCTTGAGTATTTCAGCTTTTCCATGGTGTTTTTCTTATACAGCTCACCTCCATTCCTGCATAAGCTCCAGAAACTAGACTAGCATGTCTAAGCTGCAGCCAGCTACATGTGCAAGACATACCAGTTTTGCTCTGTCAAACCACTAAAATATTTGCTTTCAGTTTTTTTGTTTCCTTAGCATTACTCTGAAGTACCGACTGCCTAACTTACAACTTACAAATGGCTTAGTATTTTCTGTCAGTGTCACACTTCAAGCTTCTGATTCCTTGAAGCCTATTAAAAACCCCAGTGTGTGAAAATCCTGTGACTTGGGTGCTCAGTGAGCTTAGTGTCAGGGGGAGGATGCTGCCAGAGGACAGCAGGATGGCTCCAGAGGATTAAAACTAAGACAGGATTCTGAACAGTACTGCAAGCATCCTCCACATAAAACATGCAAAGATACGGTATGCTAACTTTTGAACAACTTCAGATTTCTCAGACTGTTACTCAATGCCTCATCGATGTCAAATGATGGGGAGGGGGACCAACATTTCCCTTTGCCACCTCCAGGTCACACATGGGGCAGGGAGTGCAGTACGGATGAAGCTTTTTCCCTGCCTGCTGCACAGTGCCACAGCTGTCCCCACTGCTGTGATCCACGTGCCACATGGACCTAACGTGTCTCAGGTGCTGCAGCCAAGTCAGGAGTGCATGATACGGATGAATGCACCTGACACAGAAAAGACACACCTTGAAGGATTAGCTTTTTTGCAGGGTCATTTTAAACATGCCTTTTTACAAAGTATTGTAGCTGCTCCTAACTTATTTAACTAACGGTTCAAGGGAACAATCATTCAGAGGCAGCCTTACCTGCAGCAAATGAAATTGAAAAGGTACAAAAGAACACGTTAATGAAGCCTTGGCTTTAATTTTTTGTTTGCCATTTAAGGAAGCATTAAGGACATGAGGTTCTGCAAGGGCTTACTAAAAGTAAACTGTCCACGTACAACATCTGCAATAACGCACGACAGACGTTAAGGGAGTAAAACATAAATTCCCACAAAATTGTCCTAAATAAAACAAGTACAAACAATCTGAGTCACAGTGTTTCTGTTCCGTTTGGGTATGCTTCATACTTTCACTAGGATTATTTGGGAGAATTAACTTCATTCAGTGATGACAGTCATTCGAAGCTAAATATGGTAAAGCACGTAAAATATTACCATGTTATTTGGAGCATTTGGGAATTTCAGCTGGAGTTGAATACGTCTGAAAAAAGAAGTTTGCTTATGTATTACAAACCAAAATTACAGAAACATGGTTCAGGAAACAAATAGGGCATTTGCTTTGGATTTTGGTTTTCTGCCATGTTTTATTTATATGGTTCAGCAGCACGCTGAACGCATTCGCCTTCCACATAAGATAAAGAGCACATACGAATCAATTACATTCTTCCACTTAGCGTTAAATTTATGAGAGCAGTTGGTAATATAAAAAACCTTTCTACTCCACCCCTTTTGATGTTAATGGTTTCCTTCTGTGCTAAGTGACTGATGTATATTCTGTCTGTGTTTAAGAATAGATTTTTGCGTCACTGCAAACACGTCCAAAAGCAGCTTTGGCAACTCCTCAAGTGGGCTGGGAAAAGAGGCTGGTGTGCAATTCCGCTATGTTTGTTCTTGACTGGGAGAAAAGTAACCTTTGGGCGACCTCACGACCCCAGTGTCTGGAATTCCAAACTTTGGACAGATGAAACAACCAATCCCATGAAGTGCCGGGCCTTTATTTTTAGTTACTGCAAAGTTTCCCTTTCCTTACTGCTGTTTTTATTTTAGCAAGCATTTTCCTCTTAAAAGTCCTGAAACCAAGCAGGGCTGTGATTTCACTTTGCTGGTATGGGAAGCTGTTTCTTATGGTCTTGCAGACAGAGCAGAGCTACGGGAAGGAATAAATTTCAAATTCAGAGTAAGACAGTATAAACAATTCAGCTTAACCCTCTTGTATTCTTCTCCCCATGCTTACTTTTGCTGGCTCATTCTTTTCTGCCCTCAGTGCTCACACAAGCCTGCAAACACTCTCCTTTGCTGTGAGCTTCAGATGAGTGATTCACAGCTCTGGACAGTGCACACTCACCTTGTCTCATGTCCACAAGCATCTTTTCTATTAGTGCCGCTCCACAACCTCTGGAGTGATGCACAAGTGGCAATACTGCTGGTGTAGATCTTTCTTCTGAGTGCATACATCAGAATGTTACACAGAGGTTTCAGATGCTAGTGCTGGGAGGCTGCAAGTCATTCCTTCACACAGAGGGTGGTGATGCACTGGAACAGGTTGCCCAAGGAGGCTGTGGATGCCCCATCCCTGCAGGCATTCAAGGCCAGGCTGGATGTGGCTCTGGGCGGCCTGGTCTGGTGGTTGGTGACCCTGCACATAGCAGGGGGTTGAAACTAGATGATCATTGTGGTCCTTTTCAACCCAGGCCATTCTGTATTTTCATGATTCTATGTTTCTATGCTTCCATTCCCAGATCCCCACGTGTCTGTCTAGATCACAACATGTTAAAAACTATCTTCTTTTAAAGGATGTTTCCACGTAGTGAGCAAGGTGGATCCCCACGTCAACTCCTATGTCACATACTTCCTCTCACTACATGCTATCTGGGAGCTCTGACAAAGCCCCAGCAGCACGTGGGACAAGGAAAAGCACTTCCTTCCCTTCCTATCCCAGTTCCTGACAGAGAAAGATAAAAGCAGAGTTAAAGGAAGCTGGCTGACACTGCCTGGACAAAGTTCATTGTGCTCACTGAGGCAGGCTGTAGGTTACTCTGTTTGGTTGCAGCCTTTCAGCTTGCAAGAAAATAATGAAGTACGCAGTTAATTTATATGTGAATCAATGCTCAATGTGTATTTTCTTCCTATATAATTCCAATATAAAATCATAACAGAGCTTTTCAAAATTCTTTTCACTTGCTATTCTTCCAACTGCTAAATATATTAGAAATGCATTAAGAAAAAGTTATAGGAGGTAGGCACGCTTGTGGCTTTAGGAAATAGGGGTACGCCCTTAATACTTGTGGGGAGGATGGGGCAGAGGCTTTAAAAAGATGCATGTTTCCCCTCTACGTTGCAATTTCCACTTTGCAAGTAAATGATCTGAGCTTTCAGAAGACTGTCAGCTCAGATTAAACAAAGAGTCAAATGGGCTCATTGAGCCCATTGGCTGCTTCATAGAATACAATAATCTACCCTTTCTTCCAAGAAGATGTAGAGATGCCTTAAAACCAGATAAATGTCTGATTTATACAATAAAACTAAATCCTGAAGAAGTTCAGCTCTAGTAAAATTTTATTCAAAGGGACAAGGAGGAATGGTGATTTTTCATTTTATTTCACTGGAGGGCTCTACTGAATCCAGATGGATGTTATCTGAGAAATAAATTACAAGCTTATTCTAAGAGCTACAATATCATCACCTCATCCTTTCCAGCAGTTATCAACCATTTAAATGGTTCTTTTAAAAACTTAGTTATAAACATTCATTTTCAAAGACCTTGATTAAACAAGAAACTTGGAAAAATTTTATAGCTTTTGATATTTCATAAAACCACTAATTAGGCAATACCAGCTGTCAAGTGATTTTTTATTTTTATTTTTGTAAGTATAGCTTCTGATTTCTACAAATACTGCTCATATTTCTGTCTTTCTGTAAGTGTACATAGACCAATCTCTAAAGCATCACACATATAATTTACGTTATTTGTCTTTTTAGCAGATCTGTTTGATGTATCCTTAGCACATGTAGGTGATCCTTGGAGCCGTGCCCCAAATACAAACGTGCCACTGATCCACTTGTATGTGAATGCTGCAAATTTTGAGATTAAGGCTGCCAGAGACCTGAGTACACCCAAAGGAAGACTCTACTCTTCAAGTAGACAGGCACTTCCGGAGGGCAATTATCTGTGCTCTAGCTTAGCCAGGACGAATCTTCTTTCAGATCACCTTTGCCCACTCAACAGATACATATGGCACTCAGATAATTAGCACAGACTATACACTTCCTTGCTAATATCATAAATAGTATCTTACTTAATTTCATGTACGGTACTGTCCACCTCATTTCATAGGTGTACTGTGAAGGCACATGACTTTTCCGTGGCTCCACCTCAGGAAGAGTTAGGAACCAAAGCTCTCAGGGGAAAAATTAAACTATTTGAGAATAGATCTTTTGATTAAGGGGGAACTACAAATCCAGAGATCTCATCACAAGCCCTAATATAAGGAAGGATGGCAGTGGCTGTGAAGACTACAACAGCTGCGTATGGTTGTGTTTTGGTACCTCGCTTGAAAAGCAATCCTAAATAAATTATTCATGTAGTCCATGGATACAAACATGCTATACACAAAAGAAGCATTTTTCATCTTTCTTTTTTTCTTTTTTTTTCCTGTGTAAGATGGTTACTTAAGTTACCCAGGGAGTCTAAAATAACTTTTGAATGGTGTCCTAAGTACACAATGACTGTTTGCAAGCAAATGTGTAGTTTATTGGAACACACATTCACACTCAGTAAGGTCTACCTTAATATTAACTCAGTGTAGCAAGTCCTAAATTAATGCAAAGCATTCAGTACATTGTAATTCAGTATTACTTTCCGGCAGTATAAGTGGGTTTATTTTCAGACAGGATTTGTTCAATTTAGCACTTGCTAAGAAAGGCAAGACTGGAAACTGGCAATATTTAAGCATTGTCAGGGAAAAAAACCAAGAGGTTACAGCTTAGTGGAAGTCAGCTGGAAAGGGACAATGAGCTACTACAGAGCAACCTTTATTTCAGAGCTCAGTCACACTGCTGTTGAAAAATACATGCCATAAAGATAGGCAAAGCCAGTCACAGACTTAATTAACAATCCAAAGCTTTATGGACAGATCTCTGATTAAAACCTTGCTGCTGAAAGAGAATCCTCCTGTCATTTGGTTAAAAACCAATATAGCCTGGCAATTTTTTTCATGGTGGGAATCTCAGACACTCAGAAAGCAAAGAATATTGCTGGGTTTTATATTAAAAAGTGTGAGACATTCTAAACATTCTTAGACACAAGATAGACTGCCATCTGTTTTACTGTTTCCTGCATTGACTTTGCCAAAAAAGAAAGGCCAAGTATTGTTTAGAATCGTACAAATTTGTTATGTCCATCCCGAAATAACCCAAATCATACAGCTATAACTGTTCAAGACAACTGTACAAGCAATCTCAATAACAGGTATCTTCAGAATTGCATCTTTACTGTTGGCGTTCAGAAGTGTCCAAGGCAAATCTAAAGAAGGCATATGCAGCTCTACCAAAGGCAGAATTATGTTTCTTGTAAGGTATTAAATTTGATTGCTGTGTTTGAGACCACAAAAAGGAATCAACACTTGAAAAATTTTTCTGGAACAACGCTATCACAGAGCTACTAAAATCACAGAATGGTTTGGGTTGGAAGGGGCCTTTAAGGCCATCTAGTTCCAACTCCCTGCTGTAGGCAGGGACACCTCCCTCTACACCAGGTTGCTCAAAGCTCCATCCAGCCTGGCCTTGAATGCTTCCAGGGAGGGGGCATCCACAGCCTTTCTGGGCAACCTGTTCCAGTGCCTCGCCACTCTCACAGTGAAGAATTTCTTCCTAATATCAGGTCTACATCTTCCACTCTAAAACCATTTTCCCTCATCCTGTTGCTGTGTGCCCATACAAAAAGTCCCTCCCCAGCTTTCCTGTAGGCCCCCTTCAGGTACTGGAGGGCTGCTATAAGATCTCCTTGCAGCCTTCTCTTCTCCAGGCTGAACATCCCCAGCTCTGTCAGCCTGTCCTCATAGTGGAGGTGCTCCAGCCCTCTGATCATTTCTGTGGCCCTCTTCTGGACCTGCTCCAACAACTCCACGTCCTTCTTGTCATTCTAATACTAGTTATGGAATGACTGAAAACTACTTAAACCCCAATTCAGTGTACAAAAAGCTCTGCTAAATGGGTATCTCTCCCCTATTGAAAAATGGGAAGACGAAATTCGAAACAAAAGGAAAAGGAAAAATTAATCAATGATAACGACTAGATTAAACACAAAATCACTGTGACTGGTAGGTCACATTACATGAGTAATGATTAGTAACAATAAAATACAAATACTAATCAGCCACATTTTGTCAACTCTTGTCTCTTCTTACTCTTGGGCAAAAAGGTTTTCAATTGGAATTGTTCAACTCAACAACTGACAGTACTAGAAAGTCAAAAATCTGTGGAAAGTACGCATTAACTGGCTCTGAAAAAAAGAATTTAAGTCAAACCAACCCTGAATTCTTCAGTGGTTCTAAATTTTCATTGCAGATACACTAAATTTTCAAGTATCTGTATTTTAGATGTTACGGAACGCAACAGGATTCACAAAACAAAGCAAAAACAGTGGCATGAAGCACACATAAGCAGCAATTCACTTTGTGACTCAGGAAATGTCTCCTTCATACACTGCACAAAAAATTAAAAAGAGAGCAAGAACTTAAATTCAACAGACACAGCAAAAAACAGCTTAGTCTATACTTTTCAAATACATGCTGCTTGACTGACACTCCTGAACTCAATTCAGCTTCCCTTCCTTCATAAAGGCCAACCTTCCTCTATCAGTGAGAGAAAGAAGTAAGTAGAGCTCAGTTTCAATAATGCAAAAGGACATAAAAGGTTCTAGTAAATCATCTACAAAGTGCAAGAGAAAAATCTCCACATAAAAACTAAAGCTGAGGCAAGTCTCAGGCTGCAAGTATAATGAGAAATAGAGCACTCAGAAGCAGCTAGACTTATCCAGCCTATTTCTGTCTGTAGAGGAGACACCTTAGTGATTCTGCCTTCTGTTCACAACTAAACATTTAGCTGCAGCGTTATGGTTGCGTGTTGGTCTTTGTTGCTTATTCATTTTTCTTACCTCCTCTTCATGCAGAATCACTTGACCTTTGAGTGGATTTCCCAGTGGTGCCACAGTCACAAAAGGCTGCCAGACATGTCCAACTGTTCTTGGGAAGATGTCATACAAATCCACAAAGTATCCATTCTTACTAGAGACATTCATGAAGTACAAGGAAACAGGATTGCAGGTAGTAACATAAAGCACATTGTCAGTTTCCTCTTCTGAAATAAGAAAGTAACGATAAGAGAAGGCAACAGACATTGCAAATCCCTCTTAAGGAGGCTCTTGCCACAACACTATGAACTCTTTAAACAAGTAGTCCAAGACACGTTCGCCTAGATAAGGCCTGCCAGCATACGCAAAATGTGCCAGGATCTTCTTCTTTGTTTCTAATTTTGTTTCTCCCTCCTTCTTTAGCTCATTCTTTCTTTCAATTAATACAATTAATATACACAAGGGATGAAAGCAGACTTCACAAAGAGCACTTCATGCTGGCTTTCAGACAAAGCTCAAAACCAAACCAAAGTTACATGGTTTCTCTTTAACAGTCATGAAAGCTTGAGAATGTATTTGGAACTCAGGCTACAAGCAGGACAAGCAGCACTCCATTACTGATCACCAGCAATCTGTTTATAATACATTACGAAGTTTAGACACTGAAGGATAAACTCTAAAGAAGTTTATGAATATTGCCAATGATGCAACTCACTATGGTACATTAATATAGATAACTAAAGCAGGCTTGATTCAGAGGGAAAGAATTAAAATCGTTTTAAGCACAGCACTCTGCAAGTTGTAAGATTTGCTTTAAAACTGCACTGACCCAGAGAAAAAGCCAAAGCATCATTTTCTGAAGCATTACAGTGTTGAACATAAAAACTAGACAGACTTGCAATTTTGTGGCTGTGCTCTACTTTAAATATCCTTCTCCTGGTTTGAGAAGCATGCATATCCTTACAAAGACCACAGTGTATCACTGAAATTATGCTCGCTTTCCAATGACTGATTATTTTTTTATTTCAACTACTGCTAAAAAAAAAAAAGGAAAAAAAAAAAGGAAAAAAAAAAAAGTGGAAAAAGATAGATTATTTTTCACAGAATCACAGAATCATAAAGGTTGGAAGGGATTTCTGGAGATCACCTAGTCCAACCCCACTGCTAAAGCAGTTCCATTTAGCAGGTTGCACAGGTAGGCATCCAGACTGGTTTTGAGTATCTCAGAGGGACTCCATGACCCCTCTGGGCAGCTTGTCCCAGTGCTCTGTTACCCTCAAAGTAAAGGAATTCTTCCACACGTTTTTATGGCACTTTCTGTGTTTCTTATCCACTTATCCACTGTGTTTCTTATGCCACTTATCCAGTTACTGCACATCACTGAGAAGAGCTTGGCCCTATCCACTTGACTCCCACCATTTAGATATTTATAAGCATTGGTAAGATCCCCTCTCAGTCTTCTCCAGGCTGAATTGTCCCAGGTCTTTTCTATACTCCAAGTCCTAGTACTATTCCTGTAGTCATTTGCAAACAAACCCATAAATATTAACTACTGAACATACACTGAAGTGTTGTTTTTACCCTTAGAATCACATTTTAATGTTCTTTATTCTGTCACTGGCCATCAGCAGGCATTTATGATGTCAACAGCCCAACTCTTCTTCATCTCCAGGATATTTCCTGTATCTGTGACACTGGGGACCATTACAATAGTTAATTGTATTTCTTACTTCACCTTTTGTGACAGTGACATCGCAAACAAGGTTAGTTTCATCCAAAGGCAGTGTCCAATAAGCAAGTTCTTCTGTGAAGTTGAGGGACCGGGCTTCATGTCGTTCCAGTGGAAATCCTTGAATATTTAAGTACACAGGGCCCTGAAACAAACAGTAATGAGGGCTTGCTAAAATAATTTGCTTGCTATTCGGTATTCAAATCTAGAAGCTTTCTTCAAAACCATTCATACAAATAACATCAGAAACAGATTAATGGCAGGGAAGGAGAAATGCTTTTCTGCAAGCTTTCTGAATGTTCATGCTGTCATTTTCTTTGCAGTATAGCAACCATCACGCCTCCCTTTTTAGTGGGTTGGTTTGCAACCATTACTGCTCAACGGTCTGAGTATCACGTTCTGATAAAATTCAATCCATACAAGGGAAAAAGACATCAGAATATATTTTTTGTCCCAAAGAAGTTCAATGGCAACTTCTTGTTTTATAAATCCCACATCAAATTAGTAGTTTGGGGTTTTTCCTTACTGTTGCAATAATTACTGAAGTTATGCCAAGTGCTCAAAGCTGAAAAGGACTTTAAAGCTTCGGCTGCAGGCCAAATTGTACCAAAGTTTCAGATTCAATCCTGGCAATGCCAAAGACCCCTAAGAATTCAGCTGTGTGTAAAATAAATGCAGAAAGAAGCTTTCTTTTCAGTCTCTGATCTTATCCAAAAACTGAGGTCTGGGGGCTGAAGCCAACCACCTCCAAGCATCCAAACCAACTGCAGAGTTCTTTCAAATATGATATTTTCAGTGTCCTTATAAATAGCTCTTTTCAAGAACTTCTGAGCAAACGTAGTGATTTTTAAAGGGCAGCCTACACTCTGAGGGTGAGGTACACATAACAGTTCATTTTTCAAGTCAGCATTAAAAAGCATCAGCAGGTAACAAGGATCAAACTTTGCATATGCTCTTTTTCCTAAAGAAACTACACTTGAGATTCTTCACATCCCAACACATAAAAAGAGTGCTGTATAAAAAAATAAAAAGAAAGAAGAAAGAGACAAACCTTTACATCTATTTTTTGAGTTTCTGTGGGACACAGCAGTTTCTGTTGTGCATTCCCCGGCTGATCAATTTTCCAGTAGCCCATAAATTTATGATCTGGTAATGGCAATCTGTCAAACAATGTAGGAACAAACGTATTTTTATATTCATTAACCAGCAACTGATATGGAATAAATCATTTAAATAACAGCATTCTTCCAACTTGTCATATTTGAAGGTTTTCCTGCACAAAATGCTTCCTCATTTCTTTCATGTTTTAAATCACAAAAATCATAGAATCATAGAATGGCCTGGGTTGAAAAGGACTGTAATGATCCTCCAATTTCAACCCCCCTGCTATGTGCAGGGTCACCAACCACCAGACCAGGCTGCTTAGAGAATTTAGCCTTCTGGAATACTAATAACGTCACAACCTGAACAGCATGATAAAAGAAGGAATCTTTCACATAATATGGTCTCAGATGAAACACTCTTCCATTCTGAATTATCTAGGACATGTAGCAAAATACATCCAAGCCATCTCTTGCTTTGCTGTACTCGAGTCAGGCAGGATGTGATAGTACTGCTTCAAGGGACTATTGCAAGCAACACGCCCCTCTAAAAACAGTAAACTAAGCAGAGTAAACACTGTGAAAAGTTAACTATGCAATAAATGCATATTAAATGCAATAAATGCAGTTTTGCCACTGCTCCCATGGACATAGGCAATGTAATACAAACGTGAGAGCATGCCACTGCCTTCAGCAGCCTACAGGATTGGCATACCCTTCTTTCAGAGCCTCTGTTGGTTTTGCTGGCCTAAGTTCTTAATTTCTCTGCATTTTACTTAGGGAAGAAACACACAGGCTACAGCAAAATCATTTATAAAGGAAAAGAAAATGCTGGCATATGACAAAGTAGCTTGACAGCAGAACAGGGACATTTTCTCTAGTGATTTGCAGCCACTAAAAGCAGTTTGACTTTGTCGATAGGCATGAATGCATTCAAGCTAGTGAACTTATCGCTTTTGGTTTCTTTTATTTAGGATCTGTTGCTCCTAAAGAGACCTATCAAAACTGCATTCTGTATTACAAGCACTCGCACATTATTGTACAGCTACATAACTTGGCAAGAGAACAGAAGACATTCCCTCTCCCTTGCTATAAATATCCTTGAAGTCTATTTTAAGGAAGTTCACTTAGACTGTTAAAAGCCTGTGCTTGGTCTCCTATGCCCCATTTGATGATGCTTGTTCCTACTGTTAAAATTATTTCCCCTCTCCCCTCCAACCTGGCCACTCTAAACATAAGTCATTAGTTTTTCTTCCCCTTGATACTCTTTCCAGAACAAGGAGAAATCTCAAAAAAATTCTTTGGGATGACAGATGAATCCTGGCCAATTTTGGTACTATTTTTTTCACTGAGAACGTAAGGAAAAAGTGAAGGAATGAACATTAATATCCTCTATTCATTCCAACTCACGCAGGAAAGACACATCAACATTTCTGACTGGCATACAGCAAACCTCAAGCAACCTGGATAAGGCAGCACCCACAGGGAGGCAGTCACTCCATCTCCATCCCCATTCTGAGCATGGACAATGTGCCAAGGCAGTTAGATAGCCAAAGACACGGCATTATTTGGAAACAGAAAATGGTTTGGATGCTACAGATCATAGAAACACTCAGCTGCCAGCAACATACCACTGGGGCACGTAATGAGGAAAGGGTATTTAATTATTTCCCTCATTCAGTCAAAGACCCAGCAGAATATTCACTGCCTGTTTGTGGCCTATTTATAGGATCATAGGATTTATGAATATTAATGGATAGCAATGTTTAAACATTGATTTTATTTGTGTTGCAATCAGCAATAGCTCCTTCCTGTTATCTCAATGGAATATCAGCTTCCGCAAGAATATGGATTCAGTTTTTAATCCCTTATGCATTACTCTCATGTGCAACATCCTAGAAATCAACAGGTTCACTAATAATTGTGAGCACTTATTACATTTTAAAACAAAACAGATGTTAATAACCAGCTCTAACTGAATACTCTGTTTTATACAGCAACAGAATTACAGATTGCATTCTCAAAGAAATAAAACATTTCCATTCTGTTTCAGCTTCCTGGAGATTTGCTTTGCTAATGGTTTTCTTCCCTGAGGAAAATTTATTTCTCCTTTCTCCCAGATTTTTGAGGTTTTGCTCTCTTCCCTGCTCCTGAATGATTTAGCTTCTCTGGAGAGCAGCCCAAGCCATCATGAACAGCAAAGAGAAGGGAGAGGTAGATCAGAATTTAGGAATAAAACATAGAACAGAACTCATAACACAAAGTTCCTCTGTCAAGAAAAATAGGGCCTGACAACGCTACTTCATTCCATCTCACTGCACAGAAAACTGGTCTAAGAAAATCTAGAAGAAGCTGGTGGCACAAAAGGTCTTAGAGCCTGTCTGCTTTCTGATGGTTTTCAGAAGGGAGGGTACAGAAGGGCTGGGGCAACACAACCACACTAGAGATGTGGGCACATCTGAACAGTTATCCTCTACTGAACATACATGATATGTTGTTGTGATGTTCAAGGCCAGGTTGGATGGGGCCCTGGGCAGCCTGGTCTAGTATTAAATGGAAAGGTTGGTGGCCCTGCCTGCAGCAGGGGGGTTGGAACTTCATGATCCTTGAGCTCCCTTCCAACCCAGGCCATTCTGTGATTCTGTGATATGCGTTGAAGTAGGGAGACTATTTTCTTTTCCCAGGACTTGCAGGTAATGACTAAGTTTTGAAAATAACTTGAAGTGACAGTGCTAATAAAAAGATTCATAAGGCACTTCTGCCCCTCTGCAGTTTTTCAAATGAATTAAATGAACCAAATGTTTCTTATATAAAGGGTGGACAGAAAACTATGGAAACGGCACCAGTGGCAAAAAGCAGAGAAACAGAGATCTGATGGGTGTAGAAAAATGCAGTGGATCGTTAAGAACTGCACTGAAACACCACTGCTATTTCCAGTAATGTACAGAACAACCCTCAATTTATGCTTTCCACAAAAGCTGGAAAGTTTATAGAGCAGAAAAAACACACGACAGGCTGCAGTAATGTTGTTAGGAAGCCAAGGCATAAAAGCAAGTTCTAATGAATTATTCCTAGACACTTCTTTCATTATGGTTCTGGTCGATGCTTGTAGGTTAAGGAAAAGCTAGAAATATTTTGATGTTTATTTGCTCCTGGTTTTACATCCTGGTTTTCTTTAAGATTGCTGCTGTCCATGAAATGGTTACATACGAAGACAGTTTAGAAAGGGTGAGGGGCACAGGACTTACGGTTGATGTGACAATTCTACATAAAACTATTATTTAACTTGATTTTGTTCATACACAGCAGTCTGAGGGGAGACAAACTGTCAAAAGATTATTCTTGGGCAACCTCTGATGCAGGAAAACTTCTCAAAGTACCAATATAATTAAAGTGATAGCGACATACACACGTATAGAATGATTCATAGAGCTTGGGCATTTGATTGCACACACTACATATGTATTTTTGTAGATCCTTTTATGAGTATCAAAAACAAAATCCCAACAACACTGAAGACAACCTATTATTTTTTATACTGATTTAGGGGATAAATAACAGGACAAAAGTTTATTAGAATCATAGAATGGCCTGGGTTGAAAAGGGCCACAGTGATCATCTGGTTTCAACTCCCTGCTATGTGCAGGGTCACCAACTACCAGACCAGGCTGCCCAGAGCCACATCCAGCCTGGCCTTGAATGCCTCCAGGGATGGGGCATCCACAGCCTCCTTGGGCAACCTGTTCCAGTGCGTCACCACCCTCTGAGTGAAAAACTTCCTTCTAATATCCAACCTAAACCTCCCCTGTCTCAGTTTAAAACCATTCCCCCTTGTCCTATCACTGTCCACCCTTGTAAACAGTCAGTTCCTGCTCCTGTTTATACACTCCCTTCAAGTACTGGAAGGTCTCCCAGGAGCCTTCTCTTCTCCAAGCTAAACAAGCCCAGATTCCTCATGCTTTTATTCATAGGAGAGGTGCTCCATCCCTCTGAAGCTTGTTGCCATTCAATTAAAAACACAGGAGAAGAAACAAATATTTCCCTTTATTAATATATGTCTGTTTGCCATACAAACTATGAATACGTACATGGACATTAAGTAAAGACTAAATATTAGTAGAAAGCAAATAGTCTATCATAAAGAAATTTCAATTATTGTAGACATAGAAACTTAAAGCAGAGGAGTACTTCAAGTATTTCAGGTTGGTTTAAAATCAGTTAGCAGCAGCAAGTTAACACGACAGAACAAGTGACCACGAGAGACATGTCTTCTTAAAATGTATCTTATGTTACTCTTACTCCTTGGCCAGCTGTACATTGGTTGGTTTTGCTCCAATAGGTATCCCATATTTGTGCAAAGTGTTGATTAAAATTTCACGCATTTCGTTGTTGTAGGAGTCGAAGTCAAACACATTTCGAACAACGTTTGCCAGTCCTTCAGTTGGGAATTTCTGTAAAGGAACAAAGTCCCAGATTTATTTTATTGAATACTTCTGTTAATAGTTCTAACAGAAACTCTGCTCAACTTATACCAATGATCAAGAAATATTTTTAATAAATTTCTGGAATAAAAGAAGGTACGTTGCTTCAAGTCAGAGTGAAGTTCATGATACTAAACCTGAATTAAACAAAGAGATAGGAGACAGATAATCATTTGCACTCATGTTTTGAAGAATCATTTTTGTTACACATCACAAGGTGGCCTAATCGTTCAAATACATAATTAAACATAGCATGTATTTTTAAATTTGGAACTGCTAACTGGAAAGTTCTGACACAAATACATATATTCATGCACTCAACTGTATAATTTATTTAAGAATTCTGATTCTCAGTGTTGAATATGGAAAAGCAGAAGATGCATTGCTTGCTTACTAAAGATAACTTTAGGTTGTGATGGATGTCAGTGGAAATAGACACTGAAGATGGACAAGCTTTTATTTAATTATGAAAAATCCTACCTGAAATGTATACAGAAAGAAAACAGTTCTATCAAATTTTATTTAGGATTTCCAACAGATAAAGTGCTAACTATTGCTATTGAACTGCACTTTTGATTTAAGGACAATGTTCTCTTCCAGGTTTAAGAACTGCCCTCACACCTTTTAATTATTGCGGTTCTGCCAGAAGAAAACACATTTTTCTGCTCCCATTTCCCACCAAGACCTAAAATCCAGTAAGACTTCTTCACTGATTGAACTCATGTAGCAGGAACAAACTGAAAAGCAGAAAGATTTTTCAGGGCCTTCAGAAGGCCCTATAGGCAGCTTAGCACTTCTGAAAATTGTTACCAAGTGCTTCATTGGTTTCTGAAACTCCTATAGCACACATGTACCTGTTTGCCAATAAATTCAGGCAGTTTGAAGTAAACATATATTTTTATGCATGCTGCCATAATTTCAAGCTTAAATAACCTTATTTTTAAAGGCACATGAAGGTATTTTAAACAGAATACAAATTATCCAAAATTTAGACTTCATTTATCACTGACAAAAACAGCTGCTGTTTAAGTTGTACACATTAACACATCTAAATCACTGAGCCTTTTCACACACATTCTTATTCATGTAGGATGTAAATGGAACAAATCAATTTAAAAGAATTTAAAAAAACACCTGAACTACTATATCTCCTAGAGCTTTACCTCCTAACTGCTTTATTTCTAGGTATACGGAGCTGAAATCTTGATTGTTTTTTTCCCATCGGCAAGCAATGGCTGCTACAAAAGCAACTTGAACAAAAATGTTATAACACACATCACTGAAATGTATAACAGCATTTTAATAAAAGCTGCTGAGTCCTAAAAGAAGTAAAAACTAAAACAGAAGAACAGATTTTTTTTCATGAACTCTTAATCATACATCATCATTACTGGGGATTTTAATATTTTCCCAAATGAAGAAATACATGACTTCTTAAATATCAGAGTCAAGCAACACTAAATTTAGCTAGCTATTGTGGTACAACTGAATACCACTGCTAGAAGTAAGTTTGCACAAAACCTGTTTTTTAATCTATGGTATACATGCCACAGAATATTTCAGTTACTAGCACTGGTATAAAAGTATATTGAACTATATACTGCTTTTTAATCCTATCCATGAGGAAGCTATTAGAAGTTCTGTATTATCATGGCTTGGCAAAATACAGTTGGTGTATGATAATGTTTAAAATGTTCATTCCTTACCAAACAAGACAGATTCTCGGATTATGACCAATGCTGTGGTTTCTTTGTTATTCCCTTCTCATTGCAGAGCAGAACCAACAACCTCACACCAAGATACCTTGTTTACTCACCACCCACCCTTTCACCTGCCCTGCACAAGATGCTGAAGAAGCCCAGGTGACATGGCTCAAATAGCAGCCTCCAAGTGTTTCTGTGTTTCTCTGAATCACTGTGTAAAATTCTGACATCAGTATCATAGAACCATAGAAAAGGACCACAATGATCATGTAGTTTCAACTCCCTGCTATGTGCAGGGTCGCCAACCATCAGACCAGGCTGCCCAGAGCCACATCCAGCCTGGCCCTGAATGCCTCCAGGGATGGGGCATCTTATGGAGCAGATTGTCTTGAGGGAGATCATGCGGCATGTGCAGGACAACCAGGGGATTCAGGCCTAACCAGCATGGGTTCACAAAGGGCAGGTCCTGTGTGTCCAACCTGATCTTCTATGATCTAGTGACCCACCTGGTAGACAAGGGAAAGGCTGCTTGATGTAGTCTACTTAGACTTCAGCAAAGTCTTTGACACTGTCACCCACAGCATTCTCCTATAGAATCTGACAGCCCGTGGCTTGGACAGATGCACTCTTGGCTGGGTAAGGAACTGGCTGGAAGGCCGGGCCCAGAGAGTGGTGGTGAATGGAGTTAAATCCAGCCGGTGACTGGTCACAAGTTGTGCTCCCCAGGGGTCGGTGCTGGGGCCTGTCCTCTTCAATATCTTTATTGATGACCTGGATGAGGGCATTGAGTGCACCCTCAGTAAATTCGCAGATGACACCAAGTTGGCTGGAAGTGTCAATCTGCCTGGGGGTAGTGAGGCCATACAGAGGGATCTGGACAGGCTGGAGAGCTGGGCTGAAGCCAATGGGATGAGGTTCAACAAGACCAAATGCCGGGTCCTGCACTTCGGCCACAACAACCCCAGGCAGTGCTACAGGCTTGGGGCAGAGTGGCTTGGAAGACTGTGTAGAGGAAATCGACCTGAGGATATTGATTGATGCTCGGCTGAACATGAGCCCCAGCAGTGTGCCCAGGTGGCCAAGAAGGCCAGTGGCATCCTGGCTTGCATCAGAAACTGCTGTTGCCAGCAGGAGCAGGGCAGTGATTGTCCCCCTGTACTCAGCTCTGGTGAGGCCTCACCTCGAGTACTGTGTCCAGTTTTGGGCCCCTCACTGCAAGAAAGATATTGAGGCCCTGGAGTGGGTTCAAAGAAGGGCAGCAAAGCTGGTGAGGGGTCTGGAACACAGGGCATATGAGGAGTGGCTGAAGGAGCTGGGAATGTTCAGTCTGGAGAAGAGGAGGCTCAGGGGAGACCTCACTGCTCTCTATAACTGCCTGAAGGGAGGTTGTAGTGAGCTGGGGGTCGGCCTCTTCTCTTGTGTCATTAGTGATAGGACCAGAGGGAATAGTTTCAAGCTACGGCAGGGGAGATTTAGGCTGGATGTTAGGAAATACTACTTCTCTGGAAGAGTGGCCAGGCACTGGAATGGGCTGCCCAGGGAGGTGGTGGAGTCACCGACCTTGGAGGCTTTCAAGGAATGTTTGGATTTTGTGTTGAGGGACGTGGTTTAGTGAGAACTGTTGGTAATGGGTAGATGGTTGGACTGGATGATTTTGTAGGTCTTTTCCAACCTTCATGCTTCTGTGATTTCTGTGATCCACAACCTCCTTGGGCAACCTGCTCCAGTGCATCACCACCCTCTGTGATGAACACTTCCTCTTAATATCTAACCTAAACCTCTCCTGCCTCAGTTTAAAACCATTCCCTCTTGTCCTATCACTATCCACCCTTGTATCATCATCAATACCAATATCAGTGAATTAAACCAACAGTCCTGTGTTTTCCAGTGGGACATCAAATGCAATTTATTTCATCAGTACAGCTGATTGCTGCTGCCAAAAAACCCGTTCTGAACACAAGCACTTGTAAAAAGGCCCTCCACTTCAGTTATTAAAAAATTGTAACTCTCTTGTTCCAATCAGATCAAATTCAACCCCTTTTTAATAACTGCCTGGATAACTGATTACTGAAGAAAGGCAATGACAGCTCACTTGAAGAAACTGAATTCTGAACATTTGGGTTTAACATTTAAAAAAAAAAAATCATTTGGTTTCTATTGATTTTTAAAACAAGATTACTGGAGAAAATATTGATCTCTCATCAGTCTGTCTGGTTCTTGTTCATTGGTTCCTTCCCTTCGACTAACACTTCTGAGCGTTCCTTTGAGTATTTTTACGGTTTGGATTCTTTTCTATTTTTAAAAATATTAAGTGAAATAATTCTTAACATTTTTTCATTTCATTTATATACATAATGCTTTATTTCATACAAAGCTGTGACAGAATTTGGGTGAAAGATAATTTTTTTATGGATCCAACCTTTTTCAACCACATATATTGCTATTGTTGACTCACAAGCGTCAATAAAAAAGTAGTTTACTGGTACAAGCAGGTAATCGCCTGCATTAGAAATAGTGTGGCCAGCAGGAGCAGGGAGGTGATCATCCCCCTGTACTCAGCACTGGTGAGGCCGCACCTCGAGTACTGTGTTCAGTTTTGGGCCCCTCACTACAAGAAAGACATTGAGGCCCTGGAGCGTGTCCAGAGAAGGGCAACGAAACTGGTGAGGGGTCTGGAGCACAAGTCTTATGAGGAGAGGCTGAAGGAGCTGGGATTGTTCAGTCTGGAGAAGAGGAGGCTCAGGGGAGACCTCACTGCTCTCTATAACTGCCTGAAGGGAGGTTGTGGTGCAAAAGGGTCTGGCCTCTTCTCCCAGGCAAATAGTAGGACCCGAGGAAATGACAAGAAGTTATACCAGAGGAGGTTTAGGTTGGATATTAGGAGAAACTTTTTCTCTCAGAGAGTGGTCAGGCACTGGAATGGCTGCCCAGGGAGGTGGTGGAGTCGCCATCCCTGGCGGTGTTCAAGAGGCGCCTGGATGAGGAGCTACGAGAGATGGTTTAGTAGCTTGTGGCACTGATAGGAATGGGAGGGTGGTTGGACTAGATGATCTTGCAGGTTGTTTCCAACCTTGTGATTCTGTTATTCTGTGATTCTGTGATCTTATTCTACAGCACTTCTACCACTACTCTGAAAATAAAGCAACAAGTGTCTGGTATGCAGACTGTAACAAATCCAGATTATTTTTTTCAGATGTCTACTTCGTGTGACTACTACTTGCCTCTGTATGCGTTGCAAAAGGCTTCAGATGGCTGTGCGTGTCCTGTACTGACAGCACCATGACACAGGCCTCACAGAAGCACAGAATTGTAGGGGTTGGAAGGGACCTCCAGAGATCATTGAGTCCAACCCCCCTGCCAAAGCAGGTTCCCTACAGCAGGTCGCACAGGTAGGCATCCAGGCAGGTCTTGAACATCTCCAGAGAAGGAGACTCCACCACCTCCCTGGGCAGCCTGTTCCAGTGCTCCGTCACCTCACTGTAAAGAAGTTCTGTGCACATTTGTGTGGAACTTCCTGTGCTCCAGTTTCTGTCCGTTTCCCCTTGTCCTGTCTCCACACATTGCTGAAAACAGTCTGGCCTCGCCATTCAGCCCCCCACACCTTAGATATTTACAGACCTGGATCAGGTCCCCTCTCAGTCTTCTTTTCTCAAGGCTGAACAGACCCAGTTCACACAGCCTTTCCTCATAGGAGAGATGCTCCAGGCCCTTCACCATCTTTGTGACCCTCCACTGGACTCTTTCCAAGAGATCCCTGTCTTTTTTGTACTGGGGAGCCCAGAACTGGACGCAGTACTCCAGATGAAGCCTCACCAGGGCAGAGTAGAGGGGGAGGATCACCTCCTTTGACCTGCTGGCCACGCTCTTTTTAATGCACCCCAGGATGCCATTGGCCCTCTTGGCCACAAGGGCACACTGCTGGCTCATGGCCAACCTGTCGTCCACCAGGACACCCAGGTCCCTTTCCGCAGAGCTCCCCTCCAGCAGCTCATCCCCCAACCTGTACTGGTGCATGCAATTATTCCTCCCCAGATGCAAGACTCTACACTTGCTTTTGTTAAACCTCATCCGGTTTTTTTCTGCCCAGCTCTCCAGCCTGTCCAGGTCTCACTGAATGGCAGCACAGCCTTCAGGCATGTCAGCCAATCCTCCCAACTTCGTATCATCAGCAAACTTGCTGAGGGTGGCCATTATCCCCTCATCAAGGTCAGTGACGAAGATGTTGAACAAGACCGGACCCAGCACCGCCCCCTGAGGAACACCGCTGGTTACAGGTCTCCAACCAGACTCTGCACCACCAACAACGACCCTCTGTGCTCTGCCAGTCAGCCAGTTCTCAACCCACCTCACTGTCCACTCATCTGTCCCACACTTCCTCGGCTTTGTTATAAGGATGTCGTGGGGGACAGTATCAAAAGCCTTGCTGAAATCAAGGTAGACTACATCCACTGCTCTCCCTTTTACAGTGGGCATCATCTACTGCCAGGAAAAGCAGCTTGCCTTTTCATTCACAGAGACATAAATTTCAGTCTGTTTCTCTCTGCCACATAGGTACTGATTCTGATTAAGCCAGCGGAAACCTCATTATCTTTGGTAACTGGTAACTAAGATTCAATGTGGTTGGCCAAAAGGATAAAAAGCATGTGTTGTGTGTAGAGCTGCACAGACAGAAAAGGATGTAAGTGGATGTGATAAACCTAGCTTCCATTTGAGATCAGATGAACAGAAAAAAATGTATTAAGCACCTGCTATCTTAGCACAAGAGCTTACTGGAGAGGCTTAAAAGACTAATGTAGGCTTCAGGGTCAGAAGGCACCTTACACATTTACTACTCAAAAACTGTTACTCTACTGTCTGCAAACAGAAATCAATCTCAGATACAAACAAGAAAGAAGGCAAAGTAAGAAAAACTAACTAACTAAATATCTCAAATTGAGAAAAATCTCAATAGACTTGGTAGAAAAGCTATTTCTACTTTACTATTTACTATTTGGACAAATATGAGTTGCTTGATTAACATCTACCAGAGACACTGGGTGACTGGACTCTACATAAGAACATACAAAAGATCTAGTGAAAGCCTGTAGATCAGTTGGTGCAGAAGCAGTCATAGTATACAACACTAGCAGTTAAGGGCAGCATATGGAGCTTCTGGGTTTGCCCATAAGCCACTATTAGCATCAACAATTCTGACATTTGACACGTGCTGACAGTTGCAGGTGAGTGAGACAAAAAAGGTATCTTCAGGCTACCTGCCATCTAGAGCTACAAGACTCAAATTCTCTATACAATTAGCAGGAAGAAATAGGTGCAATAACCAAGACAGGCAGTTGGAGTAGACAGTCTGCAGATACAAGTTTTCAGATAGCTTGATATCTCAATCTTCACAAAAAAACTCCACAAAAACAAATAAAAAAAAAATCAAGCCATTTCTTAAGAAAAAAATTAGCACAGAAACAATGCATATGAATGCAATCTAAGCTACAACTAAATTACTATGGGTTACCTATTTGCATAATATTTATAGGAAAATGCCCTTCTAAACTACACTGTAGACACAATCCTGTATGTTGAAGGCCCATCAGATTAGCCTAATGTTTACATATTGATGTCACAGCAATCAGAATGTTCTCTTAATTGACAAGTTCTGATGCTATGATGCCCACTCAAATAACAGTAATCAACCATCATTTTTTTCTCTGAAATATCCAATTCTTTTTTACAAGATGAAAAAAAAAATACCACCCTAAAATTATGTGAAAGAAACCAACACAATAGTACAATAAAATTGTGACTGTGGAACTGTTGTAACAACATGACTAACTTCCCTCCTTCCTTCCTTCGGACCAGCAATTTCATTGACTCATTTCCCTCCTTCCTCTTTCTTCTCTACCTGAAGACCTAAAAGCTTTTTACTTGGAATAAACAGTATGTTTATATTCACTGCTTACATTTGGCTAGCCCCAACCTTTTTGTTATGCAGACTGAAAAACAAGTTACAGTAAACAGAATTTTGCAACCTTTCAAAGAGACCAGGATCTTGAAAACTAATGCCATAGAAAAAAATCAAAGCTGCAAGATGAAGATTTATTTGGACATCTACACTTGACTTCGAGTGAAGTGAAAACCAGCAAACAGGGATCTTCCTCACTGATCTGTGCCCAATGCCCAATTTGATATGTCCACATTTATCTACTTAGGTGAAGGTGACAGAAGCAGAGAATAATTGTCCTTAAGACAATCAGCAGTGCAGCTCTTCCATTCTTCAACAGTACGAGAAAGAAAAAATAATTAAGCCCATATGTTTCAGCGTCAGTTGGCGACTATAGATTATTTGAAGATAGAAGATGGATGGATGGAATGCTGGAAAGTACAACAAAGAGTTCATTTAACATAAGCTTTTCAGCAGCCCTCTTACTCTTCCTCATGACTGTAGTTTTTCCATTCTCACTTCCGTTCTTATTTCAGATGTAAGTGTGTAATGGACATCAGTAATACTACCAACAGGGCACGCACTCCTATCAGTTTGGAAAGAAAATACCTATCAATTTGTTATTAGAGCCTCATAAAGCATTTTGCTTACATATTTATTTGGATGGACTACTCGCTTTTAGTGTAAAAAGCTGGTCTCCCTCCTGTTTATAAGTTCCCTTTAAGTACTGAAAGGACACAATGAGTTCTCCCTGGAGCCTTCTCTTCCTAGGATGAACAAGCCCAGCTGCCTCAGCCTTTTTTCATAGGAGAGGTGCTCCAGACCTGTGATCATCTTCATGGCCTGAAGCCATGGACTTCACTCCAACAACTCCACATCCTTCTTGTGCTGGGGGTTCCAGGTCCAAACGCAGTGCTGCAAATGGGACCTCATAAAGGCAGAGCAGAGGAGAACAATCACTCCTTTGCCTTGCTGGCCACCCCTCTTTCGATGCAGCCCAGGATCATGTTGGTTGCAAGCATACATTTCTTGCTCATATCCAGTTTCCTCACCCTGCTGACTATCTCTCTTTTCATGTAGCCCAGGATACAATTGGCTTTCTGAGATGTAAGCCCGTCAGATCCCATGGACTTATGCAACCTGAGTTTCCTTAGATGGTCTTGAACTTGATGTACCTCTACAGTGGGCTGTTCTTCTCCCAGTCCCTGCCTTTGGATGCTGTGAGTTGGATGTTATGGCTAAAGCATTTGCCAATAAAGGCAAAAAAGCTGCTGAGTATCTCAGTATTCTTTGTAAGTTCTTAACAAACACAAAAGCAGAATTCAACCATACTACACCAGTGTTAAACAAAGGAACAGTTGGTCAAAGAATGCATGATATATTTTCTATTTGCACTAAATCCATTAACATTTCCACTATGCTTTTTAAATCTAGGATTCAGCAATTCAGGAAATACTCTGTAAATCACCAAGTTATCTACTTTTTGATTATAAACAGAAAATAACAGCACTACCACTTAAGAGGTCATTGAGATATTTTATAGTTCAAATACAGTCAAAATCTACCCTTCAATTCATGAAGATACAAGTCAGAATCTACCATAAACTTAAAAATAATAAAATAATAATAATTACATTAGAATTTAAGATTTTGCATTTAAAATGCATGCAGGAAGCTATCACAGTTCCTAAGTATCTGTCAGCAAAGTCATTATTCATGTAATGTCTTCCTTAGACAAATTCCATCTGTCGCATATTACTGTTGTGCAACAGAGTCTTGTTTCCAACTTGGGAAATGAATAAAAACAAAAATCCCATATAGCATAAAGTGCACAGCTACATTCTTTTTCAAGTATTCTATGCTAAGCTGGCAATTTCATAATACAGGCTAGTATGAAGCTGTGTACTATATTCACTTAACATTTTCTTACATCAAACATAACAAAAACAGAATCACAGGTATTTTGTACGTCTATATGTGCTTAGTACATTTATGATCCTTATCTTGAACATCCTAGCATTATTATGCTTTCAAAATGCAAGCCTTCTCTTAAAAGAATTATAAATCCATGAACAATACTGGTATCTTTTTCTACAAGTATTAGAAATTTAATAGTGATAATGTCAACAAGTTCTGATGTACTGTACCTGCAAATGCTTCACAATATTCACAACTTCTCTAGTTGAATAGGGATAGTTAATAATTCCTTGGTCAGCTAAACTCCTCAGCTCTCCAAAAGCAGCCACTAATTTCTGAAGAATGGGCTCTGGAACATCAGGACCATACTGTCGAAGCATAGCCAGCTCAGACTGCGGCTTAGGATTATCAACAGCATGGCAACTAAAGATGTCCCCTAATAGAAAAAAAAACAACACACATTTATGGTGTTCTTACAAAGAGATGAGATGCAGCAGCTCCACTGCATTTCTTACAGGAGCTTAAATGGGAAAGCAACATATCGAGAGGAGACACTTTGAAAGAAGTGAAGGATCAACTTGCTGTAAAGAACATTGAGGTTTCAGGAACATGGAGATTTCTCCTGCTATTATAATATATGTGATAACAAGGGAGAAATTCACTTCAAGATGAAATGCAAATCAAATGCAAAAGAAAAGAAAAAAAAAGCCTGAAGAAATTTGTGAGCACCTTCAAAATACCACAGAAGGCAGAGAATTCTTGATATCCAGGGATACATAGCACAACATAAACCCAAACGGGAGGTTTAGATGAAGTACTGGATTTATCTTTTCCCTCTGCCTACCTTGAAGTACGATAAGAAATACAGCAAGCTGTCCTCCACACGTGTTTGCATTATGTTGGCCCCAGCCACCTAATCTACAGAACTGAATTTATTTGTAAAAAAACTCAGCAGAAGCTTGATCAGATTCTGCAGAAAAAGAACTTGAGTTAAAAGCAGAAGGGTCCCTATGTTTGAAAAGCGAAATCCATCCTAAAATCTTCATTAAGCCTCTACCACGTAGGGCAAATACAATACTAGGATAATTGGTTTTGTTTAAAGGGTCAATACAGGGAGAGAGATTAGGTCATAGAAAATAAATAGGCTATAGTAAGAACATCTTGGGGCAGTGTAGCTTGGTGAAAATCAGAGCCAGTGGGTCTCTGCCATGGAATGCCCACTCACACGGAACTGCATCTGAAAAACAAAAAGCTATCATACAGAACAAGACTGGGCTTCCTCCTGCTTTTTATGATTGTATCATTATTTCTTACTGAACAAGCATTACAGCCAGAGTTAACAGATAAAAACACATAAATTAAGGTCCCTGCCTAGAATTTAGGCTACATTGGTAGTGTGGTCTGGAAGGCAATTTAACTGATAATCTAGTTGGCAACACCACCAAAGCACTGCAGAGGCCCACTTAGACTAACATTGGACTATACTTTAGACAATAAATTCTTCACTGTTCACCTTTAGGTGACATGAACGCTTAAATTCCTGCATTTACTGTCAGATGAAGCTGTGATGAATCTCACAAATCTTATGTATCACATGATGACACAAAAGGTTTTTAGGAACTACCAGGAGGTTTTATTTTTTTTTAAATGAGCATGCTTTTAGAACGAAAACTTGGATGTGAAATTTGGAGAGGGTTACCTAAAACTGTGATAATTCTAGTATTTTATCAAATGTTCTGACTATAAAACCATACACATGGAGAAGCTAATGAGGATTAAGAAGTAGATACCAATAGTATTAACACTATAAAGTTAATTGCTCCCATCTTTAGAGAGAGAAAAAAACAACATCCATCAGGCTCCTAATACTTGTATGAAACCAGACAACATCTGGCCAGTGGCTTGCAGTAAAGGAAAGAAAACACTGAACTTTTGTGTTAACCATTGATGTCAGCTATCAACAGCTTACAGCTCATATTATTGCTACATTTACAGATATGTTCATTAACAAAAATTTCTACTGCCTTTGTCCGTATTTTATGTTAGTCCTGATCCAATAAAACAATTCTAGTTGTACAAAGATGACTATGTATAGTTGTTAACCTCAGGGCAAGTTTCAGCACTTTTATTAATAGATCCAAATTTACATTTTTGTCTTCAAGCTGAATATAACCCCAAGCATCATAAGTAAAACAGAGTATTAATATGCATAGGGAATCCCTGCTCCAATGAAATCAAATAAAATAAAGATAGTAATTGTATTAATGAGTTCTATTGCACTTCAGCATTTAATGTGAATCACTTACCTAATGTGCCAAAAAAGTCATTACCCAAGAAAGGAAATCCAGGTCTATTTGCTAGAACTATCATTCTAAAATCAGGATGAATTGCTATGACATTTTCTCTCCCCTCTACACGAGCAGGATCTAGAAAAGAAATATAATTTCTTAATTGCATATTTAAGCTTTGCAATTATTATTGAATTAGAAAAAAAATGATTAGAAGATTTTATGTTTAACTTTACCAAAATGCTGATGTAAAGGGTGAAAAAAAAAAAAAGTACTTTTTCTATGTTTATAACATCTGAACATAGGACTCAAAGTCCCCCTGGCTATTACAAAAATCTGTGCAAAGTCAGAATCACATAATGTCACCCATGTGAAGGCTCAGTCCTCACCAAAATGAGTCAGATTGCCCTTGCCTGTTCCCAGCAAATATTTCTCCATTGGCACATGGACTTTGGGAATCCTTTTCCCTCCTCTAAAGTACTACAGTAAAAACTGAAACGAACTAGCAAGTTATTTAAAAAAAATGCACATCTGTAATTCATAATCACAAGCAAAACCTGTGTTATACCACGTGAGTGCTGAACAGATTGCTCCACTCACATTTCTTTATTACCAAACTACAGTGTCTACTAAGTTCAAGAGGGTATTTTAAAGAGGACTTTAAAAAAAATAATAATAAAATTAGTTCTTGCAATTCTTGTGAATTAGCTCCAGCTAATTACAAAGTATCCATCTTGCAGCATATCTTTAAGTAATAATAGCACACCGCTATTTTAGATGAAGACTTTAACAATTCAACCTTAGCTATACTCTTATTTTTACTACTGGATATGATCGAGTTTTATGCCAACTATCCAGATGGGTAAAGCCAAGTTCATAATTTGGTCAAATAGATCCTTACTTCTCATTGTGAAGAGGAAATAAAGAGGTCAGGTTACTGTTTTGTTTTTAATTCCTGAGAATTCGATTCACAAGAATGCTAATTTAAGAAAGCCTGTGTGGTTATGGCAAAAGTAGCTCTAGTTTTTAAAAACAGAAATTGACGTGGCATATTTTAGATTGTTCTCTACTGAAAAAAAAGACACTGTAATTTCTTTAACTACTAAGCTTTTAGCATCAAGTGCTTTTTACGTTTGGACTCTTAGGGCTGCACTTAGTAATGTAAATGATGAAAAACAGGAACATGATAAAGTTTAATATAAGTTATTAAAATGTTTTGTACCCACTTACTGGCAACAATTCGCCTTCCATCTGACAAAACCATCTCTCCACTTTCTACTAAGGTTTTTAAGATACAGGTAACATTTGTTGGTGCTTTGTCTGCTTCATCAACGACCAAAATATGTCCAAACCTCACTGCCTTTACCTGGAAGAGAAAAGAATCCAACCATCACAACTCTCCAAAAATAACTGTGAGAAACTGATTCGTTGTGTGCCAGTCAGTAGTAGGAACATTCCAGTGCAAGTGATATAAGAAAGGGCATCAGAACAGGGATAATATATGACCAAACTGTAGCTGAGAGAGAAGGGAAAGAAGCTGAGACAAGAAAGGAAGGTGCTTCTGTTAACTCAGGATATGAATGGGAGTTGCCTTAGGGAGGCAACTGAGGAGCCTGACTTAGACCAGGAATGCTGACAGTAAAGTAAGCAATAGCTCACATCTAAACAGTCAGCATGAAGCTGAAAGAACTGAAGAATAACTGAAAGAGCAGTTTGGAGTAATATTTTGCAGGTAGGTGTGAGGCATTTTAGATACTGCAAAAGAGAAGCAGCAAAATACCACTGCATCAGTTAGAATGTGTCAGGTTTACTATTTACTTTCCATGCTCATTTTGGCTGTGTGCAGACTCGCTGTATTTGGCATAGAAAACACAGCAAGTGGAACCAAGGTAAAAGTTGATGAATTGTTACCACATTCACTGACTATCCTATACAAATGATTAAATCATAAGGGATTTTGTCTGAAAAGCCATCATGCTTAACTACTTGGATTAAACATTTCCAAATATACAATTCAAACGTTGCTACTGACCAGCGGTGAATCTTCATATGTAATAAGACCATCTTTAACAGAAGGCTGTAGGGTGAGGCTTTGTACAGTGGTGTCCCTGAAATGTGGAAAAACAGGCAACATTAACTGAAACACAGAGGAAATTAAGTTATGATAAAGTGCAAAACAACTGAATGAGAACATAAAAGATCTCTAAGAGGAACAAACATCTCTGCTTTTCAGAATTCTTCAGCTCGATCTGAGAATGCTGTAGTAGCTCAGTGCTAGAAGATGAGTCTCCTAATCTCTGCTACAGATTATTCAGATAGAACTCATTCGCTATCAACATGGGATGATAGTGACTGGACAAAGGGGAATGGTTTTAAACTGAGACAGGGGAGGTTTAGGTTAGATATTAGGAGGAAGCTTTTCACACAGAGGGTGGTGATGCACTGGAACAGGTTGCCCAAGGAGGCTGTGGATGCCCCATCCCTGGAGGCATTCAAGGCCAGGCTGGATGTGGCTCTGGGCAGCCTGGTCTGGCGGTTGGCGACCCTGCACATAGCAGGGGGTTGAAACTAGATGAGCATTGTGGTCCTTTTCAACCCAGGCCATTCTGTGATTCTATGAACAATTTTCAATAGCAACTGCTACATTTTACATCACAAACAGTGTGAGCTCTTAGATGGGACAGAGGCTATGATAGCAAAATATTTTCCTTTTGGGATTCTATTTTCCTTTGAGTCACTCAATCAATTTTTACAGTTTCACAATTCTTACACAGTTAATATAAATCTGCGATGATAATATTCCTTAGTTTTCATTGTAATTATCAATTTCAATCTCTACTGAATGTACAGATAGAAGAACTGTTGCAGTTCAGAATTGTCCAGCAACATGTACCACCACACTGGATTTATCCATACACCTTATGTCATAGGTGTGAGATTTGATGCAACAAAAATCTCTTACCTTTCACAACCACGCAATACAGCAAGTGTTTGCTTAAGCTAGGCTGACTCACTGTTCCAAATATCCACCTTAGTTCAATCTTTAATTTTCTAACACCTTGCAAAAAACCCAACAATATACTGATAAGCTCCATGGGTACAGGATATCAAACACAGCACTGTTTGCAGTAAAATATTAAATGGCCAGCTTCCAGTTACAACTTAGAGCTGACAGCATAACACGCAAATTTCCTTTATTTGAAACTGCTGCCAGCAGGCTTTCTGTCCCTAACAACTGATACTTTCTTGTTTGGCTTTACTCATGACTGATTTATCCCAATGCCTCCTACACACTGCAATAAGGAACAGGGAAGAAGCAGAGCTTTCTTATTATTTGCCTGCTCATCTGAACTTTAATCCAGGAGAGGAAATGTGTAAGACTTGATGCTACCTCTATTTTGTTCAAATCCATCAACTTACAAACTGTAAAACTCCACCAAAACACAGTTATATTCATATTGTGTAATATGAAACAAATCCAACTCTACATGCATTTTTAAAATCACTGAAATAAGCTGTAGAACTAAACCTTTTTCTCAGAAATCCTGTCATGGAAATAAAAGCAAAGCTTCTATCAATTATCCTTCCTCTTTGCCCATTTCTACACAGGGCAAAAAAATAATAGATCATACAAAAAGAGCAACAAACCAATGTTTCTTGAACACATTACTTAGGGACTAAGTTCTCAGAATGCACATATCAGACTACCTCCAGCAACAGTTAACATTTCTCGTTCAAGCTTAAATAGCTGCAGATGTTATCACATATAAACCAAACCCCCCAGCCCATGAAGGCACAGTCACAGATTGCTTATTAGATAGAAATAATTCACTGAACAACACGGTATTAAATTTAGGAGAATAAAAGATGATTTCCCAGGGTGTTACGGATGGGGACTGATGCCATGAGAAGGAAAGACACAAATGTAAAATCGTGGGGTTTTTTTTGCATCACAAAACATCATGTATTTTGTTTTTGCAGAGCTTGTGAATGCTTTGGCTCTGCACAGGTAACTCACAGCTCCCAGATACAGAACACTAACTTGTGATTACTACCAGACTGCATATTCATTTGGACGATCTCAGTCTTTAGAGAAGACAAAATAATGATAACTCTGGTGGGAATGCTAAAAGAGTTTACGTGTTTACTTAAGGGCTGGTATGAAAGCTGCATCGATCAATAAAAACTGTAGAAGGAATCAAGATCAAGGAACAATTGACATCTCAACATCCTAAATCCAATTTCCAACTATTTTTTTTCTGTGGTTATTTATCTATTTATTTATCTTATCACTTTTCTTCTGCTTTCTTGTTATTCAGGCCTAATTCTTTAAGGAAATATTCCAGGAGGTTTTCAGTGTATTCTATAAGCTAAGTATACAGTCAAACATTAATTCTGTTGGTTTGCTGATGTAAGTGAGCACAATTCAAGAATGTGCTTTGGATGTTACATTCAGTACATAAGAATGATGTTGTTATGGGTACCACAGATAAGTACTCCTTTCAGAATTGCAAGCTATGCAATTAGATGACATTATTTTCTGTTTTCCAGAAACTAACTAAACAGAGTAAAAAACAACTACAAATAATTTTTTGTCCTAGGCTTTTTTTCTTGAATTTCTGCTTTGTAGTGACCTTTATAAATGTAAAGACACTGGAAGACAATAATAAATATATGTTACATCTGAAATATTTCTGAACAACATGGCATGCAGATTTTCTGAAGTGTAAATTATGTCTGGCACTCAAGACATTTGAGCACAGAATTTCATTCCCACAGCAGAGATCTAAAAACTATTTCATGTTTACCTATTAATATTAGCATCTAAGTATTAACTAGGCTCTAACAAAGACAAGAATACAAAACCCTCATAATTTCATCACACCTGGCACCCAAGATGAAAATAGTTCTGACACACAGAGGCAAAACTGTGGGAATACACAAGTGGATGAGAAAAGCTGTCTGACATACTGTCAATCCTGTTCAAATGAATTAATTTAGTTTCCCCTGAATGTTAAAGAAAAAAGACGCAAAGCTCACAAATGTCTTTCATAAGAACATGTTATTATCATGGAAACTCTTCTCAGAAACTCTACACTGAAAAAATAAAAAGTAAAAAAACCCGGTACCTAAACTCAGCAACTCTTCTGACAGTACCAATCCACTCATAGCAGCACTTTTGGGACTTCTTTTGATGTTTATTTTTTTGTTGTTGTTGGCTCACATCTCTGTCTCTTATCTACTCTTTGTTACTGGTGCATTCTATAGCCCAAAGGCAGCTTTTTCTGAGATCTATAAATTTACTCAATACATACCAGTCTTTGACAGCTACTATTCCTTTGACAGCAATACCTTCTCTCCAGGGGAGAGCTACGAAATGCGTCAGGAGAAATTTCTATTGACCACAGAAAACAAGGGCGCAGCAGATGTGAGGTAAGTGACAATCCTGCTGGACCTTGACCCATCCTCACAAAGCAATGCAAGCTACAGAGGGATGCTCTTCCTGCAATATACTTGTGTTTGCTATTGTGGTGCTCATGCCTGAAGGAAAAGCAAACTCCTGATTTGAACAGAGGCCAGCCAGATGGCAGTGACTATGGATGACAGCATACTTTAAAAATGATTTTCATTTAAATTAATAACATATATATGTTATTACATATATCTACAAGTCTTCACTACAAAAGTGAATCAAAACTACCATCCACCCAGGTTATACACAATCTCTTACTGCTAACAAGGCTTATAATTCAAATACCTCAATCAGAGTAGAAAAGACTCCATTCTGTCCCTGTCAAGTCACAATATTTATCCAAATCTTCTTAAACAACAGTTGAAAAATAACTCCAAAGAGAGGAGAGGAACTGCAAACCATACCTACTTTGCCATTTAAAATAAAATTCTCCTCTACACAAATTCAATGAGTTCTGCATTTCTTTTGCATAAACAGTTCTATCAGTAGACCTTGACATAGGGCAGGATGGGAGAGGAGGAAAGGTGGAAAGCAATTAAATGTCCAGACATTTTGAATATCCACTGGTGAGAAAGAGGAGTTGAAACTAGACAAAAGAAAAAGTTAGGCAGCAATGAGAATGATGTTTTTCTATTTAAAATTCATGTTAGTTTATCTTAAGGAATAGATGGCTGAAATATGTTTCTTTAGAAAAATTACGTCAACGCATGGAATTCTTCATTAAAAATGTTAATGCTGTCCATACAACAAATCTGCAAAAGTTCACTGCATGTGCTGACATTTGTCCTTCCCAAAACATCAAGGTGTGAATGCCAAAACAGGGTTTGATCCACTCTATAACCAACATGTTGTCATCTAACTTAAGAAAAGCCAAATGCACTGTGCTGCTTTACTGTACTACATGAGTCCCCAGGGAGGCTTCTGCTCAAATACAGGACTCAGCATTACAAACCTCAGCTTTCACTGTAATTACTACATTGTGGCAAGCCTGAAAAAAGCTGCCCTGGCTTTTTGTGTGTTTACCGAGGCTGACAGAGTAAGAGAATATCTTATAAGTAACCTTGCATTTTTAGGGTTCATAGTAACAAACATTGATAAACCAGATTGGCCTTTGTCTTATTCCCCAAGTTAAACTTCACAGTGGTTGAAAGGAAAAATCAAACACCCAGAACATACGCTATAATAATTGTTCTTCACATCTGGGAGCTGTATGCATCTATCTAATTATCTACATAAACAGATGTACATGTAACTTCTTGATTACATTCCAATCAGAATATATCCAGCTGGTGTGACCTAATTTCAAGAGTATTTGAAAAATAATTAAGCCAAGAGCCATGTGAAGTTGTTAATTGCTAAGTTAATCCACTCATGGACTATCCTGATGAAAAGCAGGCAATCTGTGCGACTCTGACATTTACAAATAAACTTCTCTAGCCAACCTATTATACACGGTATCATTGCATGACACAACCACTATGCTCAGGAAATTCTGAAATGCCTAAAAAGTCAAACAGCTTTCTTATTTCTCTCTTAAAATGACAGTGTAAAGCCTTTTTTACTTTCCCTACGTGTATGGATAATTACATCTCTACATTTCTTCTGCTAAGACCATTGTAACTACTCAGCAAGACAGATGCTTGTTTAAAATCCAAATAATTATTTGGAATATAAAGGTGCTTATTACTCAGTATAACTGTGGGTGGCAGAACAAAGGCCAAAGGCAATTACATGCTTGATCCAGGTTATATGCTTAAATCAAGTTACAAAATCCATCTTTTAAAACAAGATGCAACACTTGCACATAATGTGTTCTAACGTGAGAAATTCGCTCAAATTGCAAAATCCACAAATGAAGAAATACAACATCCTACAGCTCCCCTGATTGCATATAAGAATACATTTCACTGAGTAAACAGCTAGAAACTGCTACTTTAGCTTTAGATGAAAATGAAACAACTTGGTTTTCTAACCTAAGTTATTTCTCTACAGCAGCCACCCAGCAGGATATTGAAGCTGAATTGAATTCCTACAAAAAGATAAATGAAGTAGCTCTCTAATACCTGAAATGTGACAATAGCAGAGCTGGTCAGGCAGTTTATAAAAAGCTAACACTGGAAAGAAGAGACCACTAGCTTATGTGAACTTCTGCAAGCTTTCATTACAATGTACTGGATACTAGCTAGCACACTGAATGCCTCACAGCATAAACTTCCTCAACAGCAATATGCCCTTATTACTTATTTTCAAACTAAGGCTGTATGAAAAATAAAGGATGCACTGTAAGTTTACTTTGTTAAAATGAGAAGAAAATATTCTAGACATACACATTGTAAAAATTCAGGACTTGAAGTCAAGCAGAGCAAATTAGCCAGCCTTTTTGTGTGCATATAAGACACACACACACACACACGCATTTTCACTGAGCTCAATGGATTCCTCTAACAAACCACTGAAGCTTAAGAGCAATTTGTCTACAGACATAACTTCTCTGTGGTTATTCACTTTGAAAAACAGACCTGCAGAGCTACACCGTCATTTAAATCGTCTTACACAGTCCTATCTTCTTTCAAAGGTAATTCTGGGATCAAGTGTGCTATAGCTCTACAGTATTAGGTATCTATAGCTTGAGTAGCAACATCTCGAGTGAAATAAGTAATTCCTTCTTGCAACAACTTTTTCTAATTACAATTTAAAAATCCGAAGTCAATAAAGCTCAAAGGGTAGATTTAAATGATCTCAGAAGGGGAAACAGGTAATTAGATTTTATACTGATTACGTGTGCTGGAAAAGAGAGAAAGAAAATTAACATCAAAAGATTAATGCACAGTTTGTAGTAAGTATTGCTTGTAGGGACGCTATACGCTCATTTTCCTATCCCAAACCTCTGAATTAATTTGATTGTTAAAGATCACAGCAAAATTACCTTTATTTTGAAAAGGATAACGTATGTAAACTCAGGTAATTTTTGGAAGAAAAGATTACTGTAATTTATTACGGAATTAGAAAAAGCCAGGATGTAGCAGATACTTAAAATGAACCTTGTACCACACTTTCAAATCATCAGTCACATGAACAAACACAGTGACTTTGACAGGAAGATGCAACATCATATGGAAATTCTTTGAAATAAAATGTAACATGGAGATAACCAGAACAAGGTAGTGCATGATCATCTAAAATAGCAGCAAGATTATCAGGTAACAAATAGAATTCTTATAGGAATTAGTATTCTAAGACAACAGTCGCAAAGAAAGTCAAAATGCTTTAGACGAGGCCTATGTTAATGATAAGAAAGGAGACAAAAAAGCTTTCTGAACACAGAGAACTATGCATAGTATGGCTAACTTAAGGGCATGAACTGCAAAGCAAGCACTACGTTTTATAAAAGCTATTTTCTTTTTTATCAAAGCTGAAGAAGGGAACGTCATAAATTCTCTTGTATCACAAAAAGGCATCAAATCATATCAAGCAGCTTCAACTTTTCAGACATTACAAGAACAACTCTTCTGCACCAAAAAACTCTCCTCCTTTTTGTTACGTGACATTATAAAGATTTCTATTCTCTTTTTGGACAAAAAAATGGTTTAAGATGAATGTTTTCTTGATGCACAGAAAGAGAATGCTTGAACTACTTGGTTCACATCTCCTGTAGACTCACTGAAGCACCGAGAAGCAGAAAAACCATCATAATCCATCAATAAATTATTGATGTAGACTGCACTGCAGGATGCTCATCAAAAGCTTCTGTTTTTGTAAATGACCACAACATTCTTACCCAATTAAATGACTGCAATTCTACAAACACAAGATGTCAGAGTAGAGGTTGACAAGTTTTACTTACTATGACATCAGCTGCCACCCGTGTGTAGTAGCTCAGAGGGAATCTAGCTCTCCCACTAGCTGAGAGCAACCAATTTCCCATAGCAATGGAAAGGACTGATAGTTTTCAATTCTGAAAGCTTTTAATTGAGTAAAGGACTGCCTGTGGCACACACTGCAGAGATGGAGATGGTGAGCTGCAATTGTTGTGTTTCCCATGGCTGATCAATGTGGAAGCAGCATGAAGCCAAGAAACATCTCATAGAAATTTCTGCTTGTTATTTACACTCATATCATAACAATAAACAAATGTTCTACAAGTTATCAAACTTAATGACATTACAAAAAATATTCCTATTTTTCTTGTTCCAAAAACGATTAGAAATTGCTTCTTAATTTCCTCAGCTTTTAACAGTTCTTTCGCACAGGCATATTTGCACAAAAGCCAAGGACTTTCTTAATGGACTCCCTGCATGGAACATCACTGCTGGATCATCCAATTTTATGAAGATAAATTAATTTTTTACTTTAATTTTTTTCCTACTGAACAATTTTGATTTAACTGAAAATAAGAACTTACTGGTGTCCTCTATCTTCTGGCTTGCAAAAGTTGTTGGTACATAACAGAATCAGAGTGTTTGAAGTTGGAAGGGGCCTCTGAAGGTCAGCTAAACCAACACATGTAGCTCAAGCAGAGTCATCTAGAGCAGTTTGCCAAGGACTATGTGCCCAAGGCTTTTGAGAATCTCAGAACATCAACAAATGCAATGCATACCAAACTTTACAAAGAAGTACTGACACATAATAATGTCAATTATGCTGTCCTGAGCCAAATCCACTGTGCTGCTTGGAACACAGGCCTTCTTTCCACATTTAAATTTTCTTCAAGGTACTACGCAGAGAAATAGGCTTTTGTTTGTTTGCTAGTAGAGCAGTTTGAAGCACAACACAAGATGTCAGATAATTTCGTAAGGCTCCTACTGCCAGCTGCTCCTTTTGGCTACATAATATAAAACCAATCCAACACCAACAGAACAGAGATGGCAGCTTTCAGAAGTTGTACAGCATCAAATCTTAGAGTTGACACCACATAATCTCCACAGAATTTCTCCAGTTCTATTTAGCTGTCTAAAATGAAATTTCAGGTGCAATAAACCTAGAGAATGATTTATTTGCCAATATTTTCCCTTTTTAAAATCATTATGTTTAAGACTAGGAGATTACTTAATGAATACTAAGAACAGATAAAATTATATGACTCCAGAAAATTGATGTATTCAAATGTCTTCAGCATGTAAAACTAATCCATTATTTATTCTAAAAGAAACCAATATGAACTGTAGGTCACTGAATTTTTTCCCTCCCTAGGCAGAACCTCACCTTTTGAAACCTTTTTTTTTATTTTTGCAGTCTCTTCACAATCCAAATACAATCAAACAAAAAACTCTGAGCCATAAATCAAGTCTGCGTTGGAAACAAAAGGGAAAATATTGTGTTTATATAATACCAGTGCACACAAAAATAGGAACTCCAAGAAGAAATCATTGTCATTTTAACTTAAAAAAACAGCCTGATGGTAAGACTGAATTCCAAACAGATGCATAATTGTTTAAATGGCAGATAAAGGATATCGTCAATCTGGCAAAACCATTCTTTACATGCAATTAGTTACTAATTTGATGCTGAGAGGGGTAAAATTAATTTTTTTTCTTCATCAAAGGAGCCAACAGTTTTAAGTCTACAGCACTTTTGTTCTGAGGCTTTTACATAGGAGAGGTGTGAGTTTATATTTTATGTACTACTCTCTCATTAGTGATAAAAAAGATTTTATAACCTGAATAGGGCACATATTCTTGCCTAAGTCTTTTCTAAGGCTTTACTGTTGTTTTTGTTGTTGTTTTTTTTTTCATTTGCTTTGTATTTTCCTTCTGTGGAATCTTCTTTCAAGAGACTTTAAAAGAAGATGTTATCAGTTCTAATGAAAAGCTTTTTTCCTGATCCAGTGAAACCTGTTTTACAGATCCACAATTTGTACAAAGCTTGGTTTCACATTCTTCTGAAGAACCACAGGTGATTCCTTTCCATGGGACTCACACAAGAGACTACAAAAGTAGTAAAGGCCATAAAATTATGAGCTTTTCCAGGTTTCACACATTTAGGAATAAAGCAAGTATTCAATGCTCTGTTACATTTATTTGGAGGACATAAAAGTTTGTAATAAAGTCATCCAATATTGCATCTAATTTCTAAACAGATCTCTGCTCGGCCTGCAGCTGCCTCAGATTTTCACCTTGCCAGCAGCATCATGAAGGCAAAAGCAGAAAGATCTTAAAGATCAACATTAGGCAAGATAATGCTGTTGTATGTTTCATAATGTGTAGCCAGTATCGTGTCCGCAGTCATCCCTCACAAATAAACAAAATTTGAGGGTTTATCTCCCAGAAGTTATTCTTAAAAGAAAGGGATCAATCGGGAAATCTCAGTAGGTGAAACTTCTGATTCAGCATGGAAAAGAAGCAAGATGCTTTGTAAGTGCAACCCCAGACAGAGCTATGCAGACCCTAACCCAAACTGTCAGTTTCAGATGGAGTCCTATAACCCCAGTCATATATGATAAAAGAGATCTGCCTTTTTGCAGTTATTCTTTTTTGTGTCCTGATCAACTTCTTATATGAGGAAGTATGTAAGCAAGGGCAGTCAACTTTCTGAATAATTTATAAGCAAACATTTTTTTTAATTTCTTTCCTTATTAAATTTTAATCACAGCTTTATTTCAGTTATTTTATGTTTAGTTTCTTGGTCCCAAAATGATTTATAAAACTTAAAGTTAAGTCTAGTGTGTTGGTTTTCAGGTTGGCTTTTTTTTTCCAAAAATTGCTTGGAAACAGAAGTGCTCAGTTACTAACAGGCCAACCTGCTATCAGGGTGGTTCCAAAGAATGTTTATCAACAGGGTGGTGTACTTATATATATATATATATATATATATATATATATATATATACACACATATGTATGTGTGACTGAATATATATGTATATATATTACTCTCTAAACATGTGTGTATATATATACACACACATAGATGTATATAAATATATGTAAATTATACTCAAGAAAAGAAAATCTCTCAATGAGGTAAGCAAACCTAAGAGAAAGATTTATAATCTCCATAAACAATCTAATTCTTAAGGTCAGACTGACCCTTACATATCAATCAGTGGTAAAGCAAGTAAATACAGATGTTAGAAAAGATGTTTGAGGAAAAACACTCTCTTTTCTGTCTACTATCTCCTCTCACCATCTTCCAGTACAAGACACTAATTTTGAGGTTTTAAAATTACCCCTTCTATCAGCTCATTGCCCAAAAGAAGCACACTTCCCAAGTGAATCTTTTGGAATATGTGAAGTTTTAGATCAGAACTTATATAGAATTGATTGGGTTGGAATGGACCTTTAAGACCATCCAGTTGCAACCCTCTGCTGGGGGCAGGGCTGCCACCCACCAGCTCAGGCTGCTCAGGGTCCCATCCAACCCGGTCTTGAATGCCAGCAGGGATGCTGCCCCCACGGCTTCTTTTGGCAACCTGTTCCCATGCCTCCCCATCCTTTAGGTAAAGAATTTCTTCCTAACATCTAACCTCATTTCCCCCCCTTTAAATTATACAGCCATTCCTTCTTGTCCCATGACTGTCTGCCCATGCAGAAAATTGGTCTCCCTCCTGTTTGTAAGCTTCCTTTAAGTACTGGAACATCACAACGAGGTCTCCCTAAAGCCTTCTCTTCTCCAGGCTGAACAAGCCCAGCTCTCTCTTCACAGGAGAGGTGCTCCAGCCCTTTCATCATCTTTGTGGATCTCCTCTGGACTCACTCCACTATCTCTACATCCTTTCTGTACTGCGGGTCCCAGGCCTGGACACAGCAACCCAGAAGGAGCCTCACAAGGTCTGAGTAGAGGGGGACAATCCCCTCCCTTTTTCTGCTGGCCACTCCTGTGTTGACGTAGCTCAGGATAAAGTTGGTTTTCCAGGCTGCAAGTGCACACTGCTGGCTCATGTCAAACTTTTTGTCCACCAAGGCCCCCAAGTCCTTCTCTGCTCTCAAGGAGTTCCTTTCTCAGTTTGTACTCACACCTGGGATTACCCTGACACAAGTGCAACAGCGTGTATTTGGATGCTGCACTATACTATCTAGAAACTTAAAATAAAAAAAGAGAAAAAAAAAGAAAATACAAACTAAATGAAAGCAAAAAACACCCCTTCCCAAAACAATCAAAATCAAAACATATTTGAATAGCATATCTAGTTATTTTATTTCTACTGGCAAAAGGTGCAAGGGGTGAGATCTTTTATAAATGACATCTACAGTGATTATACTGCATAACAGTGTGTTACGTTACATGACTGTATGTTTACCCCTTATTTACATCACAAGCCATTGAATGTAAACATTTCTGGAATGTCTTCATGAGTTTGATACTTAAACCTAATTAAAATTCTGCTTTGAAAAATGGCAACAACGTTAACCAATTGCTTAGATATCAGGAAATTTCATCCAGGATCACCTTCACTTACTTTTGCCTGTTATTTATTTGCTTCTTTATTTACTACGTAATGATACATGTTATTAAAGACCCTCATTACATTAATTTTAAAGCTCTTATAGTTTTCTCCACTCCGACAATTTCTCCTCCAGCGACATCTTTGTTAGAGTCATCAGCAAGGCCACTTCTTACCTAAGGATTTATATCTACCTACTCCAGAACATAACAGATGCTATTCAATTGCAAGGCATACTGTTCAGCTGAGACAGCAATTCCATTTTAGAATTATTGCAAGTATGTGTTTTATAGCTAATTATAGAAAGTGACACTTGACATGGGCATGTTTGAGAACTGGTGATGTCATCAGCCATCTTCCTACAGATTTGATACCTCACTGGAAACTCAGAGCCTCAGGATATGCAGCTGACAGCTGCATGCTCATTTCTAGAAGGAGTTGTTACAGCAATCTAAAGAGAGTCTTCAACCTAAATTCCAAGAACTAATGATGAGCAATGTCAGATACATTTCTGAAAGGGTCAAGAATTCCCATTTTCACCAGGTACTGAATTCCCTTCAATTTTTATTTAATGTATTGCATTTTTTCCTTGAAAAGAAAAACAATAATATTCTTCTTTCCCTTGAAATGTTGTCAACTAAAATGCATGCTTACAACATTCAATTGCTCTAGAGTTATAATTCAGGTATATGAGCACCATTTAAAGTATTAAATTTAGAAATAATTTCCTGCTAGCACAGTTAATGGTACTGATGCCAGCTACCTACAAAATCTACAGAAACATCCAGATGAAGTGTACAATCTAGCATATTTCCTATAAAGCATTTATATGCAGTAAGTAAGCTACTAACTGTATTTCCCCTACAAAATGTCTAAAACTGTAATAGTAAAATGTTTTGAGGGCAAACTTTTTCCTATTTTGTTTTGTAATCCAAAAGTGTGCGCTAACAATATCATAATCCTTTTTTAAAGGTTTTATGAAGTTTACCAAGGCATTACATAGACTAAGATCCTCACAAGGTATCAGAATGCCACCCAGGAAGTAGAGATTTCTGGTTTCTCTATACTCTGGAATTGTTCTTCTAGAACTGCTCAGGTTCATCATTTGTTATTTCTATCTATCTCTTAAACACTGTAAAACAATAAGCAACCTTAGAAGAGTCTATAGCAAAGGCACCTTATTTATCTGGAGATATATAATCTAGAATGTTGTACCTGATACATTCTATGGGTCCATCGTTATCCCAAACATCTTTTTTTATACAGCACTCCCCTGAGTTATCTCAATATTAATTTATGCTGTTCTTCTTGACCACACCTCACTACACATTTTCAAAGGTCACATACATGGAGTGATAGGAATACTGTAGTACTTTGTTAATCCAAATGAGATGTGCAAAAAGTGATTATGTGTGAAAAGGAGGAGGTGTCTATTTCAGGCAGAGATGATGACATGAAAGTTAATGCAAAGCTCAGAGTAGCAGGTCACAAAAGTAGTATTTAGAAAAGTAGTGATGGGACTTTAGGAGAAAATGTAAGCAAACAGCAATAGAAAAGTGATGAGGTAGAGTTATCCTAGCATCAGGAACACAAGGATAAGATATTTGAAGACAAAAAGCTAGAGGAGAAGAGAGAGAAAATGCTAAAGAGACCATGCTGTTAAAGGGCTAACTACCAAAGACGATCATTTTTATTAGCATTATTTAAAGAACACTGGTTATAGAAAGAGTACTAAAGCTAGGAAGTTCAAGAGAGAAAGGTAAAGAGTAGGAATGAAGCAGAAATACAATGCAATTCAACTGAAAATAATTCTTCCGTACCTATTCAGTCTTTGTTTCAATTTACTGATCCACATGCCATAAAGAGCAGGCAGATAAATTGGTATTAAATCAGTACACAATCATAATCTGTTGCTTATTTCAGCTTTTGAATTGTTCTCAACTGGTTTGTTGTACTGAAAATCTTTTCTTAGCTTGCAGAAAAAAATATCATTTCCTAATCCAAACATGCTTATAGATGACAAATACATGTGCTTAGTAGGAATGACAAAGAAAAAAACAAATACTTAAGAGTATTTCTTATCTTATGAATGATATATTGCAGTAAGAGCCTTTGAAATTCTTCCCTCACACAGTACCTCATGCTTAAGGAAATCTCTCCAGAAATGATAATATAGTAGGACTTTCTTAGTTTGACATCAGTAGACTCCAAGCTTTACTTCCTGCTATGCTAAGCAAAGCGATTCCACTAGATTCCTGGACCCTCTCATCAGCCTTACTGCTTATGCCTACAAAAGGGATACATTTCTGTGGTCTGTGTGGCACCCAAAATAATGGAGTATTTATTCAAACAATAAGAGCAAATTAAACTTCAGAAATGCGAGTTTTAAAACGTGTGAAATCAGATTGCAAAGTATGAAAATGTAACAAGTTCTTACCTGTGCAGCTGTAAGTACTCTCTGGGCCTGTTTAAAAGGTGAAGGAATCTGTCAACAATCTTGTTCTTCCCAACACCCTGCAGCAAATAAATGTAACACAAAGACTTTATTATAACATGAAGACACAACTAAGAGTGATAAAATTTCATTTAAGAGTTTTTATGACACATTTAAAAGTTTAAAAAAAAAAAAAAGTAACGTTCTAAAACTGTTCAGATACTCTCCAAATTTCTTTATAAGCAAATACAATTTCAATTCACATAGAAGAGCTCTGACTGCAATTCAATATTATTTTACATATGTATGTATTTGCAAAACCATTATCTGTTTTACTGGAGTAATCAGAAAAAGGATTGATTCCGTAGAATTATATCACCATTATATCAAGTGTGAATCACTTTAACTATCTCCATTTGTTTATAAGCCCCACGTTTCACAAAGGTATTGCAAACCTCTGAATACCACGAAGTTAGCTTGCACTAAGGATGAAAAGGTAATTTTTGTTGGCCATAGGAAACACACTGCATTTATCTCTTAGACGTCACCTTTGTTAATATTTGCTAATCACCTTCCACTGGGCATTAGAAAAAAGGCCCAGAGAATCAGAATTGGGTTGGAAATTAATTGATCTACAACACTGCTATATTACAGAAGCTCTACATTAGCAAGGTGTGTAGAACAGTGACAGTGAGCTTATGGAATGAATGAGATGTAGCTAACACCACTTCATCCTCTGTACAAGTGTTTCAGGAGCTGGCACTTCACCCCAGGCCTGGCTTGTTTGCATGGAAGGAAGTATGCTGAAGGTATAAGGTGTGCTGCTGGAACACATTCCAAGTCAGTCTCATCCTAAGGGAATCCAGGTCATATGTTCCTTGACATGTACCAAACTGCACTAATGAGCTTCAGTTAAAAAAATCTGATTCCTCCTGTAAGAAAGTGGAAAGGGAAATCCCTGCCAAGGGAAAAAAAGGAACAAGACGGATGAGCAGAAAGAAAAGTTCAGTTGTAAACCTGCCAAGAACAGTTTGAGAAGATTCCGTCCCTTTACCGAGATTCACACTGACTTCGTGAATGCATCATTAGTCCATGCCACTGTAAACTAAAGCAGATAAATATAACCCACAGACAGATTAAAGAGATTAGATTAAACCAACTTGAGACCAGCTAATCTGTTTCACTTGGCACTGAAACAGAATAGGAGCATTCATAACTGTGAGTTATGACATTTACGACTAAATTCTATCTCAAAGATGGCAACTGACAGTTGCAGAATTGCAACACTGAAGCTTCTCAAAAAGCAACCACAGGCTCATATGGCTGCATTTATGAGAATAGAGAATCACACACACATATGTGTAGAAGTTGAAACCACGAAAGGAAAGTTCTCAGCACAAGAGCAGAGGAAAAAAAATACAGCAGAATTGACAGAAATAGAACTACCCTACTGTAGACTCAACTGGAACATAGGAAAGCTAAGTCAAATCAGTGATCTGCTCACGCCTTCTCATGAATCTTCCTCCATCTGGTCCTTCAGAAGAATCTACAGCTTCATGCATAGCTGTAATAAGAAACTACAACACAATACTTGTCACTAGATATTGCTGAAAATTGTCACCTGAAATACAGTTCTCCACCACTTTGAAAAACGGGATGAAACCGTGATGTCAGTTCTTCTAGAAACTCAGAGATGTGGAAACACACAACTTTAGGAACTACATCAGAAGCATCAAAAGTAACCAGAAACAGGCTAAGAATCCTCTAGTAGTGCACATGGACAGTTTTATTCTCCTATTCTTGCAGTCAGATAGTTAAAGTCATAAATAGGTGAGTAAGTGGGTATTCCTCTAATGTCAAGATCACATACCCATACTGAAAGCAGCTGCTCTTTCTTTTATGAAGAGAGCTAAAGAAAACTGGGCAGACGCCTGCATAGTTTTCTGTACCTACTCCTAGTGGTTTGCACATCTTTATCTCTGCAGATGGAGACTATAGACAGCTACTGCAAGTACAAAGATGAAGAAACAGATCAATATATCGAATCAATGTAAGGCATACTCACAACGAAACAAAATGGTTACCATAATTTAAAAAAAAAAAGAACTTCCATGCACGTTAATGTATGGTCTGTGGATTCTTCAAATCATACTTGAAAATAATATTTTCACACCTACAAAATGACAGCTAACTTCCCTCCCTTTCCCACAGGAAGAGAACACGCATAGCTGGTTTTGCATAGTTCTATTCATGCTGTTGTCACCAAGGTTATTAACAGGAATGCAGCTCACTTCTGAATGGATGTTCAGAAGACACAAGCCTGGTGGGGACCACCATGGAGGAAGGCAGAGAGCTAAGAGCTGCCTGCTCTTAGCCAGGCAGCACAGTGAAGTCAGTGGGAGTTGTGCCATCACCACACCGCACCCTTTCCTTGTTTGCGTTTGGGCCTCTCACCAGATTCCATACATACCTGCTTTCATTTCATTTTAAGGACACCTTGATTCTAGAACATAATACATTTTTAAAAGGTGCATGCATTATTCAAAAGGCATTCCCACCACATTTTAGCTATTATAAACACATCAACATTGCCCGATTTCTAGACTGAACTTCTTCAGAGAGTACATGATGTGCCTTCTTAGAGGTTGTGGTGTACCACAGAAAATCCTTGGTTGGCAACAGCAGCTAGAGCAAAGTTCAAGTGAAAGCTCCTCGATTCTCTTCCTCCACATTCTTACTTCATGACATGTTGCCACTTCTCTTTGTCTCCTTTACCCCATGACATGTTAGAGAGTAAGGAAGAGACCGAAGATATTTAGAGGGCTGTTTTACACCATTAAAAACTGCAGAAAAGAAGAGCTTGGGTGAGTTCTTTCCTTAAATACTACTCGTTAGCACAAGGCCAAGGAAACCAGGTTTATTTCAAACTCATTGGAACCTCATGGGAAAAATACATCTGGTGGTCTTTCTCCTTCAGGTAAATATGAAGAGTGGAAAAGGCTAACTCATTTTAGGAAAAAACTTCTGAAATCAGTTACTGGCATGATTGTAATGGCAACAAAATTACCCTCCTTTCTTTTCAAACGATATGCAGTGCCAAGGAGCAAGCTGTATCAGCCACCCACACCGCGTGCAGTCAACTATGAAGGAATCAGAACTACACGTGTCGCAGGAACACAGTAAAATGCTGGTGATCTCGGGTCAAATTCAGAATGCAATCTCACATAATTTGCAATTACTGCAGCCTAATGTAACATTCCAACACTTTATAACACTTTCTGTGTGTTATATATAGACATACTATTGCAGTTACTTAATGTATCAGGAATATGAAAATATGCTAACCAGAGGAAAAAAAGCATCTTTGTTGGTGTTTCAGCTAAACTGAATAAAAGCATTTCAGAAAGCAAGTTACAGGCAATTTTTCCTCTGTCAGACATATGGGACAAGTGAAATAGGAAAATGGTAGGTAAGTATCTATGCTAATGAATAACAAAAAGGAGATTATGCAATTAGAAGGCAAAACAAACCCTTAGTTAAAAATTCTCCTGACACTGTAAACACTTGTTGCCAAGGATAAAATGACTTAATCTTCAAGCAGTAACTGTAGTTTCAAATATAAACAAGGTTTTTACAGGTCCCAGAGGTGTTTTGCAATTCAGGATGCAGCTATTACAGTAGTGGGACAAAATTCTCCCCTGCATAGTCCAACTTATGTCAATAAAATTAGAGTCCAAGAGAATTGTGCCCATGTTTTTTAAATTAACAGTTTGCCTCTTAGGAAAAATAAATCTAAAAATGCTGCCTCATTTTCATTTCCTTTTCAATAATTTGCTGGTCATAACCAAAGCAGTTAAAGACCAGTGATGTCCATCAGCAGAAGCAATGCAATCACAGCTTTTGCATTTCAGCACGCAACCATCCTGCACAGCTTCAATCACCTTCAGCAGAGCACCTGTCTCATTGCTGAAGGACAAAACAATTTTTTAAAACTAGGGAGAAAAACAGTTTGCTACTTGATCATTTTGGCCCACAACAAAATTTCGTAATTTTAAAGTCGCATTATTAGGGGAAAAAAAAGGACAAAACCTTTTTATTAAATTTTGACACGGAATATAAAGAATCCTCATGTAAAAGTCCTCAGTTACTAGATATACAATAATCATATTGATAGCATCATTGTCATAGAAGCTTATGGTTTTTCACTTTCCCAAATGAAGAAAATGAGGACACTTTTGCTAATGAATGGTTTCTAACACTGGACTTGGCACTGAACCATCTTCCATGTCTGTAACTTGCCTGCATCTGCCAACAAAAACATTTGCAAGAGTGCAAGCATTTTGATTGAGGCTGCTATTTTTACACCAGAGGACATAAAACCAGAACCATAGTTCTGATTTAAATTATAAAAAAAAAAAGAGAGAGAAAAAGTTCTATCACCAGAGCAACAAGCAGCACCTACACAGCTCTCTCAAATACCCCTGGTGTTATAAGCTTCACTTGGAATAAATGTGAATAAACCAGCAGTGATTACGTCTTGCCCCAAGTGTGATCTATATATTGGTCACAGCGGAGCATTGCACGTGAGCACCTTCTGGTTTATGAGCTCATTATTTTATTACAAATTCAGAAGCTGGGACAAACAACAACAACAACAGAAGATTAACAAATTAGAATTTCACCATTATCAAAAGTCATGAATTGAACGTTTTGGATACATTCCCAACTACAAATGTGGACAAGCTTGCAGGTATCTTACTTTTTTTTCCTGGATTTTAGTACAAAAATCCACCCAGCGCCCTACTGGGGCACCGTTGTACTTGTATTTTCAGTGATGTGAGATAACATAAGTTCTGCAGAGGGGAAGATATGAAAAAATCAAAATAAAAAGAACTGTGGTAGATAAATCCCGAAGAAAATCAATTAGCTGATTCTTTTTCTATTCTGATCCTTCACAACATAACTTGCAAAGGCAGAAAGTGATAATTTAAGCAGACAGACATTTAAAGAGAATGCATGTTCACATATGTGTGTGACTGTAGAAGTAAAAGACAAATATTTTCTGAGTTTTCCGGAACTGTCACAAAAAATTCCTTAGGCAAAAATTACCACAACAGTTTGCCCAATTTAGCTCATTTAGAGCTCTGCTTCTTCGTGTTCAAAGGACAGGAATAAAGTTGCTTTAGGATAGCACGTTTTTGCCTTGCAGAGGAAGTTGTCCATCTTTACAAGTCGAAGCAAGTAAAAATTTCTTCTAGAGGAGTTAAGATGCTAAGCATTCGGTATTTTAAGTTTTGTTGGTGACTGATAATGTTATATGCTCTCAGTATCTATTTAATCCAATTTCACAAAGAATAATATTACCCTAGATGGAACGATCTATTAAAGCACATTCTTTTAAGCACCTTTAAGAAAGCCTCAATCATTTGTCTCACTAAATTCTTCAAGGTAATGAGAGTCCATTTACATTCATGTCTGACTTGAAGAAAAGCAGAAAACAAGATCTAATCATGTTAATTTATTTCCTTGACTTGCAAAGTTTTCTCTCCTCATACAAGGGAGAATTAGTGGGGAGCCACTTTGAACAAGTACAAAGGCAAAGTCAAAATCCAAATTTCCACACCATCAATGAAAAAGCACAAAATGTAACTGCTCCTAGTATTCAACAGTAATTGAAACAGTAACTTATGGCATTTCTTATTATTCTTATTATCAACTTGGTGGTTTCTTTTTATACTGGTAACAGATATTTCAAGAAGAGTCTGGCAAATACCAAATCCATGAAAATGATAAACATTGGCAATGAAGAGAACTACAAGACAAAAGAACAGCTGGGAGTTCTGGAAAGAAGAAAGCAATAAGAAGATGACTAATAGGGAATGGTCCGGATGAACACTGAGGCTGTACCGATGTACACCATATTTTCCTCTGTCCACTCTTAAGGAAGACTGACAGAGGATATTCCTCAGCTTTGGTAATGTCCATACAATAGTGACAGTAATGTTTTCTCAGATACTTCATTCCTATGACCTATCCTTGGTACAAGAATGGTACAAGGCCTACAGCAGTTGATCTAATTGCACAAGGCAAAGCACTGTGCCAAAGCTGGTAGGGTGCAATCAAACAGAAGGGCAGGTGCCTCAGATGTACATACAAATATTATCTGTATCTACTGAGATGAATTTTTAAAAGTGTCTATTATTTAACAGACACATTATGGAATGGATAAGGGTTAACGAGGCATTAACCTCAGGGATTATGTGTAGTTCTCAAGGCATGGCAGAACTCCAGGGCCTGATACAAGCTGCATCTGTCATGCTACACAGAATTGCAATTGGGTTGTTTTAGGTTAACTCACCATAGATCATACTAAAAGTGCATTGTATAGATATTTATATAATACATTCACATCTATAACATTTACACTTTATGTATACAGTTAATAAAACAGAGTAACTATAAGGGCCAAAATGAACACAATTTGTTATGAAATACCTTTAGCATGAAAACTGTGCCCTGAAAGCAGAAATATTCAGGACTCACTGCTATGACAGAACCTCTTCAATTTATGAGATCAGTTATCTGAACAGCTCGTACTACAAATTACAGCAAAAGACTAAGGTCAAATAAAATCCTTCTATTTTGTTTAACATAAGGTTAAGTGTTTTAGTACTTCAGGGTTATAAAATACTTCAGAAGTGAGAAGGCTGCGAGCCTTCTCTCCGCAGAAAGTCAGAAACTCTTTAAAATGATGAATATTTCATTTGGTCTCTTCAAGACAGCCGATGTTTTACTTCGCTTAGGACCAATAAAGGTGAAGCATCCAACATCTCTCTTGACACAACCTCTAGATGCGAGATTTTTGAAATACATCTCTGGCAAATGTTACATGTAAAACTTCAAAAATATATTTCACCACTGTTACTTAACAATTTTTTTCCACATGACCAATTATGCAGGAGTATAATTTATCTCCTCATGGCCAAAAAACAGAAATTCAAGATATCAAGTAAAGACCTGCCGTAGACCAAACTGTATGATGTCCATTAGAAAAAAAAATTCACAACAAAACAGCCTGAAAGATCTTCTTGATAATAAGAATAAGTAGTTCACTCTGCCCCACGAAGCCCAGAGAATGGCTGCAACGTAACAGCTATATGGTAACAGCCACGTAAACAGTCACTGCAAAGAATAAGTAACCTTTACTAAACAGGATTCTTGTGGTTGCCTACTTGTTGCTTTGAGAGCAATAAATAGCTGCTTACTCTCAGCCAAGGAAGAAACTGCTTCATACTTGCTTTGAGAAACTATGGATGGTCTCATTCACACTCAGACTTCAGAGTCTCTCAGGAAGCAATATCAGAAGCTATATTTAAAGCATTGGCATTTCCTTTTATCAGAAACTATTCCACAGCTGAAAATTCTTATCTATTCACTGTGTTTCTCAAGGACCCAAAGAAACCTGTTTGCTTGTACATTAAATTGAAGCACGTTCCAGGCAGTATCCAAAATAACCAGTGTAAACATTTAGTAAAACCCTTATTTTTCATAATGTATTAAAGATACAAAACCCTGGGCCATACACTCTTCAAGGACTACATGTGAATAAAGTAGTTTGCTTGTGAAGTTGAACTACTAAAGATTTGCTAATGCCCAAAAATTGTCTTCAATTTCTCCTTGGTTTCATTAAAGAAAGGTAATCCTTAATATACATCTGTATGGCAACTGTTGAGTCACGGCCTGAACCACTGATTGAGGCAATGACTGAGTCAGCCCTGGAAGCACAGGTGAAAACAAGACTCCATTTAAGGGCTGACCGCCCCTGAGGAAGGATCCCTTTCTGGACATCCCTCCTTTTTGTAGTTTTTCACCTTGAGCCTAGATCCTTGGATACAGGTGAGCATTTCTTCCTTGATTGTTCCTTTTCCACCATGATAATCTTTCCAGCTACAACACCTGTAAAAAAACATCTTAACCACGCTATTCTTCCAATGGTACACCATCAAAATCACTTAATTCTGATCTATGGAATTTCAAGTATTTCTCTTCCAAGTTCAAACCCTGGAAAAAAACCCAACTCTTTAAAAGGACTCTCATTGGTCAGCTCACAAATAAAAATTAATAATAGTATACAGAAGAGACTTCAGTTACAACTGTGAAATAAAGGAAACAGATTTAAACTAACAGAAATTCTATGTGTACACATGTAAGGAAAATCGAAGAGGTAAAACAGGAAAATGAAATCCAGCCAACTTAGGGAAACCAAATCTCTATGAGAGAGACTACGCGTTAATCCTTGCACACTCATTTCATTCACAAAACATCTGTGCACTCAGCATGAAAACACGGTTGCTTCTAAAGTACTTGAACAGGATTCAACACATGCTACAGTAATTTTCAGTAATACACGTACAGAATTACCCGAGCAATTTCTAAATGGTTAGTGATCATCTCTGTGAAATCAAGGATGGTTGTTGTAGATGGCGGGACTGAAACAATGGCAGAATGGCAAATAAAGTGCTCATAATTAAGGACATTACTTAATAAATCAGTAAATTAAAATTAAAGGCCACCTGGCCTAACTTAGTCCCACACAGAAACAGTGGAACAAGTCAGGAAATATCAAACCTGGATGTACTCAGAACACACGTTTGTGATTAAAAAACAAAACTCCTAAGTATTACTGATTTGCCAAGGACAGAACAATTTTAATGGCAGAGCTGAGCTGACGTCTAAAATCAAAGCAGTACATTCCAATACTGGTCTAATCCTTTATCACTGTCTCCAGCCAAAGTTTCATAAGCTTTAAGAAAATTTTGTACAGATTAAATTATTAAAATTATTAAAGATGAGGATACTGATGTTGGAAAAATATTTTATAACCCAGAAGTCATTCTCAAGTGTCTTACTGTCAAACTGGTTCAAAATACAAAGCACATGTTGGGTACCTGAGTGTACCACCAAGCTCTGCATGCTTGTCTACCCAGTACTTAGGGTTTTAGCTGCCTGCACTGAACGCCTGAAGGTCAGCTCTCGTGGTACAGCAGCAGAGCAAACCACAAATAGCCTCAATGGGATTCCCTTTCTCCCTGTCATTTCACAGAATCACAGAATTGTAGGGGTTGGAAGGGACCTCTAGAGATCATTGAGGGAACACTCAGGCTCTTTCTTCAGACCCTTCCTGAATTAGACTTCAGGTGATGCTGTGCAGGGCCCTTTAGTGGCTGCTCACTTGATTTCAGACCTTCCTTGGTCTACAGACTTACCTGGCAGCCACTGGCACCTGGCTGATCCAAGCTGTTGTTCGCAGACCTGCTCTTCTTGCATGACCATGGTTGGATTGTGGACCTTGTCAGTGAGGACACTGTCCCTACCTTCACCTGACAGTAAATCCTGGAGGCAATCTTAATGTGCAACATCATCAGTAACAACTCTGCAGATGGCACAGAGAGCATTATTTATGGAATAGGGAAAATTGATCATGTCTTGCTAAGGAAATAGTGTTTTTTTAAATTAGTGAACTAGATATTTAATTTAGAAATATATGACACCTCTTGGAAGAATTCCACAGAGATTTAAAGTAAGAAATCTTAAATAAAAGCACTTGAGAAGGACTCTAAATAGATGAGACTGAATATACACATACACTATAGTTCCAACAGAGGTACTTCAACAACAAATAGTATTTTACATTTCTTTCCATATAGATTAGACCATTCGTGTTCTGGGTTAGACTTTTTCCAAAGGCAAAACATAAAGGTGTTATGAAATACCAGCCAACTAAAAGAACATGACAGCCCCCATGATCTCACCAGTAAAGTCTTCATCAACAAAAACATGCAAAATAAAGTGGATCTGTACCTCTTTCAAGGAGACTAATATTTTGAAATCAATAAGTAAAATTTTAATACAACTTATTTGTTCATCTCTTGTCCTCTACTTGAACATCTTAAAACAGAAGTATGATGCATGAGCATCAAGGGTAGAGAATGCAGTTAATTGAAGATTTCAGTGGTATTGATGTTATGTGTAACTACTAAGATTTTATCTTTCCACTGCAATAACAATGTATAAAAATATCCCCAATGTTAGAAGTCTTTACTCCACCAATACGTGCACATCAGTAGATGAAGAACCAAAACTGGGTAAATTACCTTAGCAGTACCAATAGGTGCAATTTCAACAAAGCAAAATAAAGATTTGATTTCATTATTAAATAACAAGTCTGTCCTATGCATTAAAAGAAACATTTAACTCACCTGATTGCCAACTAAAAGAAGATGTTCTCCCAACAGAAAGTCTTTTAGCATATCTTCCATTACCATCATATGCTAGAGAAAGAAAAACATGATTTTCACTCCCATTTTTACACTATCTAGTTTATGTATTCACTAATAACACAAGTACACAGAACTACCAGCATCTAGGCCATGTTTTATTGAACACTGTACTTAGAGCTACTCACTTTATAGCAAGAGTCTCTCAATCAATAATAGCAGAGGCAATTTAGCTGACTAAAACAATGAAACACAATCACTAACTTCACTTATGTATTTCCTTTGCTCCAATTGATTCTGGGTGTTTGATTTCCCTAAATTTACATTACTCTCAGTATTCATTCCTAATGCATTTCCTTCTTAGCCTAGATGAATGTTTGTCATGCAGTGCATAAGAACTTCTGTTTACACAGATAGGACAACTTTCCAGCAACACTACTAGGAGGAAGTAAAATGTATCCTGGTAGAACAGTATAGAAACAAAACACAGGGAGAATGTGTTCACTATAAACATGGCTGGTTTTTCATTTGTTTTTTACATTAAACACCAGGTCTAAATTAGTAACAAATACACTTTCATACTGTAATTAAGCTTTAGTTTCAAAAAAAATAATAATAGGATAATATGAAAACACAAGCTCAAGTTTATGTTTCTAATAACATCTAAAGTAGATTGCCTAGATGAAGAAAAAGTATATGATGTGTATTTTACACACACGTCCAGTATTGCAAAAGGTAACACAAACAATACAAAATTCAACCACAACATGCTCCTCACAAATAATTTGTTTAAAAGGATCCAAAGGATTTATGGATTATGTGGCAATGTTGACTACTTTACTCTAGCAATAGTCTTGTATATTTCTCCACTGTACCTAGTGAAAATAGGTCATCTGAAAGTAGGTCAGACAAGCTACTTAGAGGAATGAATGTTTGTCTTTAGATTAAACATATATAGAATCAAAGTTTTTCACAATATCGTTCTATCTCTAGTACTTAATTTTGGGAGAAAAAACAAAAACAAAAAAGAAACAAACCACAGTACCCCACAGGTAATTTCTGACTATATAGAAATATACCATTTATAACTGTGTGAAAGATATTTTAAATGTCCAAATCTCTCCAGACGGAGGCTGGGGGCAGGGGGAAGAAATTCATGTAAACAGCTTAATACAACAAAATCCTAACCAGGCATGTCAAAGGACTAATGAATACCCCATGCATAATTCAAGGGAAGACCTGAAGGCAAATCATTTACTGGTTACATTTTTTTATTATTATTATTTGGCTGCTAAAGCTGAGTACTTCCTTCTGATGTATTCTATTTTCATCCCAAATTGGACAAATATGCACACATTCTAGTTTCCCTGCAGAACTGCTTTTCTGCAAGAGATGCTACATATTGATTTTTTTCTTTATGAGGACCAAAATTTACATTGTATTAGAATGCATGCATACGTTTCAGATACAATATTTACATGAAGAAGTAGACACAACAATATTGTAGGAACTTAATCCAAGCTCCACAGAGCCTGGAGACTCAAATCTATCATATCACCTAAAATCATTAACATGATGGTGCCACTTGTGGACAGAGAGCAATGTGCTGTGGTAATGTTGAAGTCCACTGGGACACTTACAAGTATCTAAAGGGCAGGTGTTGAGAGAATTGGGCCAAGCTCCTTTTAATGGTGCTCAGTCACAGCACAGGAGGCAACTGACACAAACTGGAACCCAGGAAGCTCCATCTGAACATGAGAAACACTTTCCTTACTTTGAAGGTGACAGAGCACCTGGAACAGGCTTCCCAGGGAATTGTGGTGTCTCCTTCTCTGGAGATATTCAAAACCCACCTGGATTCTTTCCTGTGGAACCTGCTTAAGCAGGAGGCTGGTCTCAATGACTTCCAGACTTCCCCCCAATCCCCACAATTCTGTGATAATATCTGCTCACAGTTGTGCACATTTTTATGCAGTGTGTTCAACTGTAACTACTGAAACTACACGCAAGAAGATGGAAAAAGCAATGCAGGTATGAGTTCTAGAAATGGCAACACAGAACCAGTTCTCACATGAAATGTTACTGGGGAAGATGAAGATGACTGTGATCTGTCCTCCCTGCATGGTCTGTCATCACCTTCAGTAGGTGACAATCATGTAGTAGAAAGGATAGCCTTTCTGGAAAGAAATTCCAACCAGAAAAAGATGAAAAAAATAGAACAAGAGAAGAGAGAAAAATAAATTCACGAAGGCAGGAGGCCCACACCAAGATCCTGAAAGAAAAACATTTCACAAGCTCAGTGAAATATTACATTATCTCACACCAGCTATCAGGGTTCCAACAGTCACCCAGGGGGTAATTCTCTGGTTAAAGATACACTTGTCTGAGAATTTTGAGGTCTCTGTGCTAGATAGCAAAAACAGCTGCAGTACACCTACCCCTGTAAAAGGAAGGTGGGAGGGGTGGAAAAACAAACAAACAAAAACAAGTCACCAAGCCCTTTCCTGTAATTGTCCACACTAATTCCTCTTACTCTTTGCTACCATGAACTAATTACTGCCAATAACAGTAACAACTTACTAAATAGCTAATTAATAACTCAAGTTCTATAAAATAAATATTTTTTATCTATATATTATTCTGTAAAATAAAAATAATGATCAACTAATGGCCGATTAATAATATTAATTACTCATCATCTAGCTTCTCAAACTTAACAGTGTTAAGGCTGTCAACCTGCAAAGCTTCCCCAGGAAAAAATTCTCTGTAAAACCCTCTTTCAAGATGAATAATCAAGCCACTGGATTTCTTTAGGAGGAGGAGGTGGTGGACCAGGTTGCCCAGAGAAGCATCAAATCACTACAGAAAAATTTTTAGCCTAAAGAAACTATTTCAAAACTAGAACCTTAAAACTGAGTTAACATTTTATTTCATATTTGAGAACATGTGCATTAAGAAACATGTAACAAACTTTGTGCAAGAGAAGCCAGAGAATTCTACTTACTTGAGCATTTTCATAGAACAAAACATCAGGCACTTTCATTTTCTCACTTGGGTTATAAATTGGCATAGTCACAGATCCTATTTTCAGAATCCCATTGTTTATTTCACCTGGACATTTTTCAGGAAACAAAGAAGCACATGCATTACTTAGAGCATCCTCTAAGCGATCAATTCCCAATGCTTACAAGTGAAGATGTGCAAATTTTAAAAGGCTGTGGGTTGCTCTATATAATTTCTAACTCAACAAAGTGAATACTTGAAAGAGTGTTTTTTAACATGTGATTGTTCTATATTGACTTTGACTTCTTACAATAAAATTTCAAAGACATCTACTACAATAAATGACAAATAATTGATCTTATGTAAAAATATCATACAGAACATTAGGACCAGTGACATTTGCCTTGTTCTGTTGTTGGAATATCATTAACACTATCAGACCACATTTCCTCTTCCCACAAGGTTTCTCATTCTCTTCTATCCCTGCCCCACTGGGGCTATGGTGTGGACAGGAGTGAGAGCTGAAGCTGAGAGTCACTGCTGACTTTTCTCTTGAGTTACTTCTTCTGATAAAATTTGTGAATGTCAAAAACATTAGTGAAAACTTGCTGAATTTATACTTGGAGGTATAACTTTCAACTACAGCTTGAAAAAGAAAAAAGTAAGAATTTCCTACATTAAAAGAACCATATATTCCTTCTCAGGAAAATAACAGCTAAGTGTAAATAATAAAATGATATGAATCTCTCTTTTCTGCCTTCTTCAAAATTATTTGTCCCTAATTTCTTAATCTGGCTGGATTGGAACGTGAACATAGCACATTTTCTGGGCAGATACTTTTATTTGTTCTCCTATTATCATATATGGTTCTACCTTTATTTTTTCCTGCATGTTTCACAAAGGGGAACAGTGAAACACAATGCATCAGGATGAAAAAAAAAGAGGTAAGCAGGTAGCATCATGCAAGTGGTAATAATTCTAGTTTATTTTATAAATAAGTTTTTACATATATAAAAATACATGCAATGCAAATACAAATAAAATAATGCTTGCATGATTTATATTATAATGTAATACTATGTATTCAACCATACATGTGTGTATACATATGTAGGTGTTCATGCACTATTTACATGTATTCTCCACATAGTATTATTTATATTTCAGCAGTCATACATACCCAAACATATACAAATCTGTACACCTATGCAGTCACTGCAGTCATTCAGGCATTGGAAACCCTCAAACAAAATTCCATGAGCAGGGAATGCAGCAGACAGTACAAAATTACCAACACACTAAGAGCATCATTACATCCTGACAGAACAAAGCCAAAGGGATGTAACTGAAGCAAACTACGTTTAGTTGTGAAGTCATTCAGTTCAGCCTTAAATGCAGAACCATCTAAGTAACATGAATAAAAGGACAAAAGATGACACAAACTTACAACTGTAATCCTTCTCCTCTAGTTTCTTCATGTTATCCAGATTTGCTTCAATCCCAGAATCCTGTAGATTTTTATGTAAAGCCAATCTGGCAAGGTTTGGTAAAAATCTAAATAAAGAAATAAATAGGCAGGTCATTTCTTTAGGAAGTTTTCTTTAACATCTTCTGTATTTTCACAACATAAAATCAGTATGAAGCTTTACTTGTATCTCCAAACATTGAACGTCTACGGCCTTAATGCTCAATCTTCAGCATTCCACCTGAAGGAGAGAAGTTCAACTTCTCCCATAGGTAACTAACTACACTAATAGTTGCACACTGCTTATGAAAGGGTTCAGTGTTACAGAATATTGCAACAAAGATGCAAAGTGGCGTGAAGTAGAGCTGGAAGTCTGTAATCTTTTTCCACTGCCATTAACAGATGCAATATAGAAACAATGTTTAGTAGCAAGAACTTCTCTTGATGCTGTTCTCTTAGAGCTTTGGTCCTCAAGTGAAAGAAAAAAAAAACAACAAAACCATACCATTTTTAGAACTGAAATCAAAGTTTTGATTTGAACAAACAAGACATTAATAGAATTCTGTTTTGAGTGTTTTGAGACAGCGAAGTTATGTTGATAATGGTGACAAAATTTATACGGTGTCATTAAACACCATCATAAAGATAAGAAAACACTACAAAGCCATTTCTACTCACCTCCTATATTTAAAAATAACAGAGAAACTATTCTGAAGAAATTAATTGCACTAGTTACTGAAATGCACTAACAGGTATCTTGCATGCTAGCAATAGACCGATAAACTCTTGAACTTCTACCAAACCAGCACTTCTACCTGGAAAGGCAGGCTTTATTAACAGCATAGTAAAGGCTTTCATCTGGATGTTGTGACAGTCGACGACAAATTCGCAATAGCTGTCGAGTAGATAAAGATGAAGCCAGGGACTGTGCCTGTCAAAAAATACAAGGTAGCTTAATTACTTGATCTCTGAGACTTCAACTGCACAAGTCAGAAAAAAAGCGTAATCCAAAAGCAATTATTTCAACTTTTCTCCTAATTCACAAGTGCTTTCTGCCTCCTGTAATGGCTGGTGCTATTGCATCTGCAATTTTTTAATTCTTTATTCGTTGCAGTACTTCACTGTCACGAAAATTATGTCATCTAAAGATGTGCTTTATGATTTCACTTGATAAGCAACGGAAAGAAAAAATGTGCTGATGACTTAATTTTCTGTGCTACATGAAACCAAATACTACAGAGTACTAATAACAAGCAGGTTAGCCATTGTAAAAGCATTGATGTTGTAAAATCTAGTCTTCTTTTCACAAACTGAATATGAGCTCCACATGTAATGCTTTGGCAAAAGAGACTGGCAGGATTCACAGATGTACAAAAAAAAAACAGTGGGCAGAAGTAAGAAGACGGTATCACCTCTGCGCATGCATTTGGGCAGGCTATTACTGGAACACTGTGTCCCTTTCTGCTGTCCACTTGTTAAAGTAAATGCTAAAAACTGCACATAATTGAGTAAAGAGTTACAGAAGTGATTCAAAGCTTGTGAAGACCAACCTAGAACAAATACAGCATCACTGAAAAATAAACAAACAGAGCCCCCCAAATAAGTGGCTATGTATTTAGATAGAGATATAAATATCAAGCAAGAAATCATTCCATAATTACCATCTACCAGATGAAGGCATCTAATACAAACAGGTTCCCTGTTTTATCAGGAAGCACACAACAATGAGTGTGATCTGATAAGTTGCATCATACTTTGCCTGTGTTAAATGAAATGTTGTAATAAGGTAATTTCAAAACATTTTAGTTTGGGTCATATAAATGATTTCTAACTACAATATAATCCTTCAACTGGTAAAAAAATTCTGAAGTTTGCCAACGAGGAAAAAGTAGAAAAAAAAAACCAGCATGTTAGGAATTGCAGAATCTTTTTTCTCTCCTAATAACTTTCAAGCATGAGAAATGTCAAATCATCAACTCTTTCCTCTGGAAAACTAATTTCAACAAACAGACATTATTTTGGGGGGGAAGGAAAAAAGAACAGTTCTATGAGATTGTATGTACTCCTCTCAAATGCTGAGAAGGCAAAGGGTAGTATCTTTTAGCTTAGCAATGAGCAAAAATGGTTTGGATTGGGCTAAATGCTAATACTGCTACACCTGATCCTCCTGTTTTCATTGATGGAAGACTGTGAAGCATCTTCTGAATCATCACGGTATACCACTCAGCATTACAAAGATGGTGTCATACATGATGGCTTTTCTATTGCTATCTCAAGATCTACTCATCAGTGAGAGGAGTGAGCGCTGTACCTGCTATTTCAGCTCACTAGCCATAACTCTTACAGCCTCTGGATATCATATTCCATCTGGTAAAGTACTCTAAAACAGCTGAAATGTTCTCAACCAAAGTAATTTTCTTAAGGAAAGCAATCCTCATGCCTCACAACCAAAAGGACTGCATTGATACATACTGGCAACAGAGAATACTAACGCAGTACTTTATCCATTGCACTAGGTGGGAAGAAGGAGGCAACTCTTGCCTCTTATTTCACACCTAGACAAGTCCAATCTCCAAGGGCACAGGCAGTTTAAAGTCAAAATGATATAACAGACAAAACAGCATATCGGTCCATAGAGGAGAAACTGTGTTGTATCCTCTGTATATTTGCAACTGGGAACTTAAGATCTTGACTAAAATCTCCTCTTTCCTTCTTACCTGGGACAGCTGTAAACTCAGAAGTAGGCTACTGTCTTTGTAATATATATCTATGAGGCATCTAATTCAACAGGATCTAGACTGTGGTCTCTAGGTTCTATTGTAAATCAAACAAACAATTGCAATGATGCAGAACACAACCACAAGCTGAATATTCTACAGGTATTCTATTGTTCACAAAAATCACTTTAAACAATGGTTAATATGCCAAGATAATCTCTGGCTGAGGATTACTTATTCAGGCAACTCTATAAATAGCCTGACATACCTTAGGCAAACATTTCTGCTCTGCACACAGGCATGCTATTCCTGACATGTCGAATGTCACTGCTCATCTACAAGAAACTTCCCTCAGTCTGCACTATGACTCACATCTTATCCAACATCATATATCTCATTTAGATATTTCACAATGCTATAGATATCCACTCGTTTGAAAACGACTATTATAATGTTCTATTCAAGCATGGTATGTCTCCAAATATGTTACAAATGATGTATTTATCAGTCTGCAATTGTCAAAGATTAGTTGTAGGGAGCTAAATACATATTAGCAACAACACTGTTCCAACACTGTATATAGAATTCAGCCTTTTTACTCCTTTTTTTCTTGTTTTTAATCTCAGAACAGCACAAAGGCCTTTCAACAACCCTCAACTTCCTATACAGAAATGCTGTGAAACTATTGCCTATGTCAAAATGATGAAAGTTAAGAGCAGATTACATTTGCATACCAGTTGAACTAGGGATTCCACCAAAATGTTTTACATTATTTACATTAAAAACATCTAGAGTGTTAGTTGCCATAGCAATGATTCCTTCTACTTTTCACCAACATTTGACTGTCTTTTTAAAAGAATTTTGTGCTTACTATGTCTGCAGAACTTATTTTTCTTGATAAGACTACTTCAACAGAAGAGCCTGTAGCAGTAACACAGCTAAAAATTCTGTAGCTTTCCCTTTCACATTCCTAATCTTTGCTGTTGCCCGCTAGCATTTTATAATGTCTGGAGAAGGCTGCAGGGTGACCTCACTGCAGCCTTTCAGCACCTAAAGGGAGCCTATAAACAGGAGGGGAGTCAACTCTTTACAAGGGTAGATAATGGCAGGACAAGGGGAAATGATTTTAAGTTGAAGATTTAGGTTAGATATCAGGGGGAATTTCTTTACTATGAGAGTGGTGAGGTGCTGGAACAGGCTGCCCAGAGAGGTTGTGGATGCCCCATCCCTGGAGGTGTTCAAGGCCAGGTTGGATGGGGCCCTGAGCAGCCTGGTCTAGTATTAGATATGGAGGTTGGTGGCCTTGCATGCAGCAAGGGGGTTGGAACTTCATGATGCTTGAGGTCCCTTTCAATCCAGGCCATTATATGGCTTGGTAGTTTTCACTGCCCCTGAGATTTGGCCAATTCCCTGAAAGCTTTACTTAGTCAGATTTTAACAACGTGCAACAAAAATCGAAGAAACTACAGTATATGGTGCAGTAATTACCAGTAATCACTTCCTGGGATTAGTTTTTCAATCAGGCAGCCTCTAAAATCACACCATTGCTTGCTTAGTATGCCTTAGCCAGCCTCTCTGAAAACAAAGTGTCGTAGTAGAAAGCAGATTTGAAACAAACAAAAAACAAACCAAGAAAACTGACTCACTGTAGTGTCATTTGTCTCCCGAAGCTTATGTGTTAATGACAGCAACTGCTCCACAGCAATACTGGGTACATTTGGAATCTGCTTGAAACAAAAACAGTATTAATCTGAATGCAAGATAGATTGAAGTTCCATATACAGCTACACACGGGTACAATGAGTATATGGTTGCTTAGAAATACTAGAAATAGAAAAACTAGAAATGCAGTTTTGACATTTTTTTTTATTTATTACGTCATCATTTAATATCATGATAAGAATGCAAATTTATTCTAATACCATTAAGAGATAAACAGGTTTTGAAAATGAAGTTTCATTTGTGCTACATTCAAACATCATCGGGAATAGCAAAATATTTTCATATAGTTAAGAACAAAAAAAATCAATAAACAATTATCAGCCTAAAATATTGAACATACCGTTTCTTTAATAACTTGAATTTCTTCATTCTTGCTTAAAGATCGAACATGATGAAAAAGAAACAGTGTCAGAAACTCTGGACCAAGCCACTGTTGGGTACTACTTCCAATGACAGGAGGTTCTGCTAGGACAACTATTCTGAATGAGGGGTGGATAGGAAAGATAGACCTGCCAAAAAAGGTTTCAAAAATGCATTATCTGCAGTGAATATCACATTCATTTTTTTATACTAGATGAAAAAACATATATATATTATTGTATCATATCACAATACCTACTCAGATATTTGCAATGCAACTTTACCAAAAAAGACAAGAACTGCATAATATGACTTGCACTTACATAAATTGCTCCTCATTTTTCACACTGAGAATGGCATCCACTTCTCATCTGCAATATGACCTACATGCCTCAAGATGAGCAAACACAAGCAGCTAAGCTATTGTTTACTGGTTTGTATGTTTTGAAAGGACACATCTCACCAATTAGATTTTTAGAAGTGCTTTACCTAAAGCAGTATGTCTAACAGGCAAATCAAGGAGGGAGTAGGATCTACTGGTCCTGCAGTTCCTCTATTAGATTGACAGAAAGGATGACACTGTGGAGATTGGCCTAGATAATGCCAAGAGCTGGATTTAGCAACACTGATGTTCTCTGCAGCCTCTGGAAAATCACCTAGTCTCTAGGGATTGGATTAATGCACCTAACTTCATAATACCCCTGAAAGTTAGTTATACTTCATATCTCGACTCATTTTCAAGTCACCATGGGGGAAAACAGGTCCCTTTAATGGCTGCTTAAGACTTAGAAGAGTTTAATAAACACCCCACTGAGTCTTTCAAACCATGCACCCAGCTAGAAGTTCCTTCTCTGATAGTGGCAGCTGCAGATGCTTCCTGGGGAAGGTACATAAGCCCTTCTGAAGTCTTATGTGAGAGATTGCTATCATCAGCCTATTTCCCTCACCTTCTCCCATTCCCATTCAAGGAATGCAAGGGCTTATCCTTATTGGCTTTGATGTCTCTTTATCCAAAACTTTGTCTAATCTCTTTCTGAACTACATCATCCTATCTGCCTCTGCAACTTCATGTAGCAAGACATCCACTATTCACTGTATAAAGTTCATATTGCAGGATTTGGTGAAAAAGTCTTAAATGCCTTTGTATTTCACTCCACTGCAGATAACAGAAGCTTACTGTGACCAATACAAGCTTAAATACAGAACTTCTAGATGCATGTGTTACAACAGTAGAAGGGCATTGCCTCTGTCTTGGGTGGTTTTGCCTTCTTCACATCTTTTGTCTATCTTACCTATATAACATCATCACATCTCTGGATTTGGAATGCACTGGTACTCATTGAACAGCACAACTACACAATTTCTAGAGGTTACAGACAGAAGAGTTGGATAAAAAGCTAGTCAAATTACTCAAGAATTGTTCTCAACAACTTTTCAGTACATTTATTAAAACAGCAGATGTTAATTTGGAAAAAGAAGTGAAATTGAAATAGCTTATACTGTTAGATATGCCTGTTATCATGTGTGATTTTTCACTTAAGTCAGAAAATCTGAAATCAGAACATTTGGAGATCAGTGGGAAAATGACAGCATAAGTAAGAAAATCTGAAGACAGAATATGACCATTAAACACAAATTATCAAAACTAACTGTGTGGTTGGCACAGTAAAACTGTGACACACCACAGTGATTGTAGCAAACAGACTCTTGATCAAAGGTAAACACAGGGGGTGGGCATGAGTTATTCTTAGCTGAAAGCCATAAGCCTAGGAGCTACTCCCTGACTGATAAAAATAGAAATAGATGTCTGAAAACATCATATGAAAGAGGAACCAATGGTAATGTCACTGTCACTAAGCATAAACGAAGATCAGGGAACATTAGCAAACATTATCATAAAAGAAAATGTTTCCTTTACTCCCATTACTAAGGAGAAAAACAACCGCCCTTCCATAATCACCTAAATTCCAAGGACTAATTCCGGTGCTTCTGTAACACAAGAGAAGCTGGAGATGGATAACTGGGGCAAGTTAACATCAGTATGCCAGCTAGAAATTACTGATGTATCTTCTAGACTTCTCGATCCTCTAGACAACCTCCTTTAAAGGTTGTGAATGCTCTCTTCCTGGAAGCACTCAAAGCCAGGCTGGATGGGGCTTTGAGCAACCTGGTCTAGAAGGAGGTGTCCCTGCGTATAGCAGGGGGTTGGAACCAGATGATCTTAAAAGTCCCTTTCAACCCAAATCATTCTATAATTCTGTGACTTGGACAGATTACAACATCTCTGCTGCAGTTTTCCAGTTCCTAAACATGAATAAAACTATATGGCTACTTCAGAAGCCCATCGTTTGGAATGATGTTTGAAATATTAAAAAATGTCAAGCTAAGTGTATTATTAAAACAAATGCCACACATGACATGAACCTGCAATGCTGACAAAGTTCCCAGTTTCCATGTTAGCAACTGATGAGCTTCTATGTTATTCTGAGGTATTACAGAGCAGGTGTCTAAAGGAATACAATACAGAGATACTACAAGGAGTTACACTTTATAAAACAGAGATCTTTGACACCTTGTATTCTTTGCAGACAAATGCTAAATAAATGCATTTTGCTAAAAACATGACACTTTTTAAATCGCTGAAACTCAAACACAGTGGGAAGATTTGGTGCTGTCGGATTAGTGGAGAGAATCCCCATTCCTTTCTCTTTCTATTAAATGTTCACTGACAACAGAGCCAGAGAGCACTCTCTTGTACTAATGTCTACATCCTTTTGACATCAGTGCTTAATTCCAACCAAGGATTACCAGCACCGTCTTTGTCAAGAGGATCAGAATGCAGTCTGCTCAGGGTGATTTTAGGGAAAGATTTTCCTTTTATCAACACATGGTTCAAAGCAACTGAAGTTTAATAAACAAACAAACAAATAAATAAATAAAATGCAGAATTGCATTCCTAATGCTACTCTGCAAAACCAAACTGGGCTTGGTTCTCTTTCCCTGTAGCATGGCTTCATAAATCCCACTTTCCATCAAAATTTTATGAGTTGGGAATTATTATAATATTAGGACCACAAATGACCTATTTTTTCTTTCCTAGCTGTTTTTACTGAATTTCACGATATTCTCAATTTAGCAAATTACTGTATCTATAAATCCACCAAGCTGAAAAAAGAAAACAGCAAATAGAAAAATTTTCACTGTTGCAAAATTCATTTTCTGCCACACTTTATATTTCTCTCATCTATCTGCTGCCTTTCAACCTAATCATGTGGAAAATCCACAGTCTGCAAGGCATTAAACCTGTGCATGCATGAGTAACTTCTAGCTTCTGAACAATCCTACTACATACATCCTTCTAGATTATCTTCTAATAGAAACTTTTCTGCTCACCATACCCAATACTTATCATGTATGTGTGAACACTGCGGAGTATATCCACTCCAACAGGTTAGAAGAATGCCTTAAAAAAAATGCCCTAAAATAAACCAGCACTTCACTGCTTGTAAAAGCCATATGCTACCCTTACAACAACCACCTCAGTGCACTAATGGGTGACTGCATAAGAAATCCTATGCAAAATTCTTGGTAGTTGAAGACACTCTTTCTTATCTCTGAACCTGTTTGGGAAAATGAATCTTCCAGTCACCATCAGTTATTATTTCCCTCTGTGTAAAAGAACTTCAAGGACCATTAGTCGCTTCCTCAGCGTTTTTCACTCTTCTCCCCAAGTCATAACAAAAACACCTTGTTTCCCCAAGTGGCCAAATATCACCTCACTGGGACTGTTGGCTCTCTTCACTGCACAGCAACGCTGGCACAAGAAAAGACTACAGGAAAAAGTACTCCTCGCCCACTGCTAGTTATCCAATAGGCCAAGGAGCATCCCACAGCCTAATGAGGACAAGTGTGTTGCTTGCACTTTTCAGTGCTATTAGAGCTATTACACTTATCAGTCCACAGCCTTTCTTGGGAAAATGCTAGCGGACATCACAGATACAGCAATGTAATGAAATAAACATATAACTCATTGTCAGTAATTTACATAGTTTAGAACAACAATATATTTTATTAGCTCTTATGACAGTAGTCAATCTTTAAAGCAAAATTGAAAAAAAAAAGAAAAAAAAAAAAGAAAGTAACTTATGAAAAATAGCATTCAAACCAGCAAAACTTCAAAATAATACAAGCACCAAAAAATATTTTCCCCTTAGACATTACTAATAACTCTGCCATGGTTAAAGCATTTTCACATTCTTTAGTATAATACTGTTCTCTTTCCATATACAGAGGCAAGTAATTTCCTTAGGCCATAATGTGATGTGAAAAACTATCCTTCACGATTTAACTTTAAGCATTAGATTGTACAGCATTCTCCCTTCTATTTTTGCTTTCTATTTTATTATTCATATGAATTACACAAGTTTTATAACTGTTGAAACATTAAAAATGAAAGGCACCAAAACCGTAGAAAATGACTGTATTATTTTTACTATCAAACATTTTCATATAGAAATACGAAAAGCATCTTGCTGTGTTTACAAGAAATTCTCCCTTAATAGTTCAAATTTTTCCCAGAATCTTCAGGTGTTTCAAATCCTCTTACAGACTAAAGAAAGAATACAGAATTATCAGCTCATTGGTTAAGAGCAGGACTCCTTTTATCTATCGTGAAATAGTATTTTGTAAATGGAATTTGTAAACAGAATTTAGATGAAAATCTGAATTCTAGTCATCTACAGAAAAGCATGATCACTTGCCCTTTTAGATTACAAAAGATATGCTCCATCTGGAGATCTACACCCAAGTCTAGGGCACCCAGATCAAGAAAGCTGTGGAGCTGGGGTCCAGAGGAGGCCATGAAGATTATCAGAGGACTGGAACAACATTACTTTGAAGATAGGCTGAAGAAACAGCTTGTTCTGTCTGGAGTAGAGAAGGCTGCAGAGACCCTCACTGCAGCCTTCTAATGCTTAAATGGAGCTTATGAACAGAAGGGAAATCAACTTTCTAATGGGTAGACTGTGATAGGACAAGGGGAAATGGTTTTAAATTAAAAGAGGAAAGATTTACATTGTCAGGGGGAAATTTTTCACTGAGAGCATGCTGAGACACTGACATAAACTGCCCAGAGAGGTTGTGGGTGCTCCATCCCTGGAGCTGTTCAAGATCAGGTTGGATGAGGCTCTGGGTATCATCACCTAGTGCCTGGTTTAGTGGTTGGCAATTCTGCCTGCAGCAGGGATGTGGGAACTGGATGATCTTTAAGGTTCCTTTCAACCCAAGCCATTCTACAATTCCATAATATGATTATATATATATTTTATATGTATCTTACAACAGCACCTGTCCACCTCATTAGTGAGTTTTAAATGAAGGCAATACAGAGCAACAGTTAGGGTTGTTTTTTTTTTTTTATTATTTCATGAATGACTAGAAGCACTGCAGAAGAAACTTCAAGCCACATTTTGAATAGTCACTACAATCAAGAACACTCATGAACAAAAGCTGACCATGACTTAAAAAAAAAAAAGAAAGAAAGAAAAAGAGAGAATATCTACCTCATCTACTTGGTTTTTCCTGAAGACAGGAGTAAGCTATCAGTTCTTCTTCATCACAGCCGCCTTCTAGTCTCCATCTCATGTTCTTATTCACATTCTGAAGACAGTCCTGCCCTCTCCCAGTCTAATAATTTCCTAATGAAGCATTTGTTTCTTCCCTTCAAATTCTGGTCCTTCAGAAATATTCCTTTTTATCTTGTTCTTTCATCTCCCTTCAGATACTTCATTCAGGCCCCATTTGACTGCTTAGAGATTTAAAACTGTCATGTGCTTCCCACTGCATCACTGATATGCCTCTCAATATGTGCTTTCCTCTTCTACCATTTCCCATAAGAACTACATTAATATGTGAGATTGGGTAGATAATTAAAAGGCTAAGAACAAAGCAAAAATTTAATTTCACTAATTGTATAATATGAATCTTAGGTTCCAATTTAATGTATATTGATTTCCAATATACAAATGAAAACTGAAGCCTCGGAATTAGTGAGATTTAGGAGAAAAAAAAAAGATAAAAAGAAAATAAAATAATCCTGTTTTAAATAAAACTTGAACCTGATTTCTATAGGGAACTTTCATTTTGGAAGACTAACAGTAGCCTTCACATGTCACTCAGCAAATACCAGATTAAGTTCCTGCAGAAATAACAATGCGTATTCTGCAGGCCTTTCAAAGAGCAACTACACTGAAATTACTTTAGTTAAACTCAGAAAATCAGAATAAATGAAGCTCAATGCCTGCCTTTATTTAGACATGATTTAGAAGCAAGAGTTGTCCTAGATGATCTGTTAAAATAAAACTCAAGGTACAGTGTACTGTGTGCTCCCTTCACAAAACAGTCTATGCAGGTGAATGATGGACGGCTCGCACCTACACTGTGATTAAATCAGCTGTCAGTAGTGAGATAACATTGGATGAGAAGCTGTCTGGGAAGAACACCTAGTTCTGCATAGCCATTCTGCAACACTGTAAGGTACTGGAGATTACAGTGACAGGTCACTGCTGTTGAAAAGGAAGAACTGTGAGGAAAGCAGTACTGGAATCAAAGAACAACTAGTGACATAATAGCTGGGAGACAGTGAAAGGTAAACCAAAAAGTTCAAGATGAGGACCTGGAACATCTCCAGCTTCTCAAGGGCTGACCAAAACTGCACCCTATGAACAGATGAGTGGCCCACTGACACTGAAGAAGACCATATCAAAACCAAAGAAGCTGGCAGATTTTTATACTAATTTACCTTAACTTCCTCTGACTGAGCCAATACAGCAAAAAGTTGAAACAGGGCTAGATTGAACATTTCACCCAGAAGGTGGATGTCTCAGCCCTTCCTCACAAAGTAGCAAGGATTTTCAGCTGTAACCAAGGTGGTGCTAAAAGCTCACAATGAGCTTCCAGATATGAGAGAACCCATGTAGTGGGATGGGATTTTTTTGTTTACTTTTTATAAGATCAAACACTGGTCAGGATTGTTGTAAGAGACACCCTTCATTTAGGGTAAAAGCCATTGTCAATCAAGTAGAACATTCAGTGCTTAAAATTCCCAATAAGCTCTCTATTGCAAAATATTAAAGTGCCTAGATGAAAGCCATGCATTGTGATCTGAAGGCAAAAGGGACCCTCTTCTGAGGAAAACCAAAAAAGACTTTTGGTGCTTCCAAAGCAGTCAAAAGCAGGGCAACATAATTAACTAGATTTTATACTGAAGTACAAAATTGAATGTGAAGTCAGAATACAATCTAAGATAGATCCTTGGAGCTTCTTCGCCTCTCTTCTCAAATTCTGGGCTTAAAATACTTACAAAATCCTTACAAGCATTTCTTTGTTCTTTACTCAGACAATATAAATGCAGGAAATGCCCATCTAGCTGGCTGTATTGACTCAACAGCCAATTAGCAACAAGCACTCTTAGACTACACCTTATTTTCAAATAAGTAAATGCTATAAAAGGCTTAAAATTAAGTCTTTTTAACAACAAAAAATGGTGGTGTAGTATTTTAGATAAAAAGCAGACTAGAAAAAAAAACAACAAAGAAGAAAACCAGATGAACAACTTTCTGAAAGTATAAACTATGAAGGAGGTTAAAGGAAAAACAAAAAGAACAAACAAAAACCATATTTAGCAAGACCATTGAGAGAAAGGGGAGTGGTACATGTGAAGAGGTGGCACATTGCGAGTGCATCCATACCAGAACTGAGGTCTCTTTCAAAGTTTAGAAACACACACATCCTGCAGTGTAAGTCTCAGCATAAACATGAGACTTTTGACATCTAAGTTCAAATGTCTTCAGAGAGATTAGATCTATTTGAGATAAACAGCTTGTTTAGTTCTTTATACATGGCTTATTTAATATATACCTGCATATTAAATTGTGTTTGTCTTGGAGCACACTCAACAATACATCTTCTGCTAATTACAATTTATCAGCAGTGTTTGACCACGCATCATGTACAGTCAGCAGTGAATGAGAAAAATGCTACGAGCTGCAGAATGTTTCTAACAGACAAGTGGAAGTGAATAAACAAAAAGAATTAGCAAAATGGATCCCAACCTATCCTTCCGATTTCCTGCTCCATATCAGTTGGAAATTAAAAAAACAGCTTTCTAGATAGTGAAGAAAAAGAAAGTAGCAAGTCATATTAAATTTCAATATGGCTTTATTTTTATTTAAGATGGTCTTAATAAATTCTTCCAAAATTAAGTATGACTCACTTACATATCTGTGCCTTTATGCATGCACCATTTATCTTCAATTTCTAACTCCTTCGTGTTAAAGTTATTTAATGATTTTCTTTTAGCTTAAGCATTCTGAACAGGATATAATTTTCTCATTCAATAAAAAGAAGAAAAACCATGAGGAAATTGATGATTAAAATACATTCTCCTGATGATTAAAAGGTTTAAGAGGGAAGCACTTTTGCATGATATCTTCACAATAAAATAAAGGAGATTAGGTGCTTTACAGGATGAAATAGTGTTTGCATTCTGAAGTCATAATGGACACTTTACCTTTCCTGTAGTTTCTCATCAGGGATCTTCAATTCTTCTTTTAAGTTCTGATACCTATCCTCCCTTAATAATCTGGTGCCATCATAGAGGGTCAATTCTCTGTCATGTATCAGCCTGTTTGAAAATAAAAATAAGCAAACTTTATGTAGCCTTTGATTTCTTTTCGCAGTACTTATTTCAACTAACACTTTCCTTTTAAAAAGCCATCTCAGTCAACACAGTTCATTGGAAAAAGTTACAGCACTCTAAGACGCATCCAGGTGTGAAGGTTATGCAATTTGCCCAAGTAAATAGTTTCAGCATAAAGACACTTAGCCAAGCTACTTACTTTTAATAGAAAATAATGAGAATTATTTAAACTATTTTCTGGCATTTTCTATTTTCAGATCATTGTTCAAATATTACTAATGTATTATTAGTATGTAAATTATTATGTAAATTTACAGTAAAATCTAGTTCATTCTTTAGGCTTACACACTGTCTTTACAAAGAACTGAAATTTCCTGTTCTAGACTTCTAAGGAATTTGAAAGAATTGCTTCTGCTTTCAAGTGTGTAAAGACAGAACGATACATGTTCCACAGAGCTTCAACATTCAGCTTGATCTTTACAGCACTGTCGAAGTTACAAAGTCATATTCACCTGAAAAACCTTAATTTATCAGTACATATGTGCCCAGCAAACAGATCACATGCACACTACCCAGCTGTGCTCATAAGCTGACCTTTGCAATACAGCTAGAGTGCCAGGGTTAATTCGATGAATGCCATCAAGAATAACAAGTTTTCCTTCCAGGGCCGCAGTAACAAGAGGTGATGGTCTCCATGCAGTGTCCCCATTAGGAAGAGTATACCTCTGCTGCAGCAGGTCTCTAGCTGTCATGTCCTGTAAGTGCCAATTCATCAGAATTGAGTTATGCTGCATTTTATTCATCTACAAGTATCTGCTTTCTCCTTAGAAAACTCCATTCTGTTTTTCCTGGGGCTAAACCCAAAGAGGATTAGCAGCAATTTTTCAATTACTTTTTGAAAGAGGGCTGCTCTGAAAGTAATGCCTCCTATTTTATGTTGCCCCATGACACCAGAGGCGGATGCTGGTGGTACAGCAGTAGAGATTAAAACTTCTCACCCAAATTCTGTCAGTTGTTGCTGTGTGACAGATAGCAGCTGTGAGATGGTCTGACAAAGTGGCGTCTGACATGGAAGTACACATGAAGCAAAGGTGTATCACTGAATCCCTTCATGTGGAAAAAATGGCACCCACTGACATTCACTGATGCTTGTTGAACATTTATAGAGACCAAACAGTAGATGTCAGCACAGTGAGGCATTGGGTGGTGCATTTCTGCTAACAGTGGGGACTATTTAGAAAAACAGTTTTGTAGTTGAGAGTTTGCTCTATCAAATAGTATTGTATTCTTTGCATCTATTGTAGTTTCCATGAAAATAGATAGGAGGCATCGCTCTTGGAGCAACCTTTAAATAACACCCACATGGACAGGCACTGTGTCATACAGCCTGTGTAAGTACCAGACTTGCCAGTATAACCTTTCTGAAGCTAAACCAGAAGTTTGGTTGTTGGTGGTTATATCAAAAGTATATAGAGTATCACAAAATACTACATAGGGAATAAAACACAGATAAAGGCAAAATCTAGTCAACAGTGTCCAGTATACATATTTTGTTACTTTCCAACAGATGCACACTGGGGCAACAAAGACATAATGGCATTTTGTGACTTGAAAGATGAAATTCCTTCTTTAGGCTACGCTGTGAACAGAATTTAACCTAAAATCAGATGAGAAAAATATTTTCTATTGTAGCTGCAGCTTTTGCAAATGTCCTCTTCACAACTACAAGCCTTTTGAACTTTCAAGAATAAAAATAGAACACATTACATCATATGGCCTGAATCATTTCCTCTTTCTAAATTTCCTTAAAAGCCTTAAAATAACAGGACAAAGTCCGGTTCATTCAGTGCTTCCCCATTTTATAACCCAAAACCTCACATTCAGATGTACCAAAACAGCCATTATTTTTATTGCCCTCCTTCTGCGTTTTAATGCAGTTTGCTCATTGCTAGTATTCTATTAAAGAATTAGCCTAAAACAATTTTTAAGCAAGGTCATAAAAAAAAGTGCAAGTATTTTCAGGATTTGCATCATAAGGGTGCACTGTGTAGTTAGCAAATGCATGCATTCAACTAACACGCTTTCTGACACTTCACACCTAAAGGAGGGAAACAATATAGAACAGGAATTAATCAGGAGCTCAGTATGCTATATATACTGTTACACAGCTGTAATTCCAGCAACTTGAGAAATACGCTTTTGTTTTCACGAGAAGAAAAAGAACAACCATCAGAGGTGTATTTTCTTGAAAAATATTTTCTGAAATGAACTTCATATCATAATTTAAATGACTGAATTGTATTAATTAAGTGACGCATTCAAATGAAGCATCATTCATTAACATCTACCCAAAGGCAGTAAGAGGTTTGCTGGGCCCTGGGCAGCCTGGTCTAGTATGAAATATGGAGGTTGGTGGCCCTGCATGTGGCAGGAGGGTTGGAGATTCATGATCCTTAAGTTCCCTTCCAACCCTGGCCATTCTGTGATTCTGTGATTTGTTATGGCAAAGTCCCTGCTTAGTGATTTATTGCTTCTATTTCTTTACACTAAATCAATTTCTAATACATAAAATTATGTTATGAACTGCATGATCACAGAATCACAGAATTGTAGGAGTTGGAAGAGACCTCCAGAGATCATCAAGGCCAACCCCCTGCAAAGCAGGCCTCCTACAGCAGGCTGCACAGGTAGGCATCCAGCTGGCTCTTGAATATCTCCAGAGAAGGAGAATCCACACCCCCTGGGCAGCCTGTTCCATGATGATAACACCCTGTCACTAAAAATTCCTCCTTTTGGAGGGGGGACAACAGAAAGGTCCTAATTAATCCCTCTCCCCACACACACTACTTTGGGCAAAGCAATTGCCTTCTGAAACATTTTGATTTGTATTGGTCACAGTCATTGTAACTTAGAAAATAAACAATGCAATACAAGCTAAAGTATCTTGTAAGTTAGGAAAAAAAATAATGAAGTTGAGCAGAGAAAATACTTGTTTCCTTTCCTCCCCTTTGCAGCCACCGCAATACAAATCTCCAATTCAGCCATTTTTACGGTTCTCCGCATGAATTGTGTTCTTGGCAATTACAAGGTGAAAAAAAATCTATGCTTCCTGCATTCATGCCAATTTGGACTTGCATTTTGTTAATAATTCTCAAAGAACTGGAAGGAGTTTAGAAGGAAAACTATGAGGTCATGCAAAAAAAAAAAAAAGAAGAAATCCTAGAAACAAAAACATCACAGTACACAAACAGTAGGGATGTGCTTAAAAGATTGTTTTTGCTGTGCAAGAGAAGGAGGAACAAGTTGCAGGAAATTTGTTGTAGCGTCACTTTGAATATTGTTGTTTTTTTTTTTTTTTCACCTGAAAATTTACAGGGAAAGATAAAAATAGAAGTGAAATGTTTTATTTTGAACAATCACAACCAAAAGTTCCCTAGCTACAGTACACAAAAACCAGCTGGCTGCTGCTTCTTGCAGAAGAGAAGACCGAGAGTGGATCTTATCAACACTTGTAAATATCTAAAGGGTGGGTGTCAACTATATGGGGCCAGGCTTTTTCAGTTAGATTTACCATGCCTAATGGTTACATCTTTTTATTTTATTGCTAAAGCTGAGTACTTCCTTCTGATGCATTCTATTCTTTATCCTAAGTTGGACAAATATGTGCACATTCTATTTTCCTTGCAAGAACAGCTTTCCCACAAGAGATGCTACGTATTGATTATTTTTTTCCCTACCAGGACCAAAATAAACATTGCATTAGAATGCACGCAGACATTTCAGATACAATATGTACACGAAGAAGTAGACGCAACAATATTGTATGAACTTAATCCATGCTCCACAGAGCATGGAAAGAAATTCACATTTATTGTATCACCTAAAATGATTTAAATCATGCTGCCACTTACTGTGGACATAGCAATGTAGTGTAGCCAAATTCCACAGGAACTCTTAGAAATATCTGAAGGATGGGTGTCAAGAGGATGGAGTCAGGCTCCTTTTGGTGGCACCCCGCCACAGGACAAGAGGCAATGGGCACAAACTGGAACCCAGGAAGTTCTCTCTGAACATGAGAAAGAACACCTCTACTTTGAGATGACAGCACTGGAACAGGCTGCCCAGAGAAATGGTGGTGTCTCCTTTTCTGGAGATACTGAAAACACACCTGGACCTACTCCAGGGAATCTGCTTTAAATATGGGGCTGGACTAGATGATCTCCAGAGGTTCTTTCCCATTCCTAGGATGCAGTGATTCTCATTTGCTGCTTTTTAAACACACACAAAAAAAAACCCTGAAAAACAAATCCTTCCTAATCAGGATCTAAGTTTCCTCTGTCAAGAATCTGCCTACTTAGAACTGAATATAGTCAGAAATGTGTACAATGTCAGAGACCATAAATTAGACAGTAATTGTTCTGTGAGACAAGTGTTACCGTAAGAAATTATCCATATGCTTAAAAGGTTTGGGATATGTTGATTGATATGTTTGGATATGTTTGATTCTCAACTCACAACATAAAAGCTTGTAGAGTTTATTTCTGTGAAAACAATATAGGCAGCTAAGGACTTCACACTATTCAAGTCCTTATATCAACTTCAGATGGAAAGAAGGATGAAGCAAATATTTAAAATAAAAGTAAACATCATATACAAACATCCAAGAACACAATTCTTCACAGAGCCTGAATGAAAATACTGCTGTTTGTTCAGACCAAAGAGAAGAGCTTCATCTAATTTCTTAGTGCCTGTAGAAATGATTGGAAAAATAACATGAACTACAGCACAGATATGAACCTCTTTCATTTTAGAAATGATTTAGGACAATATAATCTCTCTCCCAGAAAACCAAAAAGATACTTTTTGAAGAAAAATACAGAAACCTATTAAGTATGCTTTATCAAACTTTTCAGAGCCTTCATTGCCCAATTACTGCATGAATTAATATTTAACATTTTTCCAGTCATTAAACTATGTTATTACTTTGCTGTGCAAAGCTACTGATGTGTAAAAAAACAAATGCATTCTTAAAATATATCAAAAGATGCATAGCTCAGCAGCATTCAGTCATTTTTTATGTCTTGCTTCCTGTAAAGGTTTTTAAGATTTTCTGAGATATTTTACACATGAAATATAGAATCAGAGAACCCTTAGAGTTGGAAAGGACCTTTAAAGGTCATCTACTCCAACTCCTTAGCAATAAACAGGGACATGCACAACCTGTGCCAGTGTCACACCACCCTCACTGTAAAGTTCTTTTCCCTATATATATAACCTAAATCTACCCTCTTTAAGCTTGAAACCATTTCTATCACCATGGATTCTACTAAAGATTCTGTCCCCTTCTTTCCTGTAGCTCCCTCTTTGGATATTGAAAGGCTGCTATCAGATTATCTTGCAGCCTTCTCCATTCTCCCAGCTCTCTCAGCTTGTCTTCAGGAGAGATGTTCCATTCCTTGAATCATTTTTATGGTCCTCTTCTGGACGTGCTCCAACAGCTCCATGTCTCCTCTGTACTAAGAACTCCACATCTGGACGCAGTACTCTAGGTGAGGCCTCACCAGTGCAGAGCAGAGGGGTAGGATCACTTCCCTGCTGGCCACATTGCCTTTGATGCAGCCTAGGATACAGTTGGCTTTCTATGCTGCAAGGGCACATTGCTGGCTCATGTCCAGTTTCTGATCCACTAGTATAATCTGGTCTTTTTTAGGAGGGCTGTGCTCAATCCTGTCATCCCCCAGCTTGTATTTGGTAGTGGATGCTGCCTCAACCCAGGTGCAAGACCTTGCACTTGGATTTGTTGAATCCTGTAAGGTACACCTGGGCCCGCTACTCAAGCCTGTCCAGGTCCCTCTGGATGGCATCCCATACCTCTAGTGTACTGAGTACACCACACAGCTTGGTGTCATCAGCAAACTTGCTGAGGATGTACTCAACCTCACTGTCAACGTAATTGATGAAGATACTAAAGAGCATCAGTCCCAGCACCAACTCCTGTGAGATACCCCTCATCACTGATCTCCTTCCAGGCACTGAGCCACTGACCACCACTCTCTCGACTCAATTCTGCAGCCAGTTTGTCCACTGAACAGTCCACCCATCAAATCATATCTTTACAGTTTGGAGTGAAGGATGTTGTGGGGCGCCATGTCCTTACTGAAGTCCAGATAGATGATGTCAGTGACTCTTCCCTTGTCCATTGATGCACTGACACCATCGTAAAAGGCCATTAGGTTCAAAAAGGATTTACCCTTGGTGGAGCCATGCTGGTTTTCCCCTATCACCTCCCTGTCTTCCTTAGTATAATTTCCATGAGGATGTATTCCATGATCTTTCCCAGCAGTCACTGCCTTATCATCACAGGATTTTGTACATGCTGCAATGTTGCCAGCATCTCTCAAGGAAGTCAGTCTTTCAAGGCCCCTGTCCTAATACAGCTATGCCATCCCACACCTTATCACAGGAAGGCTCACTGTCACCCCCATCCCTGTTCAGACCTAGTTTAAAGCCCTCCCAATGACTTCTACTAGCTTTTCCCAAAGGACCCTTCTCCCCTCTAGAGAAAGCCAAATCCCATCCGACAAACTCAGTGTCATGCAAACCATTTAGTTCTCAAAAAAGTTCTGGCAACAGCACCACATATATATACATACATATATACCTGGATGTTAGGTAGACATGTTCACGAGTGAATTTATTCTGAACAATGAGCTCACAGTTGTTTTTTTTTTGCTTTAACAACATTCCCTATTACCATAAATGCCGCTCTACAAAAACCCTGTGCCCTTTTAACTTGATCAAATCCTGGTGAAACCAAAGGAACGGTTCGCTCTAATGTGAAATAATTCAAATTCTTAGCCTAGATTTTATTTCAGCAGTAATCACAGGTCCTTCTGAAAGAACAATGTCCAGCAAGTAACTGATTTCTTCATCAGCTCCTCCATTCATGCATCTCCAAAAAGGAAGTTGTCTGCTCCTATTCAGTGAAGCCATACTAATTAAAGTTAGGCTATTGAAAAACAGTGGTTATGTTTTTAAGCTTGCCGAATTAAATAATTCCCTGATTTTGCTGGTGAGTAAAAGTCATAGGCTATCCTGAGTTGGAAGAGATCCACAAGGATCAGTCATCACAAGGATCACTGTACCTCATACAACAAAAGTGTGAGTGAGTCTGTCTTTATGTTCATTTGTCAAGGCAGTAAAAGTAATTTTCTTGGGATGATTTAAAAATATATTTATACGGACAAGTGCAGAGAGAAGTATGACATAATTCTAGCCCAGAATCTATGCACTTATCTTACTATATGACCGTATACAGGATAACAGATACTTCTGGAAAAGCCAGGTATATCACTAGGAACATCATATTGCATTGATAGGGCTGTGAAACTTTGAAAACCAAACCTGATCACAACTGGACAGGTTAAAACATGGGAAAAGAGCTCTTATCTGACGCAATTTATGCAGATAAACTTTTAGAGTCTGCACCTCCATTAGCTAAAGGCATACTGGGGGAAGGAAGAGCAGAACAGTGGGATCGTGTTTGAAGAAGCTCGTGTCAATGCAGAAAAACATAAAATGGACTTTCTCTTTCATAATCATAATTTTTTTTCCTTTTTTTCTTTCTTTTGTCTGTTTCAACCCTTCAATGACACCACCCATTTTTGTCTGCATCTCTTCACTCCCCACATGCATCCAAACCAGCTGCCACTGTCTTTTTCTTCCTTTTAAGGTTTCCATGCTGTCTGGGAAAGATTTAAATAAGCAAAGGAAGGGGAAGATTATATCATGTTAAAGAATATACTGTGTTAAGAATATACTGTGTTAAATCTGATGCTAATCTTCCCCTACAATATTGCCAATTATCACTTATGACCACAAAATTTGTGATATTTGGTATGCTTTGGCTTACAAGGTCATGGAACAGCCTTAGCTTCATATTTCATTTGAGAGTGTTTTCATTCCTAAAGGTTATGGAGAAAACCTTACATGTAATAAGCAAATTCAGTCACTCTATTTTTAACCTCAATATTTTTCAGACTATGGCATGAGGTCATAGTTGATCAAGATCTAAGACTGACAATATTCTCCAAACAAGTACCAAGTGAACACTGCCTACAGGAGATCACTGTTAAGCAGGACAGACCTCAGGGTTTAAAAAACAATCTATAGTGCTGTGAGACAGTCTGCTGCACTGTCAGGATGAAATCAACAGAAAAAAACCTAGACGGATAGCAGGGCCACTGCTTCACATTTATCATACTCTGAGACAACTGACATCTCCTTAATTTGATTTTTCTGTACATCTAACCTGTCTGCAACCATTGCTACATTAAACTATGGTAGATTTTTTCCTCCAGCTCACTAGAAACACAGCCTTGATGATACCTACAGCTCCTCGACACCACCTGCAAAACACATTGAAGCCCTTATGACTTCTCTAGTTCTTCCTTTCACTTTATCCCTAAGTGTCATTCTAAGACAGTTAAGTCAGCTACCTATAAGCCTCATAAAAAACACACAGGTCTCCCCAAATTTATTTTTAAAGCCACATCTCTATTAAGATCCCAGACAAATTTGAAATAAATTAGCAACAGTTCGGCTAAGAGTGATAGCACCTAAAAAAAAATGAGCAGCATTAATATCAATTGAATGTAATATGCATTTATCCCATATAAATACCAATCCTCATTCTTTATTTCTAGGATCCAACATTTTTGAATATAGAACTTCTCCTTTTTTTTATCTCTACTGCAATGCAGTCCCACCACCACTGTAACCATCAGACTGAAAAGAAATGTAAAAATAAATAAATAAATAAATAAACAAGAGGAAAAAGTAAATCAAGAGAATCAATAGCATTATTTAAAATCCCATGAGACAGGCATCAGAAAAAAATAAGCTGTAAGAGGACACGGAAAGATCTTGGCAGAAGTAAAAAAAAATGAAACTGTAAGCCTATAGAAAGTAAAAAATAACTTGAGAACATCCTCAATAAGCTTTAATAACATTATCTATTCTCAGTATACTTAAGAAACCTCTTCCATACCAGTGAAAAATAACATTAAAACTGCTGATTGATTATAAAATGAAACAGCATACGGACAAACAAAAAAAAGGAAAGAGAAAAGGTCTTCAATATGCATGAATTACAAGAAGTCACCATTCTGACCAAAAGGAAACATACTTCAAAAGTAGAGAGAAAATCTGGAAAGATATGGAAGACATCATTTTCTTTATGATGCTCAGTTACGTCAAATCACAAAACAAACTGTCAATTCTCTGTTGCTAACAGAAAGATGCAGTGAATGCTTATGTTTTGCTTATTTAAGTTATCTATCTCTCACGTTCCCAATGAAGGCAGTAAAATGAAAGTAAAGCCCTATCAGGGCTAACTTACAAGTAATAACATTGAACTATCTTTATTGCTGTATTCTACCCCCTTTGTTCAGGTCTGCAGTGAGACAAGATTTTAGATGAGTATTCCATAACAGAAAGTAAAAAAACACTCCATAATTACCATAAAGCTATTTTTAGTATCCTTTATTTTAAAACATACACTGGTGACTATTATTACTGATTATAGAAGCTGCTGCTGTACATAAAGGCTGCCTTACATGGAGAACCTGCCTGCGTGTTGTATTTTGGATCATATTTAAAGCATGATCATCAGCAGATCGTTTACTTACCTGATATAGCATGATAGGTTCTATGCTGTATCCTAGCATATCAGCAAACTCCTTAGCAATAACTGTTTTTCCACAGCCCTAAAAAGTTAGAAAATAATAACTAAATTACATTGTAAGGAACATGGGGAAAGAGGGAAACGAGAAATTAAAATTCTTACTTTTCCTCCAATCAAACACATATCTTTAACCATATGAGATTGCATCATTTCTGCCAACAGCTGATCATGACTGGAAGTTCTTATGAATTTATCTGATTGAGAATGCTGTTTTAATAGCCCAGTCCCAGCTGGAACCTAAAAGGAAACAAGGCAAAAGAAAACAAAACAAAACACTTAATAAGACATATTGTGATAGCTCTAAACTTTGTATGGGCTTGGTTACACTTCTCCAAATAATACTGTAATGTTTTGTGGATGTAATTATGAAACCCAAATCTTACACTGAATAAAATTAACACTGTATAATTTGTCCCTGGAGAATTCAAGACCAAGTTGGATGGGGCCCTGGTCAACCTGGTCTAGTATCAGATCTAGAGGTTGGCAGCTTTGCCTATGGCAAATGGTGGCTGGAACTTCATGACCCTTAGGGACCTTTCCAATCCAAGACATTCTATGATTCTGATTTTTTTATAGACAACTTCCTCCACACTTTCTTCTCCCATTCTTAATGGGAAAAAAAAATAATTAAGAAATGTAAACCAATTCAATTAGTGCTGGTGCAGGGTCTGGAGCACAGGCCTTATGAGGAGCGGCTGAGGGAACTGGGATTGTTCAGCCTGGAGAAGAGGAGGCTCAGGGCAGACCTCATTGCTCTCTGTAACTGCCTGAAGGGAGGCTGTATTGAGGTCTTCTCTCGTGTAACTGGTGATAGAACTTGAGGGAATGGCTTCAAGCTGTGCCAGGGGAGATTTAGGCTGGACATTAGGAAATACTACTTCTCTGGAAGAGTGGCCAGGCACTGGAATGGGCTGCCCAGGGAGGTGGTGGAGTCACCGACCTTGGAGGCTTTCAAGGAATGTTTGGATTTTGTGTTGAGGGACGTGGTTTAGTGAGAACTGTTGGTGATGGTTGGACTGGATGATCTTGCAGGTCTTTTCCAACTTTGGTGTTTCTACGATTTCTGTGAATTATGGCATTGGGGTACAAAAAGAACTTGAGACTGGTCATGCAGAAATCAAAATATGAAAAGTGTTTATTACTTAGAGAAAAACAAACAAACAAACAAAGAATGTGTCTTGCAAAAATCTGCAGGGGACACTTTGATCAGAACTTTGGAGACTAAAAATATTCAGTCATCCTCCACATTAGGATGCTTGCACTATTTCCATTTTCTGTTCTAGTCTGGAACTGTTTCATCAGCAAACTTCTCATGTCCTCTTTCCTTGAAAAAAATGCATCCTGCAGGCATATTTTGAGCAGGTATCATCTACCTACACGGTCAAATGAATGCAAAAATCCACCTCCTCAGAAAAAAAGTCCTATCAAGTCCTTATAGATTTACCTTTGTCTGACAAATTCCTGTTTGCTGCTGTTCCCGTTTTTGCACTGTCACAGTGCAGAGTCTCTGAGGATAATCTTCATCTGTATTAAAACTGTCTCTGACTCCCACTAACTCTCCATCTTTAGAGACTATCTAACGTCCAAACTCAAAATTAACTTCAAATCCTCACATCACCGCCTCTTCCCTGAACATGATCTTCTTTCACCACATAGCAGGTCACAAACTTTTCAGACCAATCACATTTAATGCAATTATTTTTGTTCCATTTTCCCAACACCCCGTGTCAGAACACTACCAAACACTCATCAGATTTTATTTGAAGTGCAGATACACACAGACCATTATTTTATTCTAAGAAAAAGGGAAAGTAGCATCAAGAACATCACAAGCATTTTTATTCAAAATTTCTGGATGTTTTACTGCATTATAGATTTTCCTTTCATATATTTTTCAGCACTTGATATACCTGTAGTTTCCTATATACAATTAATTTATCTAAAATATTGCTTATCCATAATCCAATAATCCTGTATCTACGTGCTTTTGAAAAAATAACAAAAAGCAAACACTCAACACAAATGTGTTTCAGGATCAAAGATAAGAGTCAAATTCTTGATTACATGAAAGTAACTTAACAATAAGTACGTATAGTTCTAGGAATATGTAATTACCTGGAATGTCACTTCACTTTCACCAATCTGTACAGTTACATCAGCCTTGAAGGGTTTGTTTCCTGGTACACTTTCAACTTTTGTAATCCGTCTTGGACGCAATTGTTTGTTTGAGTCTTGGAGCTCAAAACGCTGCAGAATTAGAGGGTTGGGGGAATCATTTATTAAATACAGATTTCTTTTTTAGAGTTGTTTGTTCTGATAACAGGGCCAGAAGCATATCCAAGATTAATTACTTGTGAAGTCTTAAACTCATTTCATTTATTTAAACTTTATTTCACTTTACACAACTGTGTTTACAGTCCTGATGGCCTATATATTTCATATACTCTTTTAAACCAAACCAAAAAGACCTACTTATCTATTTGTTCCAAATAAAGACAAATGCAATTTAATTGTCATATTGTTACTTTGCATATACTTACTTGGACAGACTGAAATAATACAATAAATGGACGATAGCCTTTAGCAGTTCAGTAATAGACCACCCATCTTTGCAGGCAATTATAAAAACCCACAGATTTAAATATCTATCAGTAAAAATGACCATCAAACGTTATGTTTATGTAGCTCCACAGACTTATCACACAATGAAAACTGAGGAAGACCTCTACCTATCAAGCCTTCAGCACATTCTGGATATATCAAAAAGTAATGGGCTTCTGTATTTCCAATCCACTTTTGAGCATTATATTCTAATTTATGCTTTATACAGACATCATGAAAATGATTGCTTTGTCGTACAAAGAGAAGTCGTTATCAAAGGGCTTAAGTATAAGAAAAGCCACAGTAATATTTTCAAAGTTGAAAGCTGAGTAATCAAGAGAAAAAAAGAGGGAAAGGTTGAGGGAACTGGGCTTGTTTAGATTGGAGAAAAGAAGGCTCTGGGGAGACCTCACTGTGGCCTTCCAGTATTTGAAGGGAGCGTATGATCAGAAGGGGAACAACTGTTTATGAGAGTGGATTGTGACAGGACAAGGAGGAATGGCTTTAAACTGAGACAGGGGAGGTTTAGGTTAAATGTTAGGAGGAAGTTTTTCACACAGAGGGCAGTGAGGCACTGGGATAGACTGCCCAAGGAGGTTGTGGATGCCCCATCCCTGGAGGCATTCAAGGCCAGGCTGGATGTGGCTCTGGGCAGCCTGGTCTGCTGGTTGGTGACCCTGCACATAGCAGGGGGTTGAAACTAGATGATCATTGTGGTCCTTTTCAACCCAGGCCATTCCATGATTCTATGATTCTCTGATTCTCTGCACAGGAGGGAAAGATAATTGTACAAGGAATAAGAGGATTAAAATTTTACAAGAAGCAAAATAAGAACTGCAAATTGGCATTAATGCAAAAAACACAAAGTTTATAAATGACTTTGTGGGAAGGGATGAAAGAGAAGCAAATTCTGCCTTAGACTACAGTTTGCAATAGAAAGATCTCAGAAGTAACCAGAATAATAGAATTGTCTAAACAAGAGAGATGAATCCAATTTTCTGTAATATTAGCCCACTCTGTAAGAGAGTGCTTCTGTGGTTCAAAGAGGCTTCCTACTGAGAAGCAGCAAAATAGAGGAGGAGGTCAGAGGAGGAGGTCAGGCAACATTAAAGAGGATGAACAAATAATGCAAAAAAAAAGTAAACAACAAACAAAAACAAAACAGCGGATGTTTCCAATACCATAAAAAAAATCAAGCATGCAAATGGCACGTAAGAATTCAAAAGGCAAAGCCCAAATCTGTGATGAATCTGAAACAACTGAAAGCTTATGGAACAATGAAGGAATTAGCTGCAATCTCTTGTGAGCCACAAACATAACTGAATATCAATGGCCAGTTTTATAAATGCCTATCAATAGTACATAGGAAAGAAAACTTCATTACTGTGGAAGACATCATACATATTTAAGCTAATCGTTCGGAAATGTTTCACTGGAGACTGTTTTGGTTGAAAGCAGTCATTTGTCTACATCTAAACTGTATAAAGGAAATGCTCAAGTTAAATAACTTTTTACAAGCATATTTCAAATATTCATCTGCCATTCAAAAATAATTTCTCATGCAAATACTTAATCCAAGTACAAAGGCCAGAATTCAAGCCAAGCCATACCTTGCTTTGCAAGATCTCTTACATTTAAAATCTTTAAGATTCAAAACAGAAAATGACAGTTTCTCAAATGAAGCAACTTCAAATATAGGTACACAAAGATAGATCATTCTCAAGTTTTCATTGGTACTTCTGTCTGTCGCAAGCTAATGATGTAATGAACTAAGGAATACTGGAAACTGCATTCTTTGTACCAGTGCCCTGTATGATAACCAGCTCTCTAATAAAGCATCAACAGTGATTTGGTGTGCAATCAAGGAAGATTCCACTCAGTGTTGGCTAGGCTGACACAAGGAGCCACATTTTATACCCTACAAAACAGTTCTCAGACAGATAGAGATAAAACTAAGACAGGTTAGATTTAATAGGTTCACTCAACGTGAGATCTGCATTTCAAAGCATCTTTACATATCTAAGACTAACACAGTAACTAATTTCATTTGCAGGGAAGATGTAAGTCAGTAGCTCATCTCATTGATTATCAAGAGCAAGAATTAAGAGGAATACCTAAGACACAGTGGAGTCCTATTGAGAAAAAAGGCACATTTGGAAAAGATACACCCAAGCTGAGGATTACGGTTGGGAAGACAGTATCCAGGGAATGTGATGGCCTCTAGAAATATGCACAGGTTCTAACAGCTGCCAAAACCAGCTGTTGAGCCAGCTATCTACCTCATTTCTCACCTCTAACAGCTGACTGAAACAGCTCATGAAAGTAAGATACATTAAAAGCTAGAGCACTACTTGCCCATATCTGTCTCCTACTCTGATCATTAAACTTTACATTTATGACAAGGAATTTGTTTCTGTTTTCTTTAAACATTAGCTGATGTTAAAAGGTGATTCAATCCTCACAAATTAATTAATCAACTCCAAATATATGTCAGGTATACTTCTTTCAACTCAATCTTTCCTTGCTGAAATTAATATTCCTTAACTGTATCCTGTTACATAGTTTTCAGTAGCAAACATAGCTAGACATACTCTTAATGTCTGGAGAAGGGCAGAATAATAAAGCACATTGCTTTGCAAGACTCCTCTCCTTCACAATTCTTGTGGGATGGCAAAAATAATTTTGTATTCAGTTCTTGCAATGCTACTACTAAAGTACAATTATAAACAGGAGTTCCTCAGTACAACCAGTTGTTTAATATATTTTATAAGATTGTCTGCTTTATTGCATGCAAACAGAATAAAATTCCTAATAGGATTATACATATCTGCTAACCTAGAGAGACAAGCTTATGAAAGTCATGCTGACAAAGAATATCAAAATAAGAAAAACTAGCACAGAAAAGTTTAAATGATAAAGATTTAAAAGTAGACAGTCACTAAGAAAGAAAGTCAACCCTCTTATATAAGAAGAAAAAGCATACATAGCAGAAAGCTTATTAAAAGAAATAGCAAATGAAGAAAGCTAATAGTACAGAATGTAAAGATTCCTACTATGCATAACTGATAGCAAAAAAAAAAGGACAAGATAGCAATAAAAGCACATTAAGAACAGAAGTGACTGCCTCTGCTCTGTTAACAGAGTTAACAGAAATTTCTATTTCCATCTAGATCCTGGTTCTTACTGGCAATTTCAATCATGCTGATGTGTGCTAGAAGGGAAACACAGCATGACACAATCAATCTACCTTTTTTTGGAAGGTTGTCTGGAATAAATTCTTACCACAGGTGCTGTGCTGGAGTGATGTACAGTGGCTCTGCTGTTCACAAACAAGGAACAGTAGGAAGGGGGTGCAGCAACAGACAGCAGCCTTGGTTGCAGCAACCATGAAATAATGGAGGTCCTCTTCTGAGGAGAAGCAATGAAGCCAAGTAACAGAGTACAGATCTCGCATTTCATGGGACCAGAGTGGCTCATTCCGAGAAGTAACAGACAGGATCCCAGAGCAGGAAGTTCTGAAGGCCTGTGAACACTAGCAGGACCTCCTTCAAAAGCAAAAACTCATGAAAACAAGCTGATAGCCTAGCTAAACTAGGGAGTTCAGGACTAAGCTCCTGTGCAGATTTGGGAAGTGGCAGCAAGGACAGATAATAGTCATTCCCTGACACATAGACATGGTTCAGGACCATTCCCTAACCACTACATTGAGTATTCCTAAATAGGCAGGTACAAATGACTTTCATTTTTCAGGACTGAAAGAGCTGGGTGAGATGGTTTAGGCTGCAAATGTTTATTTGCAATATCTCCTACACATTCGAAGAAGAAAGAAAGCTAATACTGTGCTAAAGTTTTAAAAGGATGAATAGAATAACCCAGTACAATTACAAGCTTGATAAGCTGTTATTAAACACAATCATAACAACAGAACAGATCTGGTCAAAAACAAACAAGAAAAGGCTAATACAGACTAAAGCCAGAAAACTAATACATTCTTTAAGTATACTTTATCAAATGCATCTTGTGCCATGTGATCTGTTTTTATTTCAATATCTCCTCTAAAAGGTCAGGTGCCAAAGGTATTTTTAAGCATTTAACTACTTTAGCCACAGAATAAACTACTCTCAAACAAACATTTCTATAGTAACGAGTTTTGTGCAGTCTTGAACTCAGGTCTAAGAATTCTATAGAAAACAAGTTTCGCTTTTCACTCTAATGGAATCTATGAGCACTCTAAGGGAATCCATGAACATCTAAGTGCTTTTGAAAGACTGTATTCATACCAGCAATAATGTAACCACCTCACTCATTTAAGATTTTTTATTCTTTTTAAAAACTGAAATAATGATGTAGCATTAGTCAACATCCATTGCTCCCTTGAATTACAACATGCAATACTTACTTTTAGTGCATCTTTGACAGCAGTTTTGCCTTCCTTTCCAAGGAAAACATTATAGGGATAAAGCCGGTCAATAACATGCTGGACTGACATCATAGGAAATGAATCCTAATTCAAATTAAAAACACAGATGAAATAAAATGATTGGTTCATCATTCATCAGGTGTTAAATCCAAAATAGTGCTAAACTTGAAATAAAAAATTTAATGGCAATAAACAAATGACCAACTCATCCAGCAGTTGGTCAGATGTCAAAACAGGCATTTTGAATGTGCAATTCATTAATTCAAATTCAAATTAATTCAAATTCATTACAGTGAAAATATCTCAAGCAAGTTAGATAAATTATGCCAAAACAAGCACTTCTTCTCCCGTGCATAAATGGAAGCCACAGGGACTGTCTCAGAATCTTAACATCACTTGAGGTTAGATGAGACAAATTCCACCAGTGGAAACCGTGTTTCACACTATGACAAGAATCTGTACAATAACAGCCTACTATTTCATAGCAATTTCTAATATTTACTTCTAATTCTATTATATTGTACAGGTTTTACTTAACTAATTTCTAGAAAGTTTGGAACAGCTGAACAAAATTTGTTTTGCTTTGAAATGCGTTACCAAGGATGTTTGCACTTCCCAAACAAAACTGTAAACAATGTTTTACACTTCCTTGCTAATTATAAGTAATAATTATTCTGTCAGCTGTTATCTGAACTAGCAATTGTTCCAGTCATTTTGCCACAGCAATAGAGAAAGAAATAGAAGTACTTTTGAGAATAGTTAAAAGACACGCACACAACTTTCTCCATGGTAGAAAAAGTGTTTCAGAAAATCCTAAAATAATGTTCAGTTGCTTCACAAAAGACATGCATGTTATTAAGGATTGATCCTGAGTAACTGTTGTTATTAACAATTAGTGGACTGCTACTACTTTTTTTACATGCTCTAATTTAATTTAAATAAAATGGATCAGTTCTCAGTTACAGACTTGGATTACGCAGAGATCCAACTAAAGAGAAGAGTTGCTCAGAAATGAAATCAGGAGATGCATATTTTATGAAAGGCATAATTCAATTCATACTTATAATCAGTAGTACTATTTATAATGTTCCATATTAAAAAAACATCAGTAAAAATAAACAACTTAAGAGCATTGTAGTAAATATGCTGCCTGAAGGATCACAAAGCCCATTACTGCATTTTAAAAGCCCTCTATAAATAAAGATGTAACATATAATTTGCACACATTATCTCAAATTAATAATAATTACAGTGTCATATCCAAAATTAGCCTCTTCAGAACAGCATACTACAAAAAAATTTGGAGAAATGAGTTTTCAAACTAAGAAACACATTTTTGAAACTACATTAATCTATGCAGAAGACAGGGAGACACTCTTTATGATATATACATTCTACACTGCTATATTGTTCGGGTGTACTGGTGAATGGGAAGCTGGACAGGAGCCTTGCAGGCCAGAAAGCCAACCATATCTCAGGCTGCACCAAAACAAGCATGGCCAGCAGAGTAAGGGAGGTGATCCTGCTCTCCTGCTCCGTGCTGGTAAGACCTCACCTGGAGTACTGCATCCAGATGTGGAGTCCTCAGTACAGGAGAAACATGGAGCAGTTGGAACATGTCCAGAGGAGGGCCACAGAAATTATCCAAGGGATGGAGCACCTTTCCTGCAAGGACAGGCTGAGAGAGCTGGGGCTCTTCAGTCTGGAAAGCGCTGCAAGGTGACCTGATAGCAGCCTTTCAATATCTAAAGGGGAGCTCCAGAAAAGAAGGGGACAGACTCTCTAGAAGGGTCTGTGGTGACAGAACAAGGGGAGGTGGCTTCAAGCTCAAAGAAGGTAGATCTAGGTTGGATATAAAAAAACAAAAACAAACCTTCTACATTGAGGGTGGTGAGGCACAGGAAGAGATTGCCCAGAGATGGGCCTGATGCTCTGTTCCTGGAGACTTTCATGGCAAGGCTGGATCAGGCCCTGGGCAACCTGATCTAGCTGTAGGTGTCCCTGTTCATTGCAGGCGAGTTGGACTAGATGACCTTTAAAGGTCCCTTTTAACCCTAAGGATTCTATGATTCTACAATTGTAAATCAATCCAAAACCAAAAAAATGGTTAAATCAAAGTAGAGGATGATGACCCAGTGTGTGAAGGAGAAATGCTCCAGCTAGAATCAGTGAGAACAGTTGGCTTAGAAAACTGAGTGATTAAAACTAATTCTAAAAGAAACAGTTCTGGCCTATCCAAAAAAGACGCTGTCATACAATGGTAACATTTTCACATTCTCTAATGTAAAATAAAACGCTTCCTTCATTCCACGGTTTAGATAATGGCTTACATCTCATTTTCTTTCCATCTCTCTGAAAGCTATCTGGCAGTCATTTAAAAATAATTCTTCATACAGGGCTTAAAGAATAAGAAGTTGTAATTTATTTTAAAACCCATCATGTATTTCTTTCCAAAGCCCTTTATGTGCTCTTCCAGTTCTCTAAACCTGAATCTTAATCACTTCATACTATCTGATGTAATACCACTAATTCAGACCCAAAATTCCATCTCTAAATATCAGGCACAATGACTTTCTATTCTGACACAAATAACTGACACCTTTTAATATGTACAATCCAATAAAACTTATTGTAACTGAGCAATACCACTGGAGAGATGATTGCATGGAAGATACAATGGAGAATTATTCTAGTAGACTTCTCCACTATGGATTGTAGCTGTCAGGAGAACTACTGTACCCTCAAATATGCTCAGCCTGCATCTCCCCTAAGTTTATTGTAAATTCACCAGCCATTCCAAAGATCCCAAAGATCTAATATGGGATTCATCTCATACCACTTAACAGTCTCTGACATTGCATTTAAGCATATTATTATTTATTGCATTAACAGTCTCTGCACCTGCATTTGAACTTTTTGTTGTTAAAGGAGAGTAGAAAGTGTCTTTGAAATGCAGCATTAAAATAGAAAAATCACAACCTAGAAAAATGCTTATTTCTCTACACTGATAAATACAAAGAGATCCACGACAACCTCACTGTCATCACATACGCTGTATCTGAAGTCACAGAAGTTGATCAAGCAGAGTAGGAACATTATTTTGAAAACACACAGATACGTTCAACTACTTTAAAAATACTGCATTGTGCCTTTCCTTGCCCTTCCATATTATGCTTGGTTGAAGTACTGTTATTCAAACCATCTTCAGATTTTTAAGTTATTTCTCCAAAATGTTCTTGTTCATCTTCTTCCAGACACATGAAAAATACAGATCTAATTCTAAGAAATTTTAAGCTTGTACAGTTTCACAGCATATGTGTATACACTTACCAAAATCTGAACTGCAGCAGATAAGCTGTCTAAAGGAAAATCTGGAAGTCCCAGTGTAGAGGATTCTTGAGAGCAGAGAGTTGTAGCAAAAGACAGGATCTGAGAAATTCTGCATAGAAAAAAATAAGTACAGAGTTTTACATATGCCATCTATACTTAAAATACTAAAGCCTAAATAGTTAATTACAGTTTAAGATCAGTATAAGATGCTGAAACTCTATCTGAGCAGAAAAAAAATAATGTGTGATTGAAGTTCTAAAGCATTAAGGATTCACTATGAAGGCTGCATATAGAAAGCTGTTTGAGCATACACCCACACATATTAAAAGCTTCTTCAGTTCTGGTCTCCATGTAGAGACACAAGTTATAAAAATAGCAAGGAAACCTGAAATGACACCACATTTCTTCATTAATTTTGATTTTTCTTTTAATTATGAAAAATTACCTCTCTGCAGAAATGTTTGATCCAATTGAATATAATAGCTGAAGATGGTCCTGAAAATAGAACATGAAATCATAAAGTAAATTCATTTTTGGGTCATACTGTAGGTCACAGCACATGATGGAGAGACACTTTCTATTTTTTCTGCTAATTTAGACATGAAGAGTCTACTCACTCCTGAACACAGACTTAATTTTATGAACGGAAGGAAATATTATCAAATCTTTCTTCCAGGGCTATACTGTCTAATGGAAATTATTTTTCTGCTGCCACATTCCTTGACAACTCTAAGCCTGCCTTTCAGGAACTTATTAGAGAGCAGTATGAAAAAATGCCATTTAAGATAAATGTATTGTTCAGGTATTGATTCCAGAGGTGAGCTAAGTAAAACAATGTCAAAATAATAGCTCTACTCAGTACAGATAGTCCAACTCTTCTGTTAAAGTGCTTACCTTAAAAGGCAGATGATAAATATCTCTAGCTTGAAATCTAGAGCGAAGGGGAGGATCCAAAGGGTTACCAGAATATTTAGGTACTGGCAAACCCAACGCTATTACACGAAAATCTTCACTAACCCGAACAATCCTCCATGCATCCAACTCTGATTTCGTATGATCCTAAATTAACCAACATAAAGCAGGAAAAAAAAAGTTACATCACTAAATACTCCTCCAGACTAAGCTGCAGACAGACTAACGACCCTTGTTTGTCTAGCTATAAATATGGTATTGTTCCCATCTTTCATTCAGAAATGCTAAGAAGCATTGATCTATTCTAATTTACTGATCATAAAAGCAAGGTTTTCCAAAACGAAAGGAGATAGAACATTTGATTATGTACAGCTGTCAGGCAATTTGATTAGAGGCCCCACAGACAGTCATGGTTCAGAACTACATGTTCAGAACCTTGCTTTCAAAAAGAACAGAAAATAAACAGATGACAAAATTCATTTTAACCTGAAGCACTAGAAGTGTGGTACTGTGAGTACTTTTTTTTTTCTTCTTTTCCCTTCTTCTTGTAAATGTAAAGGAGACCATTATTGCTTGAACATTTTCATTTACAAAATATGCTTTATTACAAGCAATACCAAAACAGAGCTACCACTGGACTCCTTCACAAGAACATCTATGTTGTGTATTACAGTTGCTGTCCTGTAAAAGATTCAATGCACACAAAGCAATATACACTGTTAAATCTTCACACATCACAGTTTTGTCTTCCTTGACCTAGTTATACAGTATATGATTATTCACACTGAAGAAGAGAAAATGAACATTAGCTTATATAATGTAATATCTGCCAAACAACAATATTAGATTTAGTATTATAGCAGGAGATTTATTTAATTCATCAACTATTAACAGTGCACCCGAGGCACTCATTCTGAAGTGTTTTATCATTAGAATACTCTTAAAAAAGGAAAAAAGAAAAGAGAAGATGCTTTACTTTGCAACCAAATCTTGTCCGAGTCTGAATTCTCACTTTCAGTTTTTAAATACAATCACAAATTTAAAAGCTTACTTTTCAAATTTGGTAATAATTCTCCCAACAATTGTATCTTCTGATTAAATACCATAAAAAGATTTTTGGAAAAGGCACAAATCAGAAGATTTCAAACCAGAGATAAGAAACTGAAGAAATATCAATATATTTTCAGAAATTTGCTATGGTACTAACAACATAGGAGGCAAGCTCATTTAATTGGGATCAACTAGAAGGCTTACTGCACATTTCCTTTTTTCATATAGGTCCAAGTCATATACTTATCAACAGGCACAATAGACAGAAACATGAGTGAGATCAGACAAGAGACCAACAGGAATGTGAGTGGACACTACAGCACACGAAAGTATGAAACAGAGTACTGGTGGAAACTGAGATTAAATTTACTAAGGTCAACAAAAGGCCCAAGAGTACCCAACTCAAATGTAAGCAATGGGACTCAAACCTTGAAGAAAATGAAAATGGCTGAAGTAATAACAGTAGCAGATATGATCCCATTGCCTACCAAAAGTAAACTCACTATCCATTTCTTATCATTTGGATTGGCTCCTCACACATATTGTACTAAATTAAAGGTGAGACAGTACTGAGAAATACTGAGTCACCAATCTTGACCTCTTTGTTTGGCATCCTATTTTAAAAGCCTATCAACAGGACTACTACAATGCTGAAGCACTATCTGAACTTCACGGGGACACTTTCAACTGTAATCTCTTCTCACAAATACATTTTGTTTAACCTCAACAGCTTCCACATTTTACATACAATCAGCATATAAAGCTGGCATGAGCAACTGTCTTTTTTTTTTTAATGGGGGCAGAGGGATATAGGTTAAAACAGTGTTTTAATTGAAGTGGAATGTTATGCATCTCAGCTAACTTCCACCCTAAAATTTCAACCTGTATAACATCTCACGTACACACTGTGTTCAAATCCAAGCATTTGGCTTCTAACTACTATCCTCTTCATAATAGTATTCAAGCACTACCAAGAACAGGAAAAAAAGAATGGAAAATCCAAATGGTATTTCCCTACCTGCAGAAGTTTGTCATAACGTTCTGCGGACATGAGAAAACGTCCATCTTCAAGTTGCATTTCCCTGTTCTCCAGCAAATTGTTTAACACAGGTAAGACATTGCGCTCAGCCTTCTCCAAACCTTCCAACACAAGGATTCGTCCTTCTGTAGCTGCACGAACTGCACACTTTTCAAAAGTAACAAGCAATATTGGGAGAGAAATAAACATCAAATATCTCATAAAATCCCACTGAAAAAGAATCCACAGATGATTTCCAAAACAGCATTTATTTCAATAATAGTCAGTATGATTGGAACGGGTTGGCCAAGGAGGTTGTGGATGCCCAATCCCTGGAGGCATTCAAGGCCAGGCTGGATGTGGCTCTGGGCAGCCTGGTCTACTGGTTGGCAACCCAACCACACAGCAGGGGGTTGGAACTAGGTGATCATTGTGGTCCTTTTCAACCCAGGCCACTCTACGATATCATTCTACAAAGAGTGACAACTGATTGTATTAACATGTTCGTAAGTTGGACTTTTATAACTGTTACAGGGACTGAAAAAGAGATAGTAATATAAATAATAACAAAAGGTACTGAAAAAGAAATATCAATATCAATAATAACAAAAGGTATTCTAGTCTCTTGTATCAACAGAATAAAGTGTAAAATCTTGTTAACATTTCAGTGTATACCCAGTACATGATAATAATCAGCATGTTTTCTTTTTGATGTTGCATAACACTTTTCAGGTATGACAATTATGGCATCGCTATTTATACAGAATACACAGTTTAGAAGTGGTTGTACATGTTTACAACCATATTAAAATATTTAGAAACCAAAGGTCAGATATTGCTTGGGATCGTTCTGGTTATGCACCAGTGTAATTCCATTACCAGTACAGTGTTTTAGTCCGACCTGAAGAGAACAACAATCTGGTAAAACCAGGTGTGGGAGATAAAAACAAAACAATGCTATCAATAATCAGATTTTATCTATGTGATAAAATTAGAAATGTTTGTAATTATATTCCCAGACTGAACACCGTCTTCTATAAAAACAGAATAAAAGCACAGACTTTCACTTGTGAACACTTTGGAGCATTTGGGGTGGGACTTTATTTCTTTTCTATATTTCTCCTCGTTACTTATTTGTGAATTCTTACTGTTTATATGAGCCTAATGTCTATCCAAAACATAAAACTAAGCTCTGCGTTGGTAATTTTGTGCAGCTTCTTCTCAGTCAATGCTGTGGGCTCAGGGAAATTAGCTAAATTCACTTCATAACTATTATTCACAATTACTGCCCAATGAAAGACAAACTGAAATTTAATGCTTTCTTGTCTATTTCCAGATTGAAAAAGCTTAACCAGATAGTAACAGGGAATGTGTAGATGTACCCAATATCAAGAAGCACCAAAGAGTTTTGCTTTCCATTCCGATTGCATTTTAACAATTTTAGACACAAGCACAGTGGCAAAGGGAGTATGATTGAAATCTATTCCCAGCATGTCTCCTATGAACTCCTACAGACAAACATTTCATATGACACTAGATGGAAATCTCTGATGAATACAACAGATGTCAAAGACTGAGACAAAGAGAAAGAAGGAGGAAATGAGAAGGAATAATGAAAAAATATGAAGATAGAAAAGAATAAAATAAGAATTTCACATGGAAAAAAATATTCAAAAAAGAAAAAAAAGGTATGAAGGACAGCTGGATAAATCTAAGCTAGAGACAAAGAACAGTTCAGTGCAACCAAACTGATGCATGGTACAAAGCATACGACAGAATCAGAGATCCATCTGATAACACTAAAGATAACACTAAATGGCACCCTAACTAATTTAGCTGCTTCTTATGCACACCATAGAAGTATACTTCTATACTGCTATCCTATAGTGAAGTAGAAGCATAAACAACAACTATGGGAAAATAAGCCATGATGTAAGATTTTAACATCTTTATTAAAATAGCAATAACTACTTTACCTAAGCTCACAAATCTCAGTACACATCCGTGTATTAATTTCCCTTCCCTGACATTTTTAGGATCTAATCTCAAGATCAATATCTGAGGAACCCATAATAATCCCATTAACCAAGTCCTAAGACTATTTCCCTTGCACTGAATCACTAATTCCTTCCAAAAGCAATCAGCAAGTGAATTATAGGCTAATTCAAAATATTATGCTTTAACAAGCAATAAAAAATTTCACTCTCTCCATTCCAGAAAATCTGTAAGAAAGGCAAATTTTGTACTAACATTGTTCTCTAGGAAGGTCACTGGTCAAATAAAAAATCTGCTTCAACCTGTTTAAATAGAAAATCTGAGTCTCCAGCAACCAGTCCAATACCTGGCATGAACAAAATGCTATATTCTCCAAATGCACTTTGGAGATACAGCCAGAATACATTTCAACAAACATTTTATTTGCCAGGTTAGTTGGATTCTGCATATTATATGTCTATGAAGACTTTATAACCATATTTTACTAGCCAGAGGAAAATACACATCTTGTTCATATGTCAAAATATTGTCAGTATCCATAGAATCTTGTTGACTCATGTTGAGACATGCACACTATGAATGAAGGCTTGCTGAATTAACAGTCTTCCAGTATTACAAATATCACAACGTAACTGAGGCTGGCAGGGCGCTCTGGGTCCCTCTGCTCCAGCCCCTGCCTCAGCAGAGACACCCAGAGCAGGGTGCCCATGGCCACGTCCCAGGGCAGCTCTGGGAGATCCCCAAGGAGGAGATGCCACAGTTCTGGGCAGGCTGTGTCAGTGCTCCGCCACTGCACGGCACAGAAGGGCTCCTGGTGTTCAGAGGGAACCTCCTGTGCTCCAGTTTGTGCCTGTAGCTTCTGACCTGGCACTGGTACCAATAAGCCTCTCTTCTGGACTTGCACAATCTGGTATAGGTTTAGGCTATCCAGAAGTATACTGTGAACTTCAAAAAGATGTTCTCTACTGGCAGTACAATCTTGAGAAGTGCCTATTAAAGCACGCAGATCAATTCAGAAGATCACAATTTAAAAAGAAAGCAATTTTTCTGAGCTAGAAAACTGTTCAAAATTTTTATCCCAGGTTGTGTTGCTCAGTACAATATATCAAAATGGATGCTACATATTATAAGAAGTATGTATAGGTAGCCAAAGATGATCAGCTTCAGGAATGTCTGAGTGCTCAACTATGTTTTTTTCAGTTCTTAAGCAAAGAATCCCCATAACAACAATAATAACATCATCATCTGGGTTCTAATTTACTCTGATTGGCTTGGTTTTTTTTTTTCTTTAAACAAACTGTGTTCCTTGGATATTTTTAAAGCATTTACAATAATACAGTAAACTATTCTCCAAAATACAATGAAATATACATACAATTCACCTCACTCTAAGGCTTGCGAGTAGTACTAACATCAGACAGCATAATGTCTGCTCTTAAACAGCTGTGTATCCCTGGCTGAACTGTGATATTTATGCAACCTGTTTGGTAACGAGTAATAAATTTCTGCAATAAGCTTTGCACACTGCGAGGTATCTTCTGAATCATTATTTCAGTCATATCTGTGACGGGTTGTTTTGGAAACTAAAATGCGTAACAAATAAGAGAAAGGCAAGCAAGTTTGCAATCTGTCACTGAAAATCGTTTTTTAAAAGATGTTTCCAAGAAACTCATCTTCATAATTCTATAATGAAAACCCCAAAATAGCTGTGCTGTCTCACTCTCTCACCAGCCTCGTTTGTTTAAAGTGTTTAATATAAAATATAATTTGACAGAGGGTGTTATATTATGCAACCTTGATGGTAAACCTGAGATTAAAGGTATTAATTCTTGTTAAAAGGCAGAGAGGGATTTGTTAAATGTTTATCTTCAGGTTTACTTTAACTGTAGCTAGGGACTATTTTGCTCATCAAATGCAGAACCAAGCTCATTGCCTCCCACCTGTGCCCCCACAGATCTGAAAGAATGGTTACCTGGATACCTGCTCCAGGGAATACACAAACTTAAAACAGGCTGAGTTTCTTCCCCAAGAGCAGAAACCCTTAACACAGTATTACTCCCACTGCAATAGACTTAGGCAACAAATATGTAGTGTGGATTGCTTACTCTGCTTTCATAATTCACCTACAAAAATATATTTCTTTCTTCAAAGGCATAAACACCTTATTAAGTACACAACACTTAAAAGGTATTCACAGTCTTTTGCACAACAGGGCCCCTGCACTTGAGCAGAGCAAAGCACAACAACTGCAGGAACAATAAAACCCCACTCATGAAAAAAGTCACATAAATAAACTTACACAGCAACAGAAAGAGGGGACAGAAAATAGCTTGACATAATGCACATGCCTAAGTGCAAACACCAGAGGAAGGACATTTTTATAAAGCTAAGCAAAGTAGTTTGCAAGAGCATGAGAATTTGAACAGTATTGTCTGAAACGCCACCACTGGAATCTAATTTGGTTTTCTCAGCAGAATGAATAAAATAAAACCAAAACATTCTGATCACTCTGAAATTTTGCGATTTTGAGCTACATTACAAACCATAAATAGCCTTATTTTTTTCAACTTGTGCATCACTGTGAATATCATGTACAGGCTATGTTTCCAAACAGTAAAAAATGCTCAAAAAAATTGCTGAACATTAATTATTAATTAAACTGTCTCTTTTTCAGGAGATACCTGGAGACTTTTTTTCTGTTTGCGTGCATTTGTCATGAAGATGAGCACCCTTCACCCTTGCTCTGAGAACTGGATTCCATTCATGACATCTCAAAGACAGCAACAAAAATTACAACATGAAAAAAATAATAGAGCAAGCAGCACAGTGAAGAAGAAAACTAATGAAGTCAGGCTTCCCTGCATCTGCAAACTACATTTCAGATGTCTCTTCCAGAGTAGTAACTTCTTCCCTCCACCCGCTCAATATCCCACACAAACTCATGCACCAGAGTCTTTCCTGCATCTCAAAAACTTTCCAGCAATGACATGTGCAGGCATCTCTTATGCTAAAAAGATCTTCAGAAATCATCTGGTAAAGATAAAACAAAACTTTGGCTGTTTTTGAGTTACCACAATTGTGTGTGCCTGCAAGAGGACAACAGAACTTAAAAACATAAACTCATGCTGCAGCGACTGGGGGGGGGGGGGGACACATTGTCTGGTAGCCCAACCAGACATCAAATGTCACAAAGCTCAGATGAAATTGCTAATTTCTGTATGACTTTCCATGGGTCAAGTAGAATCAATTTTTCCAAATGTAAATCATTTAAACTAACCAGCAGGTAATGGAAGAGGATTGGTCAGCAGGTCAAGGGAGGTGACTGTCCCCCTCTACTCTGCTCTTGTGAGGACCCATCTGGAGTACTGCATTCAGGACTGGAGCTCCCAGCACAAGAAAGACATGGAGCTCTTGGGAGCAGGTCCAGAGGAGGGCTAAGAGGATGATCAGAGGGCTGGAGCACCTTTCCTATGAAGACAGGCTAAGGGGTTTGGCTTGTTCAGCTTGGAGCAGAGAAGGCTCATCATGGCCTTCCAGTATTTAAAGGAGATTATAAACAGGAGGGAAAGCAGCTTTTTACACAGGTAGACAGTGATGGGACACGGGGAAAATGTTCTAAAATAAAAGGGAAATTCAGATTAGATGTCAGGGGAAAGTTATTCACTCAGAGGGGGGTGAGGTGTTGGCACACCTGCTCAGAGGAGCTGTGGGTGCTCCATCCCTGGCAGCAACGAAGGCCAGGTTGGATGGGGCCCTGGGCAGCCTGAGCTGCTAGGTGGCAGTCCTGCAGGGGGCTGGAACTTGGTGGGCTTTAAGGTCTCTTCCAACCCAAATCATTCTATGATTCTGTAATCACGTAAAAATAAAGGGCAGAGATGCAGAATGGAGTATGCAGTGAGGTTTTCCTCCTCACTTTACTAGGGAAGAAGGAGGATATTGACCAAAACTTGCAATTTTCTCAGGTTATACTTTTAAGAAGATGTAACTCAAATAATCAGACCATCACATTTTCTGTAATACTTGTATGGAAATAGAAAGAAATTACCTAAAAATTTAGAGGGAGTCTAAAGATAGATGTACAGACACACTGAGATCAATGAAGCACATAAGGCTGTCACCAACTGGGATAATCTACTTTACTAGAATTTAAAAATATCTGCCAGTCAGGCAGCATGTCTGAATAGCTACCAAACAATAACATTTAATATATTTGTTCAATTTTTACAATGCTCAAGTCCTTTCCTATTGATTTCCCTTGAGAGATCAGCAGAGGAAAGCAGCTGTGGAATACTGGAGTGAATGATTAGTTAATGAATCAAAGTGATACCATATTACCTCTCAAATAAAAATAGTCAAATATTTTGTAGTAATTTGAAGGGCTAATAAAAATAATGTTCAAACAATTTCAAAGCAGCAATGCCAAACTTATTAAAAAACTTAGTATTATCTTTCAGTATTTGTAAGATGTTGCTCATTCTTTTCAGGAACATTCAATGAAAAATAAATGCTTTCAAATGCACAATGCCATTTAAAGATGAGGTTTAAAACTACTATTCATCAGTTAAATACTACTATTCATTTGAGAGTGTCTATTCTATTTTTTTATAACTATTTTTGTAGATAAACTATATTTTTGAACTTTACAAGTTAGGCCACAACAAAATAAGTTACATCACTTTCAAGCTTTATGTCAGGTTTTATTAAAAGCAATAAATTAGTAATTATTTTGGTTAATTAATTTTTTTTAAAGCATGAGAGAAAGCAAATGTTTAAACCCTTTTATTCCTCTGTAATGGAGGGGAGTATACCTTCATACTTCAGCCCACCTCCCTTGCTGAGACAATCACGTTTTCTGGATGGGTTTCATAGCTAATTTTCTCCATCAATGCTAGAAAATTAAACGGCAGATTGCATTTGTTTTGGGTAATACTGTAAGCAAAAGGAGACACAATTCACAGTATATGATGGCACTGTCAGATGGGATATTCAGTAACCAAAAAGACTTCAGATGTCTGAAACAGTGTTCATAGAACGCCTTTGGTTGGGAGGGAACTTAAGGATCATCTAGTTGCAATCCCCCTGCCACGGGCAGGGTTGCCACCCACTGGATCAGGTGAAATCAGTTTAATTTTAATCTATAAGGAATTGTAAATTTGCAGTTGTAGTACTCCTCTCATTACATCACAGCCACTCATTTCATATGTCTTCTACGTCAAACCAGGATACCAGACTCTTAACAAGCTCAGTTAAACAATGACAACTTTAGGAACATAAAGCAGTGTTGCAAAGGATTAAAATACAAAGAGTTAAGAGAGATTATACAGAGGTCTTTATCATGCTTTTTTTTTTTTTTCTTAATAGACAAGAAATACTGTGTTGATGTCAGTGAAGATTAACTTCAACCAAATACTACTGCTTTCTACCTATTTCCACATAGCATTCTTCTTTCTGTGCAATGTTAGGCAGAACCAGAAAATTAATAGTTCACTTTTGTACTTCTGGACTGCATACCTCTGCTTTCTACAGACTTTCTTATCTAGCTGCCTATACCAAATAGACAGATACTGCAGTGTGGAACAGTCATTAGAATACATCACACTGTTTTGATGATGCCTTTATTGTGGCTAACTTACTAGTTCATCAAAAACTCACTGTGACCCCCAACATAGTAATAATAAATCACAGAACTACACAGTTTGCATTCACTGTATACTTTTTTTAACAGCTGAATTATTCTTGCTCACCTATTTGCTAGTTTATAACAAGTTTTTGTGGTATATATGTACTTATTTATATATGTATACACATACACAGGCTTAAATATGAGCATTTTATTCAATTAATCTCACATCTTCACTTTAAAAAAAAAACAACTTCCTAATCTCTTTTGAATAAAAGAAAATAAATGTAATTCTATGTAGTGCTATGCTGCTCGGGGGTTTTGTGTCACATCTGTTTTACAGACAGGACAGTTTAAGCTGTCATTTCATCACTCTTCAAGTTCAACTGGTTACTACACGAAGTCATTCAAACCAGAGCAGGTCATTTTTTTTGTTACCTTGACAAACAATTTGAAATTTTATCACTGCATAATCTGTATATTCTTAACTGCATCATCAAAGATATTCTGTTAAAACAAGCATGCTCACATGGAGCATTGAAACTGTTGGAGAGTGGCCGGAGGAGGGCCACAAAGATGATTAGAGGGATGGAGTACCTCCCCTGAGAAGACAAGCTGAGAGAGCTGGGCTTGTTCAGGTTGGAGAAAAGATCTCATTGCAGCCTTCCAGTACCTAAGGGGAGCCTATAAACAGGAGAGGAGCCAACTCTTTACAAGGGTAGATAACAGCAGGACAAGGGGAAATGGTTTTAAGTTGAAGGAGGGAGGTTACAGGCTGGATATCAGGGGGAAGTTCTTTACTGATTATTTATGATTGGTGAGGTGCTGGAACGGGCTGCCCAGAGAGGTTGCGAATGCCCCATTTCTAGATGGGGCCCTGGGCAGCCTGGCCTAGTATTAAATGTGGGGGTTGGCAGCCCTGCCTGTGGCGGGGGGGTTGAAACTTGATGATCTTCGAGGTCCCTTCCAACCCAAGCCATTCTATGTTTCTATGATTCACACAATTCAAAGATACACTTTTTGCATACACAGCAATAGCTATGATTTACATACTCATCCACCCACAGCTTAATTAGCAAACGTTCAAAAGTTATCTTATATTTGTAGTTTCTCAGCATACACCCATATAATATTGTTCTATTTATTCCATCTTCAGTTTGATTATGCTTAAGGGGAAAGATTGCTCGCATAATCAGGAGTTCAGTGTTTGGGAAGAGTGTTTCAATTTAATACTAAACCTGGAAGATGCAGTGGTAACAAAACCAGGTGCTCTAGGCAATGTAGGAGTGATACACTTCTTAAGCAGAAATTAGCTTAGCTGTTCTCCCAGTTGCACACACTACAAAATTTTAATGTAGGATTTCCTTAGATGTAACAATTAAAAAGCATAGGAGGCTGTAGAAATAAAAATTTAGATCAGAGGCATGCACATGATTTAAAGAAAAATTGCATCAGAAATGGCAAAAAGGGTCAAAAATATTACATCTAACTACATAATTTTTGAAAACAGGATTTTGAAAACATTTTGAAACTGAAATAAGAATGTCAATTTTGGTTCAATTAAGTGGCTCAGGTACAAAGATTTAAAGAAACAGAAAGATGCTGCAAGATTGGCTCTTCAATCAATAACAGCTGAATTTTCCATTTAAATATCTATGTAATAAGAAGTAAATCTAACTAGCCACTTGATGCATAACTTAATTAATCCATGCAATAAGTTACAGAACAAGATCCAAGAGGTTACTTAATTGTTTCAGTAATTTCAGTGATGACACTTCTGAAACTTCTGTCAATTAACAGCTGAAAACCTAAGTTAATTGCTCAAGGTAAAGTCAAGAAGACAAGTTCCTGCTGCCAGTACTTGAATGAAAACAAATAATTCACCATAGTGCCTTTGTTTTACACAATTGTAACTGGGAATTTATTTGATAATTCAAGGTTTGCCTTCATATTAATGGTTCCTAGTCATTCATTTTGTTTTCCCCATTCCTGATTTTAAAATGTTTCAATTTTTTTCCTCATCAGATCTCTCTTCTTACTTTATAACTCTACGTCTTCTTCCATGTGATTCACTCTAGCATTAAGAAATGAGAATTGGTTAAGACACATGCTGACCTTTCAATGACATGACAACGCAGAACTTCACTCAGTGCCTACCAGTTACTTTTTCCCGGGTCTATATAAAATAACTATCTGCCATCATACTCAGCAACTTCTTGTTAAAATAAATCAGATGCTTTGAAGTATCTGAGATATTGAGATATCCACTTACAGTATTTATTTTGTCATTATTAAATGTAGAGCTATAAGCAGCTATAATACATTAACAATCACTCAGAGACAATTTTGCAAACCTGACAACAGATTACGTGAAATTTATTTCTGCCATCAAGATGCCAGTTGCCATCACAGTATACTATCATTCAAGGTGTTAGATAACTACATTATTATACTGTGACTTGCAAAGAGCCTCCTAGACAACTGACAGGTAAGTTTTATTTGACCCACAGAATTCACCCATTGGATGTTCTGGAAAAGAAGACTTCTGAGCTTTGCTGTCTTCTATATAGTGTCATGAACAGCAAGCATAAGGTTCCACAGAAAAGGAAATAGTGTATAAATCCGAAAAGTATAGCTTATATCTTCAGTTTCTCATATAAGTTCATCTTTTCCTTAGCTCACCTATGGCAATGGAAGCCATGGTGTCAAGCTCTACCAGAAATATTTTCTTACGGCTACCTACTGTTGCCTTCTCTGTCTTGAAACAGTTCATAGACTGAGGTTTAAAGAAGACTAGAATCTAGCTTTTGCAATGTTTTGCACTGAAAACATTAGAATTATTGAGCAACCTAATTGAAACTTCTGCGTAACCTGTATAACTTCATTCTTTCTATTACCAAATATAACCAGATCTCAGATGGTTCTAAATGTAGCTATCTATCATCCTTTAAGTGTCTATAATTAAAATACAGGGCAAGAAAACTTTGGGTAGAACATCACTATCTAACAGGTTCATCTTTCATGTTTTCAGTACACATCTAAATAGCAGTTATTTGTTTTATCATCTTTCCCACAAAACTTAAGCATATGTAGTCAACTTGAGTACGATTCACTTGAATATCTTGCTAAAGGAAAACCCGGGTCTGAAATACTGCTATGTTGGACTCTGGTTAAAGCCTTTCAACTGAAAATTTCCAACAGATGGAAGAAGATAGGTAATCTTAGACCTTTACTTTAGAAAGGTAATCTTCACAGAATACTCTTACTGAAGCAAGATCACTCAAAATAGCTTGTGCAAAGTGAAACAAGCTGCTTCGTATTTATACTGGGATCACAGTCTTCACACAATTACAATTAACAGATTATTCTCACATCTTGCTGAGATTCATACAGCCCCTAATACTTGGGTTTTATAAATGTTAATTAACTAATGCTTCTACACTGAGAGAATTTCTCTTTACTCTGCAGTAAGCGCAAGGATAAGACTGTCTATAACAACAGTTAGCAATGGAGCTCACGAGTTAATAAGTGAGCTCTATAGTCTGCACAAATGCTTCCATCCCCTGGCAAGCAAGAAGTCATTTACAGCCCTAATCCACATAGGATTTATCCTTTAAATTATCTCATCTTGTACAACTCTCATATTTATGGATAACCAGTAAATAATTTCAAATCTGAGAATCTATCACCATTATTTACCATGATTTCAAGAAAATTTATTTTGAAGGTTGGTAGTGCTGAAAAAGAGATTAATTGTACATTTTCTTTTCTTTTTTTAAAAATAGTAAATTATTTCTTTAATGTAGAGAATAAAACATTTAGGCTTTCTTTCCTCTCCTGTTCCCTTTCTACTTTCCACCCACAAATTACTCATAGGATGGTGCTATCATTAACCTCTATCATACTAACAACTGAAAACTGCTTTAGATAAAACATTTAAATTCATACTACATCAGAGAAACTGACCCACTCTATTTATTTAGGCATCTAACTTGTATATAAATCAAAACAGACATTCTAAACAAAGTGTATATTTTACCTGTAGACATGTCCTTGATATCTTGCAAATAAATTTTTCCTAATCTAAGTCACTCTACAGTTTTACTTAATGTGTTGGGAAATACTGATGACAGGAGTGTTTAGATCATTATTTTAATTCTGATCAGAAGTGATCTTCTGAACCAAATCTCCCAGTTGTCTCCATTTACTGTGCTTGGGTTTAAATACACAGAGCAGTACTAACATAAATGAACTCGACTCTTTTTCAGTGACATTAGATCAAAGGACTCATTTCGAAAATACATCTAACGTGCTACAGTGCTTAGGCAAGAGCAATATCTAGAGAAGTGCTTGTGAAACTACAGTCTACCTGCACTGAATGAATTTCACTTCTCATCATTATACTAAACATAATAAATTGTCTCCCTAATAGAGTCCAAATAAAAGGGTAAAACCCTATGGTACTTGTAATAGAGGGAGCAATCTTGGATTTGGGAAAAGACAACATTTTCAGTAATAACAAAATCAGGAGTGTTTTACGAAATCTTCTAACCATCAGAAACATACCAGTCACTCTGTATGCCACATACTGAGTTTTCATCATTTAAACCATGATTGTCTTCAAAGCAGCTGTAAACAGGAATGAGGTGGTGTGTGACTGTAACTTGCCTGATCAAGATAAAAAGCACTGCCATCTCGGATCTCTCGTCGCTGTTTGAGGTCTGTCTCAGTGGTGTCCCTTGATAGAGCAATATATTCAACCTCTCTCTTTGTCAGTTCCTGTGGACAACAAACTGAGGTTATTACAAAAATAAAACCACAACTCCAGTAAGTGAACTTTTAACAATAAGTCCAATGGTATAATTGTACAAAAGAGCTCCAGACAAAGCACAGTGATCTGAAATAACTTTCAGATCTAATATATCTTATTTTTAAAACGTTTACAGTGTGTTCTGCCTCAAACAAAATGGTTTGAATTTCTGCTCAATAAAGCATAAATCAATAAATAAAAAAAAATAAAAATCCCCGAATCTATTCTAAAAACATAATAACCAGCAATATAGATGTTCAACTCAGTATCCATAAAGTCTTCTTTATGGCTAATTTTCTGGTTTTGGACACCAAGAAACAATCAACATCCACAAATCATGGATAGAAATCCAACTTTTCCATAAATTATTTGAAAGCTTCAATTCTGTCACTGCTCAGTAACACAGTGTGACACAGCTGTGATTATTACCTGCACATACTTTGCGAATATACTGATGAACTATATTTTTCTCACCACCTCTGCCCTTAATAACACAAGTTGCAGTTTACTTCTGTAAAATTATATACTACTTCAAAAAGAAAAATCTTTAGGTATGTTTTTTTTTAATTAAAAAAAAAAAAAATCAGGAGTTCTACTTAGAAATTTCCATCTTAAAGCAAAAAAAGAAAACCAAAACAAAAAATAAATGTACTTATACCTGATGCTACTTCTTTATCTGAGATATTACGCATTCTGCTAGGAAGCAGATTGATGCTGACCTACCCCTAGCCCTTATCACTCATGGAAAGTTATGAGATCTCTCTTCAGAGACATGAGATGTTTGGCAAAATAAAAAATTAATAAATGAAACAAAGTTATTTAAAAAAAACAACAACAACAACATAACATGAGATGTACTTCCTCTACATCTTTTCTGTATCTAGCTAGCTTAAAAAGCCACTTGTTTCTCTATGATGCATGTAGGTATAATCTTGTTTTAGTATGACTAATAGGAAAAAGAACAAAAGGAAGAATACAGGAGAGTTTTCTTTAATAATTAGCCTTGTGTAGTAGTAACAGCAGACAGAAGTTCTCCAGGCGACACTGTTTCAATAAAGGGACCCCAGCAGGTAGCACCACACATGCAAAGATCAATCCTCACACAATTGTTCTATACAGCATTGAAACAATAAGCAGCAATCTTTCTAATAACGCTCAGGTGTATACACACTGTGGTGTAAACAAGGATACAGCCTATGTCCCATGCCTTGCTATCAGGTGTCTCCTCTTTTTAGGTTATACCAAACTCTCCTCATCTCTTCTAAGGAATGCACTGAGCTATCAAGTAGCATATCTGGTCTATTAGAGCATGAAATCTTTTTTCTCCTTTCCAAAATTCAAAATCATATAGCTTTCCTCTGAGAGCTTTACCTCTGAGAGCCAGTCTTTGAATTCCCTTCTTTTGATTTGAAAAGAAATGGCTGATCTTCATGACAATTGTTATACACCTCCATTCGCGATCCTTCTGCACAACCAGATCTTGGGTAGAATTCATGGCAGACAAAACCCTACGCACATTTTCTTTTGGAGCAGCCACCCATCCCCCATCCTGATCATTTAAAAACACAAATGCCTTTAATGTAAAATCTTGCACACAGTGCTGCCACGGTTCATGCAGATGGATGTAGGCAAGTTCTTCCCACATTCTAAGTGTGGATCACACGCACATCTCCACTTTCTGATCACTCATGATAACTGTTCCCAAACGTTATTTAGAACACTTCTTTCCCAAATCCTTTACTTCATATCTTTTTCTATAAAAAGAAGCAAAAACGATTTGTTGTCTGTAACAGTAGGCAGATATCTTAATCTTCCAACATACATAATGCCTAGAACAAACTGTTTCTCCATTTGTGATAGCATATGGTAACGCAGTCTTCCAACTTTCTTTTTCCCTGGAGTTTAGGCAGAAGAACGTATTAAAATGCCTGCACTCTTTATTCATCTAAAACAAACTGAAGTCTGGAAAGAACCTTTATGGAAAAACTTATTTACCTCCTCAAGTTGCTTGCTGTGAAATTTCACAGTAATACTTTCCTCAGTTTGGCTAGTAGAGGAATATCTAACTGATGGCTAACTAATGTCTCTTTCTCCAAGAACTTAAATCAACATACATACCAGATACTGCATGGCAATAGACCGTCGCAAGGGCCCAGGAGGTCCAATAAGAAAGACATCCTGGCCGAGAAGGTCCTTCTGCATTATCCATCTTAAATGCTGTACTACAGACTGGGCCAAAGAATCTGTCACTTTGAAAGAAAAATAAAGACAAGAACACAATAAGTCTGAAAAGTGTTAGAGATAGCTGGTCATCCATGCATTTTTTTGTTCTTTTCTCAAAAACTAAAACAAAGACATAAAGATGTGTTATCCTAAAGCCAGATAACAGAATTCTCTGCATTCTACACAATTTCTCTTAGGCTACTTACTTTATACAGTAGTTTATATCTTACCCACTGCCTTTCCCTCTTTGAAAATTGCTCTTTTAAAACAAGTAAAACAAAATAAAAACAGAAAAAAAGTTGATAATCTTAATTTCACACTGAGCTCATTAATGAAAAGACTTCTCAGCATCAGTTTGATATGGGAAAGAGAAGTTAATTATCATTTGTAAAAGACTCATCCAGTCTACATCCCAATTCTTCTGTAAATCATGAACTTTAAATAAATAAACACTCTGCTTGTATCGCCATAAGTAGATTCATTTTCAGAATATATCTTATTTGGTACTTTCTTAAAAGCCAACTACAGTCCTGCTTATGTTTTCATACAGTAGCACACACCAACTATCACAGAAAAGCAAGACTCATAGTAACACTACATGACTTATCAATACCATGTAGCTTCCAAAATCATAATGAAAACCAAATCAAAGCAGATCCACATATCCCTGTAAAGAATGCCATTGATTGTATTTAATATTTACCACATTCATTCAACTGCTGGCAGTACTGGAGAGCATCGTGTGCTCTGAGAGGGGGGCACCGTTCCTGCTGCCATACGTCACCCACACCCCATACCTTCATGTAGCCCTCAGCACAGCACAGCCCTTCCTCAGAAATGGGCAAAAAGCATTAAATAGCACATGAGGAGAGCAAGAGCACAAGCAAGTCAGGAGGGAGGTTTATTTATGCATGTGTGTATATGGTTCCTTTCAGAATAATGTGACAAGACCAATGAGAGGGTTTGAAGCAAGGGCCTCGAGGGAGGTGCCTGCAATGCTGGAGATGCATCCAAAGTGTAGTAAGAAAGGAGTGTAAAAAGACAAAATCCTCACATTATTAGTTGTTTATTTACCTTTATTTTTTTTAGCATGTTTACTGGACTCAATTAGAAACCAAAATTTTAAGAAACAAGTTCTGTTTCTACTTTAGCTTTCCTGAGGCTGAAATAAGGAGAGTTCACGGAAAGCAAGCAGTAATATCCCTCAATTCTCAGGGCTTCCAATTTGCCTTTGCATCTTTGTGTGTCAGAAAGACAATTCCTTTTTGTAAAACAATAGAAACAGCAGAAAATGATCCTGCGAGATTCTAGTAAGATGGTATAAGGGTGACTAAGGAAAACTTAATTACAATTTTAAGTGAAGACTTAGATCTATCACTAAAGAAAACAATCAGAAATCTCCCATTTCCAGTGAAATCTGCTATAACCTCACCACCAATATGAGCAAGAGTAACATGCACACATAAATAATCATAGAATGGCCTGGGTTGAAAACTCCCCAGGGTTCGACCCCCCAGGCTGCCCACAGCCACATCCAGCCTGGCCTTGAATGCCTCCAGGGATGGGGCATCCACAACCTCCTCAGGCAGCCTGTTCCGGTGTTTCACCACCCTGCTTGTGAAAAGCTTCCTCCTAAAGCAAGCAGCCTGCAGCACCCAGTATTCCCAGGAGGTCTCTCATCCAAGTATCCATGTACTAACCAGGCCCAACCCTGCTTAGTTACTGAGATCAGATGAGCTTGGGCATTCCCAGAGTGGTGTGGTCGTGAATTAAACAAGTAACCTTTGTGTTAGGATCATCAGATTAACTGTAAACAAACATCTCAGGGTTTGGTTCTGTTTTTAAACAGCTGTCATTAATGTTCCTGGGATTACTGCATATACTGCTCTCTCAAGTGTTGGTGTGGTAAGATTATATGAATGAAGGCATACATTCCTCTTTACTGCAATACTGTTTTTATTCAAAAGCAATGCACATCACACATACCACACACCACAGGCAAATGCAAATTGGTCCTTCACAGAGAACGTATTCATTTCTATGAGACTTTCAAGAGAAAACAAAATTCACATTAGATATAATTCTCATGAAATAAGGGCTAATGAAGCAACACCAGACCCTAGCTGTCCAAATTCTGCTGCTTTAAAAGTATGCTAATTTGAAAAGCATCACACAGTGTTTTATGAAAGGTACCACTAAAATTCCAAGATACAGACAAAGATACAGACACATTCATTATAACTTCCACTTGTTGTATGAATGCACTGCGTGCATCATTAGTGCATTTCTTTAGCAACTGCTACCAAAAAAAAAAATAATAATAAAATAAAATAAAATAAAGGAAAAAAGGTACATTCCCTAAATTGGAGAAATAACCTTGCAAATCTTGCTGGAACACTGAATTCTTTTCACATCAAAAGTCACACATTTGAAGCATCGACACAGCATGACTGCAGGCGCCTCTGGTGTATTTCACTTAACATGTGTAGCTATCTTTTTTATTTTTAGGATGGCCTCAAGAAAAAAAAAACGAAACCTCAGGTCAGACTTAAAAGCAGCACCATAAATAGAAACAGGATTTTAGAATGTTCAGCAGCATCTGTAAGACAAACTGTCATTTAAATGGGAACATGAGCATTTGAAATCTAACAGTCTTTGGAACATGACCACCTCCCCCTCCCATGCAAACCTTAAGGCATTTCAGGATGCTTATGTTCCTCTAATTTCCTAACTTTGCTTTTGGAGAAAGGGTCACAAAAAAGACACTGCTTCATACTGATTTAAAGTTACTAGAAAGTGGTTTCATTGCTTCATCATTCAAATAACTCTTCCCACATACGGGTTACAGCTGGAGCAATTATAATGCATTTTTAAGTCACAGTCACCACACTGACCATCTGCAAACTCACTCAAAGGAAGCCCGTTATAAATAATGCTGAGAATTCAAAGAAAGAGTTCCCTTAGGTGAACTGTCATGACAACAGCTTCCACTTTTCAGTTCCTTCTATTTTAACGTGTAATACTTGTACATCTCTCCATATAGTAACCCTACTTCAGTTTCCTTCTAAAAATCAGAAAAATATGAAATTTTCTATGCATATGAAGTCTACATTGAACAAACTGCTCCCACAGCACATTATACTTTTCAAAAGAAACTTCAGATGCAGTATATTATATTGTATATTATTTCTATATATTAAGACTACTTTTACTGTGGTATCTGCGCAGCAAACTTCTTGTGTCTACCAAAACTTGAAAAAAAAATTCTCACTATTCAAGTATTATATATTGACTTGACTCCAAGAGGCACATAATCATTTTCTGTGACATTTAGAAGACAAGGCAAATTAGCTGCAAAAGCATCAGCACGTATAATGCAGCAGTTTTTATTAATTATCCCATGAGTCAGATAACACCTAATGCAAACTGGGTTTACACAAGCTGTTCAGTGGCACTCTGCTGATTTGCCCTAGTTGAGTAGCTGGCCCAATATTCTTAATCTGCAGGGTGGTGCATTGGAAGCCTCCGCCGTGTATTCTCAAAGACACCATCTGGCACATGTAGAAGAGTAGCCAGTGCTACAGTTTGCTGTTCCTGTTTATTGATGACAGCCAGAGAAAGAAATTGCCTTAGACCTCTTTTGAATATGTTGCAAGTGGGAAAACACCTAGCAGAATCTTTGCAAACGTTTTGTAAAGTGAGCAATTAAAGCAGAATGGAGAAATCCTCCAAAGAAGAAAACATTGTAGACCGATTCTGAAGCAAATGCAGCAGCCACTGCTGTTTGATCCACAAATCAGCTTTTGATAAAACCAAGATGGAAATGGATATGTTAGCCTCTGAAATTTTCCAGTTCACTCATACTTGAATTCGTGGCATATGCTACACTCATGAAGAAGTAACATTCAGTGGATAGCAGACTTGCTGTTGGCAAGTTGTAGCCCATCTACAGAAGAAATCCCATAAATGACAGATGCCTCTTCCCACTGTTCAGATGCAAACAGACAAATAAACCAATTCCCAAGAATATCTAATCCAGATGTGGTATAAAATATATCACAGTCTCTGTATAATTCTGGTTTGGTCAATCAAACAAAAACCAGCAGGCACTTAAAATCATAGAGTTAGGTTGCAAAGACCTCTAAGGTCATCTAGTCCAACTGCCAACCCACCACTTCCATGCCCACTACACCACTTACCACTTAGAGGATACCACTGTGTGTCATTCAAACAAAATGAAAAAGACTACTGCATACTCACACCTTTGTTACAGCACTTGTTTAGAGTTTGAAAACGACTCCTTTTTTTCCAGGTGAGGCAAAAATCTGTGAGGGAAAAATGATCTCCCTTTTTTATAGTTACCAAGGGCTCCTTCAGCTTTACATACAATTTGCTGCACAGCCAGTGTAGGGGTGGCAACTCTATAACAGGAAGGAGGGCACAAAGAGAGAGGCCTCTGTCTATAGACACAAACATATCTTTAAAAAATGTTCAAAACAACTGAGCTCACCAGGACACATTTCACAGCTTTTGTGTGTTAGGGGGAAGGCAGGGCATCTGAACTGAAGAGGAAGGCCCTTACATGCAGCCTGCTTTCAGCTGCTTTCATTTAGCATTTTACAAGGAAAAAACTGTTGCTCTTCCAATTTTACACTGATGCACAGAACCCAAAGAGTTTTCAAAGACTCACAATGTGGTTGCATCACAGTCAGTTTTCATTGGAACACTATTTTTCCTCATAAACTTTTCATGGAAACAGCCTTCATTCCAACAATTTTTGTTCTTGCAGTGGTAGGGCAACAATTAGTGAATCTTTGCAGGGGCTTAAAAAGGGGGAAGTTACCTCCTTGGATTAGACTGTAAATCTATTTATCATTAATTCCTCCAAGCCAACTGCTTCACAGGAAGGGATAAGATGTACACAGATAGATCACTGACTCCATTTGAATATAAATGAGAACATAAAGGAATCAGGTCAAATCAAACAGCTTTTTGGAAGGAACACTGAATGGGACTCAAGAGACTAAGATTCTCTTGTTAACCTACAAATATGGAGTAAATGAAACTGTTATTAGCTGGATGTGTAACTCATAAGAAAATATATAGCCAGAGCAGTCAGATCAGCGTCCGACTGGTGGGCCACATTGTTCCTGCTTTTGAGCACAAGAGCTCCATCCAGTACAAACACATTCATGAGATTCAAGAAATGACCAAGAAGAATGATCAAAAATCTAGAAGACATGGAAAAAGATACTGGAATTCGGACTAGAGAAAAAACGAATTACAGAATCATAAAATCACAGAATCACCAAGGTTGGAAAAGACCTTTAAGATCATCCAGTCCAACCATCCACCTACCACCAATATTTCCTACTAAAACATGTCCCTCAGTACAACATCTAAACATTTCTTGAACACCTCCAGAGGCAGTGACTCCACCACCACCCTGGCCAGTTTGCTCCAGCACCTGACCAGTCTCTCAGAGGAAAAGTATTTCCTAACATCCAACCACCATTTCCCAACACCCAACCATCCAAATGCATTTGCACCTTCACACAGCAGCACCTACATGGTATGACCACTGAACATCACATTTCCTGCCTTAATGAGGATTCTCTGTCATTATACAAAGCCTACATCAGGAAATTTTTGGTCAAGATTAATAAACACGAAGTAACACAAAAAGCCACACAAAGTTTCTCCAAAGAATAATTACAGATAAGATCACACTTTTCAGGCATGGTGGGATTTTAAAAATGTAGGTTTTGTTTTTGCTGATAAAAGAAGAAGCAGTGCAAAACTAAGTGCCTGCCTTCTAGAACGTGTCAGACAGAAACCCCATTAACAAAATTCCCTTGCGTATGACTCATTTTTACTTGTCACTTAGAAAAATTTAAAACTATTCAGATTTTATGTACCTTTAATTATCATCTTCCAAGAAGATTTGCCAACAACAGCAAAACAGTATTTTATATTAGCACACAAAATGGAGTGCTACATAGCGAGGTTGCAACGTACCTAGCAAAAAGCCAAAAAGCCAAACATCAAGTCAGAAGGTAAGCAGCAGCACATATCCTGTGTGTTTCAGCAAAATGTAATGACATTCAAAGAAAGACTTAAAATTTGATCAGTTTAATGTAGTAATAGAAAGAATGAAGTTACCTGGTATTAATTAAAGATAAAATGACAAAGCCAAGATTTTGTAGGTACTTAATACGCTTACATTCTTTATTGCATCACAATTTTTCCTCAAGGTTCCTAAGGCTATTTTTAAGCCTAGAATAATAATGTAGAGTTTAGAATAAGTTGTAACTTCCTTAAAACTTTCTGTACATTACAGATATGCACTTCCAACGTTACTGCATTTTACCATGGTTATTATCTGGCAGAATAACAAGAGCATTCTATCCTACACAGATGGTAAGCTAGAAAACTGCATTATTTGCAGTGCTAGTAAATGAACTGTCACTGCTTTAATTCCCTCCTCTTAGCTCTTACTCCACTGCAAACATCACGATGGCGAAGTGACTCCAGACCTTTTCAAAACCCAGTGAACTGGGTGATCAAACTATTTCTAGTCTTAGCTTAAAGGAAATGTGGTGAGAAACTCGAACAATTCAAATGCAGTATCAGTCCCTATAGCAAAATTTTGAAAGATACGACATCTAAGCTTACAGATCAGTGTAAGCATGCAACTACATTCATATATTTTACACCAAACATCTACAGCACAGTCTTTCATACCGCAAAACAAAAACTCTCTTAGGGACAAATACACTCAGTAAGTGATGCCCGTACTCTACAAATGCCTCACAACAAAGATATAATTGATGTGGAGCCAATATAATCAACTTAATTTCAATAAGGGAATATAACCTTGTTCTCCGTGGTGATATAACCACAGAACTTAAAAACCATGGCATAAAAATTTCCTACATTAGGACTATATGAAAAAATATGTATTCAAGTATTAGAGAGAGATTTCCTGCTATAAGCACATGAATATTCTACCTTATTTAATTGTAATTAATTTACTATTTAGATTCACAAGCAAAATCATGTACCTTAAATAACCCGTCTGTTCAATAAATGAATACTAATGAACAGCAGTATCTCAAGCATGCCAGTTATGATCATTCAAAAAGAGAAGCAACTAATAAGATATAATAATATGTAATTATTAGCAATGTCATAATTGCTAGTAAATTTTACTTTCGGTTGTAGAATCAGATTCTAGCTAAGATCCCACAGCTCTGTACAGTTCCACTGTACTACCTGCTTTCACTAGTTTTCAGCTTCTTCTTCCTTTAAAATCATTAACTAAAACAACATTCTTCTTTGATTTTATCAAGCATTTTCATACTCTCTCACCTCTCATCAGTCCAAAGACCTGAAAGACATTCTGTTGTTGCAACAGAGTTAACATAAATGTTGCTGAAAAGTGCTTATGTACCAAAACTTGTAATAATGTCTGCCACAGTTAGGAGAAGTGGAAGGTATGGAGGCATTGTTAAAATTAATGCTTTTGGTACAGCACAGAAAACAAGAAAATAAATCCATCTACAAGAAACTTCAATAAGTGAAACTGATCGCATTAGTCATGGATACAGATAACTAATGCATCTCATGATCAAATGAGAAAGCATAGGAAAAAGTGAAACACAAAAATCCATCCTCTAAGAAGCTACGTAAAGAAATAACACAGAGCAGCATTTCTCAACTGCCTGGCCGCGTTCCCAGAGAGCTCACAAGGTGTGGGAAGCGCTGTTACACTCAGAAACGGGAATCCTTTCTCAACGGGCAACCCCATAACAGCAAGGATTGGCACGTGGTATAGGATAGCTTTGGTAACTTCCATCACCTTGAAGAAAGGTGTCACAGTGTCACGCTTAATGGGGCACAGGAACCAAGCAGTCCATAATCCAGCTGCCGAGCATCAGCCTGGCATACCAACCTGCTGGCAGACCTCAAAACTAATCACTGGCCGAAAGCAGATAAAATCTCCCTTTCTCTGTTCCTGCTACATTTCTTGAAGGACAAGCAGATCAATACATGTTAATTTTTTATGCATCTGACGTTTATATTAAATGCAAAGGAGTTGCAGAAATGTTTTATATCACAGAAGAAAGGTTGCATTTCAAAAAAGAGGAGGGTTAGGAAACTTAGCTAAATATGGCAACTGTAACAGAGGTCTACTATCCCACAGTTACTAAAAATAAGGAAGGCCTGACAAACCCAAATACTATTACCTAAGAATGCTACAATATAAACCTTCACACAGCAGTTTCTGCCTTTTCCAATACTGTATGCCTGTAACACACTTAGTGAGCATCTCTCACAGCAGTTATCTGCCATTCTGCCAGCTATACAGTGGCAAGTCTACTCTTGGTATTATCGACACCACCTCTGTAAACTAAAAAGAACCACAGAAACGTAGAAAGATGAAGGTTGGAAAAGAACTCCAAGATCACCTAGTCCAACCATCGGATTGTGACCACCATTCCCACTAAACCATGTCCCTCAGTGCTGTATCTACATGCTTCTTGAAAACTTCCAGGGATGGTGACTTCATCACCTTCCTGAGCAGCCAATCTTCAGCACTCTCTGGGCCTGGGCCTCCAGACAGTTTTCTACCCAGGTAAGAGTACAGTTGTCCAAGCCATGAGCTGCCAGCTTCTCCAGGGGAATAGTATGGGAGACAGAGTCAAAGGCTTTACTGAAGTCTATGTAGACAATCATAGAAGATCAGGTTGGCTAAGCAGGATCTGCCTTTCATGAACTCATGCTGGCTGGGCCTCATTTCCTGGCTGCACATGCCATGTGATTGCACTCAAGACGATCTGCTCCATGACTGTCCCCAATACCGAGATCGGGGTGACAGGTCTGTAGTTCCTCCAATTCTCTTTCTGATCCCTCCAGTCTCAAAATAACCTCTCATCCCACCCAAATAAATCTGCAGTTTTCTTGGTGTCTTCTTCAAAAATGTCATGGAAAGCAAATTCACTGGAAGTGAATGGCTACACTCATATTCCAGCTGTAGGACCTTGCAAGTCTAGGGAGGACAGTGACTGGGAGTTCTCAATGCATGGCCATGTCTAAGCATAGCCTAAGGACTACATACCCTTTTAGAACAGCATGTGTGTTTGGTTTTAATCTGAAATTTTGTCTGTGTGGAAAAATCAGGTGGTTTTTGTTGTTGTTTTCTTTGTTTGTTTGTTTGTTTTTAAGTTTTGGATATCCAGTAGCCTTTAAGGCTATGTGGAAGCACTGAACAAGTAGCAAGTGACCATTCTAGATCCACAGGAAAGAACTGGCCTGAACTGCCCTAGGAAATGCCACAACAAAACTGTGATTTCCTTGCTGATCCAAAAGGAAAAGTTGGGAAGCACGTAGCCTCAATAAAAAGGAGGAAATGCAGGAAATATGGGTGGCTACAAATGTGTGGCATTTTTAATAAGGTACCAAAACGTAATGTGAACTAATTGCATATATACATATGCACACTGTTAATCTGCAGAGTTGCCAGTGACTTTGCTAAGTATTTGATAGTACTTTTAATCATTGTGCAATTGATTTCTCATTAACTTGATGAATTTTGAAAGTCTGCTTACAACAATAATATGATGACCTAGAAAATAGTAAATAGCACGGTAGAAAAACCTCACACATTCGCCATATAGTAGAAAACTTCTAGGACATACTGCAACTGAATGATAAACAGGTACAGCTCTATGGTCAAACAATTTGAGCTTCATGAAAAGTAATTAATGAAGCAGTCAAAATATGTAAACATACATGAATCCCTGTACCTTCCCATATATTATAGGGACAAGATACAGTCAAAGTTAGGACATTCCAGTATAATCTGCTGAACCTGAGGTATCTTAAAGAACTCAGTAAAGAGAGCCTTCCCCAGCGTACATTATTTTTCAAACCACATTTCTTAAATAATTTCAGTAAAATCAGTAGAGCGACTAGAGGAAGTAAAGTTTTTAGAACAAAACCTCAATGTCAATTCACAAGGAAAGCAGATTCTTACTGTAGTTCTGTGGAACAAGTTCTGGGTTCTTCGGTGTTTTGAGTTTAAAAGACACATCTCCAATAGTGACAGTATCACCTGAAAAAAAGAGAAAAGAGTCTTTTAGTTCCTGCATACTTTTGCTGTGTAGAATATGTTCATATTAAGTTTACACCACAGGCCTGCAGTGGTAATTGAGAGCTATTAGTTTACCAGCCAGGCTCTGATGCTTTTCAATAGGTGAGGTATCAGCTAAATTTATATCCAATAAATATTCCTCATCTTCTTCCTTCCACAGCTAACTTTGTTGGGAGCTATGGAAGTCAAGCTCACTATAGAACCCTGTTCCAGATACATTGCTTGTTTCTTCAAATGAAATCCTTAGCTTGTTTGTCTGCAGAAACAGCAGTAAGAAATACTTGTAGGAAGACCATGGCAGGAAGGGCCACATCACTCCCATTTATAGGGATACTGACTTCCTCATTTTCAGGTAGCCTGAAATGGAGTCTCTTGGAGGTACAAAACTTTATACTCATGCCAATGCTCTCTACCTGCACTCCCCAGCTTGCAGCTGAAGAATTTGCTACCTTTTCAAGGTTAGAGAAGTCTTGCACATTTCTTGCTCTGGATTTCAGTAAAACTAAAGCACCTGCCATGTAATTTACTAGTTAATTCCTAGGACTTGTCTTGTCTGTCCTTCTGCACTGGCAGGCTTGAGTTAAATTGCAGGGCATGCCCTGTGTACTTTCTCACTGAAATCAGAACTGAAATCTAGCTTGAGCCAGGAAATGGGTAAGCCAAAACCTGTGAGGCCAAGAGAACAAGCTGCAGACTGCTAACAAACTCAAAGGGGAATTTTTCCTGTGACCATGCTAACAGAAATTCAGAAGTATAAAGACCACAAAGCTAAGTAAAATGTTGTTTTTGCCATTATAGTTGCTGAAGATCACTAACGGTGTGTAGATGGAGAGGATTGCAATGACTGCCCCATGGTGCAGCACTCTGATTACACCACCTTTCCATGAACTGGGGCCAACCATTTTAGAACCATTTATGCTTGTGTTTGTTTGAGAAATGAGACACAGAAAAGACGCAGCTCATGAACGAGATCTAACTCCAAAAACTGTTTTATTGGTTTGCCCGACAGCAACCAGGGGGATGCGTAAGGAATAAATGAGTTCAGAAGGTTGATGTTGGAATTGGAAAGGGGAATGCTGAAGAGGAAGTTTGTCCAAACTGACAAAGGCAATCACACAGAATCACAGAATCACCCGGGTTGGAAGGGACCTCAAGGATCATGTAGTTCCAACCCCCCTGCCTAGCAGGGCCACCAAACATACACATTCAGATCAGGTTGCCCAGGACCCCGTCCAACCTGGCCTTGAACACGTCCAAGGACGGGGCATCCACAACCTCCCTGGGCAGCCCGTTCCAGGGCCTAACCACTCTCCTTGTAAAGAACTTCCCCCTAACATCCAACCTAAATCTTCCCTCCTTCAACTTAAAACCATTTCCCCTAGTCCTGCTGTTGTCAGCCCTTTTGAAGAGTTTACTCCCCTCCTGGGTGTAGGTTCCCTTCAGGTATTGATAGGCTGCAATGAGGTCACCCCGCAGCCTTCTGTTCTCCAGGCTGAACAAGCCCAACTCCCTCAGCCTATCCTCATAGGGGAGGTGCTCCAGCCCCCTGATCATCTACAGCAGCTCTCCTTTTGTATTTTGCACTCCAACGTGGCCCATTACCGGCACACCCAGATGTAACTGCAGATCTCACAGCACTGAGAATTCACAAATTCTGATGTTATTCAAATGAACCATAGGAAATGCTGCACATTTAGAACTGGATTCACAGCAGCCAGTGAGGAATCACCTACAGCAACAACCAGGAGGCAATGATGAAAGGATTACAGATCATTTCCTTTCAAATTGAAATGCTTACCAATGCCCTGAGCCTGGGATTCCCAACCTCACATATATGCCCACTCTTGGGCCTTCATGTTGCTTCTGAAGCACAAATAATCACCCTAAAACGTTTTTCCTTAAAATATCAGCAGATGACATATGATGATGGTTGCTCTTACATTTTATGCAACAATACAGCACTTAAATGGCTTTCCAGAAAGTGGGAGACAACAGCAATACTGCTATTTAGAAGGTGGCCAAGGGTTCATTCCTGGTCCCGAGGCCAAGTGTCACCAAGCCGCTCCCACTCTCCCTGCCTAGAGCTGAGCACCCTTCTCTTCCAGACTCATGCAGGAACCAGGAAGCGCAATGGTCCAAAACACCAGGGGCTAAGCTAACTATTAAGCAGCAGTCCAAGGCTTCAGAACATTTCCTGGCTCTCCTTGAACTGCAGGACTGGTATTTGCACTCTGCAAATCAGAGTACTATGCCCTCTTCAGCGTGACGTGTTCAGTCACTCCAAAAGTCCAGTAACAGGTCAGGGGTATTGTGCCTGTTGTGAGAACTGTTACGTATTTTTAAAGAGCTGACAAATGAAAAACAACCACTTACAGAAGTAAGACACTGCAGGCTTTGAAGCTCCCAGGATTTTTCTGTCTTCTCTAAGATTAAAACTAGAAAAACTGTTTTACTGCACAGCCGTTGTCTCCTGTTCCCCTTCCTCTGCAGTAGCTCCAACCACTCCTTCTCACTGGGAAACAGCTAAAGGGTTTACCAAAATGCCTCCAAGTTTACGAAAACATCCTGCAGGCCCACTGCTTCCTGCAAAAATTGACACCTCTCTCATTAGCTCAGCTAGGAAGAATTTGATCATTCTAAAAAGAGCAGGTTGCCTGATATATCCTTAGGAAACCACTGCCAGGGCTTTTTTCTTCTTCTCACAGTTCATCAGCCAACATGCAAAGAGACAGGAGTACATGACTAATGAGCTTCTAGCTGAAATCACCTCAGCTCAAGTTGTAAATACTCTTCCATACATATACAGTCTTCCAAAACATAGTAGGGACAAGATGCCAGATGCTGAGACAACAAAGTGTCAGACTTCTTTAGCACGTTGGAATGATGATATCCATCTACATAAGAATGCTTTAATTACCTGTTTTATTGGCACTGAAAACCTCAGTTGATTTTCCAGAATCTAAAATTAAGAATAAATAAATAAATAGATAAAAACAGAGAATGCATCTCTTCTGGCAGAATTTACTTCAGACCCTAAGATGCTAACACCTGATCTTACCATTTCCAAAAATTCAACAAGTATTCCAGCCATAAATGGACCCTGCAAAGTAAGGTAGGAGGGAACTATATGAAAGCAGTGGAGAGAGCTAAGCATACCAAGTCCCTAACGCAAGCTAAATACATTTGTCTTTTAGGTTTTGTCGCTGCCTGGAGACAAACACTGCCTCAAACTCCCATCTGTCCACAAAGCAAAAATATTAGCCATGTTTAATAGAAGTACAAGCAATATCAAACCAAAACAGCACTGTCTGTTTTCCTAGCTAAATGAGCACAAGAGGGATTAGTACGTTAATCTTATCACACACTTCCACCTGGGCTATATTTTCTTGTCTAATTCGTTTCTCCTACATTCATTTAAAATCTCATGTTTGGTTATGCCATTTCCACTGCATTTCCAAACTCTCTGAGCAGAGTTGTCAGCCCAGATAGGCTCTCTCCAACATTACACCAGCTGGCAAGGAACTGACAACAGCCTGCCTGGTAGAAATGTGGTGTTAAATCAGCTGGGCTTGTCATTTGAGAACATGAATCCCAAACGATTTTTCTCCATTGCAAATTATAGAATACTCTATAAATACTTCAGTTCACAAGCTACTGCTGTACTACCATGCACAAAAGCTACAGAGGTGAAGAGGTGGAGATGTGCCTTGGTTTCTTATCTCTCACATAGAAAACAGCAATCTTAGCTATCATGGTCTTCAGGGAAAACAGTAGGATACAGTCAGTGCCTGATGTACAAAGAGCTTTGCCATAAAGCAGTTGCCAAACAAGCCAGAATCTAAAGGTAAGTGGGACATCCCATTCAAGGACTGGTCAGTATACAGTGGCAGCAGGCAGAGCCCCATGCGATACGGGTCAAAAATTCAGGGCACATAAATACAGTGACCCAATAATAGGAACTGCAAGAGACTCTCTGAAAAAGAGTTATGAAAACAGCCTCAATACATGCAGTGAACTCTTCCTAGAACATACTGCTTGGACAGATCTGACTTGCTGTGAGACAGGAGTTAACATGCATATCCAGCTAGCCAGTAACCACAATGCACTGATTATAATGTATCTTTTCTCCAGAGCCACACTGTAGATAATAATATATACATCTGCTTTTTCCCATAAAAAAAAGACAAGAGCTCTTCAGGTGAGCAGGCCTATGCCTTCCACAGTCTACTGAGGGCTTCTGAAGGGAAGGGTAGCAGCTCTTGCTCCAAGCCCTGCCATGCAGCTGGAGGCTGGCCAAGCACTTTGGTAGAGCACCACTGATGAATGCCCTGTGCTTTTTATCCTCCCTGGCTCCTCCTATTGACTGCAGCCAGGCACAGAAAAGCAGAATCACAAAATCGTTGAACACCCCATATTGGAAAGGATCCAAAAAGATCACTGAGTCCAACTCTTGGCTTCACCCAAAATTCTTTATCTGAGAGCACTGCCCAGATGCTACTTGAACGCCAGCAGCTCGGGGCCATGCCCACTGCTCTGGGCAGGCTGTTCCATGCCCACCACCCTCTAGTAAAGAACCTTTCCTTAAAGCCCAACCTGACCCTCCCCTGACACAGCTCCATGCTGTTCCCTCAGGCTCTGCTGCTGTCACAGAGAGCAGAGCTCAGTGTTGCTCCTCTGCCCCCTATGAGGAGCTGCAGCCGCCATCAGGCCTCCCATCAGCCTCCTCCACACTGAACAAACCAAGAACATCCACATCTCCTCATATGTCCTACGCTGTAGACCCTTCACTATACTTGTTGCCCTCCTTCGGACACTAACAGTTTTATGTGCTTCTTATGGCACCCAGATGCACCCGGTGCTGCAGGTGATGATGCACAGCACAGAGCAGAACAGACAATCTCTCCCCTCAACCTATGGCAATGCTGGACCTGCTGCACCTCAGGGCACGGTTGGCCCTTTTGGCTTCCAAGGCCAAAGTTCTGGCCAAAAAACGCTTAAATGGTAACACTAGCTTCAACTAGTATCAACTGTCCTTCTTCTCCTCTTCTCCTCCCAAGACAAGGAACATTCTCTACTCGTACTGTCTTTTTCTATGTGGTGAGAAGAAAAAGATATTGTTGTTTAATTGAAATTATTTACAGCGACACTGGCCATATTTGAAGAGAGACTGATTACAACTCAATTACTATTTAATAATAGGAAAGAAAATAATAAATAGCCCTTTCAAATCACAGAATCACAGAAGCAACAAGGTTGGAAAAGACCTACAAGATCATCCAGTCCAACCATCCACCCATCACCAACAGTTCTCACTAAGCCATGTCCCTCAACACAACATCCAAATGTTCCTTGAACACCTCCAGGGTTGGTGACTCCACCACCTCCCTGGGCAGCCCATTCCAGTGCCTGACCACTCTTTCAGAGAAGTAGTATTTCCTAATGCCCAGCCTAAATCTCCCCTGGCACAGCTTGAAGTCATTCCCTCTGGTCCTATCACCAGTTACACAAGAGAAGAAGCCAACCCCCAGCTCACTGCAACCTCCTTTCAGGCAGTTACAGAGAGCAATGAGGTCTCCCCTGAGCCTCCTCTTCTCCAGACTGAACATTCCCAGCTCCTTCAGCCTCTCCTCATATGGCCTGTGTTCCAGACCCCTCACCAGCTTTGCTGCCCTTCTTTGAACCCGCTCCAGGGCCTCAATGTCTTTCTTGCAGTGAGGGACCAAAACTGGACGCAGTACTTGAGGTGCGGCCTCACCAGAGCTGAGTACAGGGGAAATATATTAATGTATTAAATAAAGAAACTCACAGCAAATGAGAACACCCTACATAGTTGTATACATGTATTTAGACTTTGGATAAGAATTCTGCACAAAACAGTTCCAACCTCTTGGGAAAACCTTTCTGTAATCAAGGTTTTTACAAGATGCTACAATAAAGCTTGAGGAATGCTGAGCTTTTAGACAGCTAAGACGATTGCCATTTGGCCTCTTTAGTCCTGAACATATGTGAGATTACCACAGTCCAACAGCAGTCTTAACGTATTACACATTCACTTGTATGCAGACCATCCATCTGGACTCAAAAGCCAAAAACAGCAAAAGCACATTAAAACCGTGAAGGTGCTAAGCTCCACTAACATTAATTTTTGTGGGATTAGATCACATCTGTTAGAATGAAACAGTTTGATTTCTAAATTATATTCAACTGCGTATTTCCAGGTTTTAATTTCAATACATTATGAAGGAAAAAAAAAGAAAAAAAAAGAAAAGAAAAAGGCTTTCAACTGACATTTATCCAGCACCTGAGCACACGGGTGGCCCATCCTCGAAGTGCCAACTTTTTTCTTTATGAAACAGAAATTAAGCTTTCAAATCCTTTTTCCTCAACTTCCGTGAATACATTATTCAGTTTTTAAAACGCCTAATGCCACGATGCTCTCACATACCTGAAATACAAATTTCAGAACATATCTTAGTAACTTGCTTACTGTATCAGGAAAATGCTAACCTAAATGCTAAAATCAATTACCAAACAATCTTTGAAATACTGGCTGGAAGGCACTCCGAATATAATCTTCTCCAGCTTCCTGTTCAACTTCAGCTTATAACCAAGGCTAGATCACATTATCCAAGGCCCTGTCTTGGTCTCAGAAACCTTCAAGGATGGAGATTCCACACTCTCTCCACTTAGCCTCTTGCCCTGCTGCACTACTCTGCTAGCAAAAAGGTTTGTTCTGCTGTTCAGCTTGAACCTTATAAGCCTCAATTTGTAAGCACTGCCTCTTGCTATATTATTTGCCACTATTAGGTAGTTATACTTCATCTTTGTAACCCTAACTGCAAGTTGCAAGCAGACTTCTCCTCTTTTCCTCTCCCTTCCTTGCAAGACTATCAAACCTAGCTCTCTCAACTTCTACTCACCATCTGGTGCTCTAGGTCCCTAATAGTTTTGATAGCCCTGAAGCAGACTTCAGTTTCTCAGTATTGCCCTAGAAAGGGAACTCACAACTGGACACAGCATTCCAGGTGGAACCTCTGTAGAGCATTCTAGAGATGAGCCCACCCTTGCTCCTCCTGATCTAGCCAAGCCTGTCGTTTGCTTTATGCTATGAGGGTAATGTTGGCTCACATTCAACCGCACATCCACCACAACCCTTCAATCTTTTCAGCAAAGCTGCTCCTCAGCCAAACCCTTCCCAGCCTGTAGTGCAATAACACAGTAAAACTGAAGTAGAACTGGCAGAACTTCACACTACTCCTTGAACTTTTGGAGGTTTCTCTGGACCCAAACCTCAAGTTTAAGGCCTTTCCGGACTTAAGACCTGCAGTTTACAGAGCACAGTGATTTCATCCCTACATAGCACATGGTACTTCCTACAGTCCTTTTCTGTTGCCTGTCCTTATTTCATTTCTGAACGCTCCTTTTTCGTGTTTTAGCTCATTGTGAGGTTTTCCGCTTGACCAAACAGGCTTCTTTCTGAAACACCAAATAAGTGTTTCCTATTTGGGATACATCCTACACCACGGGATTATTTGTTTGTGAGCTGCCTATAAGTTTTCTTTAAAAATGGTCCCCCTCTCCTTGGCATTTGGCTGTTATCAAAGGATTTTACCTGCAGGTCTCCTGAAAAAGCAGAAGTCTGTGCTCTCCAAGCCTAGAATCTGAATTCTGCTGCTCACCTTCCCCAGACTTGCTCCAGCTTCTGAGCTCAGTCATTTTATAGCCCCAGAGATACAGGCTACCATCTATAACCAAATCAGTCAGTTCTCCTCTACTTGTGAGCAGCAGACAAAATGTTACCCTTGGCTAGGCTCTCTGGCATATATACTGCAAAACTGTTACCAGCACTGTCTAGAAATTACTAAAAACTCATGCAAATACCAGACTGCCCTCCCAGCAGATGTCTGGATGGTTGAAATCCCCCACTAGTGTGAGGGCCCAGGAATGGGAAGCTTCTGCTAGCTCTCTGAACACCAGCTCACGACATTTTAAAACCGTACGAAGATTCTTAAAGTACAATTTGCTCAGTTCAGAAAAGCCAGGCTATCAAACTAAACATCTATCTAAGCTCTATCTAAACAGAGCACAGATATCAAGTAAAATGTCAATAATGTGTTTCAATTAAAAAGAAACTATGACTTAAAATAAATAGTGAGTTGTTTTGAAAAGTTCTTAGATACTGAGAAGATAATAACGCAGATGAAACAGCCTTCAAAATTCACTGTGGCATTTCCTGTGCAACCATCCTGAGTTTGTTAAGCAGGTTTGACTTCGGCCTCATCCATTACAATGGGCATCAACAGGTGCCTTGACTGTAACAGTTGCTAAACAGGAAAGCTTAAATTTTGAACGCCTGCCAAACAGAAAAACTTGGAAGCTATTTACTGACATTTACTCATGGGAGCAACTGCGAAACCCTACTGAAGACCACAAATACTCAGAAACTTATCTGCCTGGCAGCTCATCCCCTTCTTCCAGCCTTATCTGTGAGTCTAATAAAAGACATCAGGTTTTTTGCCACCTTCCTTTCTTAAATGTTAGAATAATTTTACATAACTCGGGCATAACTCCATACACTTCTAGGGACAGTTGGCTTTAAAAGTTCCCATCTACTTTTTCTGCCTTCTCAGCTGCACTGATGCAACAAGCATAAGGCCTTGCAGTAAATTAGATCACTGGAGTAATTGCAGCCATCACAAAGTCCATAAATACAATTAAGGATGCAACCAACAACAGCATGAACATTGTCTTTCAGATTTCCCTCAAACTTTACCGCTGAATAGCTCTAGCAGTTCTTCTGTGGCCTTCTGTGCACCAGCAAGACAAATCTGCTTTATAAAGGCAGAGTTAAAATTGCTGAGCATGACTCTTTCACATAAAACAGGACAAAACAGACAACAGTTCCTCCCTTACGCTTAAAAACTACCATCACAGAGTAAATCAGATCTGGCAGGGATGTCAGATCCAAATTACTGCACACTCTACAATTTGCTCTTTGCCTGACTGTTAACAGCTTCCAGCCCTTACAGAAATAGTTTCCTTTTCAGTAGCAAAGAGACATGCAACATCAAGTCTTGCTATTAGTGCAGCCCCACAGAAATATCAGAAATCCATACTGCATACATAAGTTCAGATCAGCTCTTCAGATCTCAGTAACCCAAGAGGAGCAGCAGGGCCTGTAAGACGACAGGCAAGCATATTTAAAATAAGATTTAAAAAATAAAAATTAAGAAAAAAAAAACCCAGAAAATTAAGAATAAATAGGATCAGCACCTGAGAGAGCAAATAATCTTGATATCATCCATCTTCCTGTCTCTAACAGCTATGAGATTGCCTGGAGTTTCGAAGCAAGAGATTTAAATCTTCCTACCAAAACTACTACCACTATTAAATGTAACGGGGAATATTTTCATTATTCATACAGCATGCTCACATCCAGTTATATCCCATAACACTGAATTTTAGGAAGTGCTTTCAGTAATTCTGCTATTGACGCACTTCCATTTCACTGAACTTCTTGCTCACCAAGTCAGTCACCACAACTGACATCAGGCACTTGTTTCACAAACTGTTACTTTGTTCCTTTGCATTTCTGTTTTTAAAAATAAATAACCCCAGCTTTCTTCCTGTATTTTTTAAAATTTAAATACTTTCTATTCAAGAATTCTTTCAAGAACTTCACAGTTACCTATTCTTCAAAGGCTCCTCGTGAAGGAAGCAAATACATATACCAGACACGAACAAAGTCAAACAACAGAAATGGAGGTAAATGGCACTGAAGGGGCCTTCAGAAAGCACCCCTCACCACAACCCCTTGGCAGCATTCTGTTTCCTTAATTCACAGCTGCTCATTGTAGACTCTATATTTAGCAGTTTGATGCTTCTGGCTGTCGTCCCGAGAAGTGCCAGCTACCATGGGCATATGTCACCACTTTTGAGCAGCAGTTCTGCTCTGCTCAGGCCCTAAGGGCATCAGAGGACACTCTGGGGCAGCCCGGGTCATCTTCCCAGCACACACACTGCTCAAGGTCAGCTCCACGCTCACTGCCACCGCTGATGGGAATCCCTTTTTGAACCACCTGCCTCGGCAGCCCTGACACCAGCCACAAAGCACAGAAACGGCGGCTCTGCAAGAACTAACTTGACTGAGGAGAGCGATGCTCACAAGCAGGGGCTGAATCTCTGCGGGTGAGACGTTTTGGAAGAAAACACCGAGCCAAGACACTGCACCCAGTAACGTAAGGGCAAGCAGGGCCCATACCGCAGCCGGGACAGCCGCGGGCCCAAAGGGCCACCGGCAGCCTCCGTGGCTCCCCGCTGCTCGGGGCTGAGCACCGCAGCGCCGCTCCCTGAGCGCACGCACGGAGGAACCCCGCGGCACCGCGCCCGGCACGGGGGAGAAGGCCGAGGGGAGCCGGGGACGGGTGTCGGCGGGGTGGTTACCTGAGCCGTGCAGCGCCCGCACCTCCAGGCGGCCGGGCCGAGCCGCGGCCGCCCCGCCGGCCAGCACCTGCCGCAGGAGCAGGCGGACCCTGCGCGCAGCAGGAGCCCCGGCCCCACCGCCCAGGCACAGAACCTGCGACTGCATGGCCGCGGGCAGCGCAGGGCCGAGGCGGGGAAGGGAAGCGCCGCCGTACAAAGTCCCACCGGAAACTGCAGCCGGGCCGAGCGGCGGCCGGGGCGGGCAGAGCCTGCGGGGAACTGAGCGGCTGGGGGGCTGCGCCATCACCGTCCTTCCACTCCTCGCAGCGCGGCTGAAGCTGGCAGGACCTCTGCGTCCCTCTGCTCCAGCCCCTGCCCCAGCAGGGACACCCAGAGCAGGGTGCCCAGGGCCATGTCCAGGTGGCTCTGGGAGATCCCCAGGGAGGAGACCCCACAGCCTCTGTGCAGCCTGTGCCAGTGCTCTGCCAATGCACACACAGAAGGGCTCCTGGTGTTCAGAGGGAACCTCCTGTGCTCCAGTTTGTGCTCATGGCCTCTGGTCCCGGCACCGGGCATCACTGACAGAGTCTGGCTGTAGCCTCTGGCACCGTCCCTCAGGCGTTTATGGGCATTGATGAGACCCCCCCCCCCCCCGAGCCTCCTCTACTGCAGCCGAGCAGCCCAGTGTCACTCAGCCTCTCCTCATATTTGAGGTGTATTCACTTCTCTGTGTCCCATTGGAAAGGAACTTCTTTTAAGAGGCCTTCCTGTGTGTAAAAACTCAGAACACAGAACTACAGTCCATAAAACACTGGACGAGGCTAGTCTTAGGACATAACCTATGTTTTTGCTTCTAAGCAGCTGACCATATTTTACCATTTCATAGAGGAACAGTTTAAAGTTTGAAGCTTTTAAGCAGGGAAAGTGAGAATTTATGTAATAAAAGGGGTAAAAAAAAAAACAAACACCAAACTTATTGCCATATCAGCTGGCAGGTTTAAGTTCAGTAAGGATGGTTGGAATGCTATCTGTAAGAAAGACACAATTTTTATATGAAAGTGACTGAACCCCGTAACTGGAGAAGCTTAAAATACCCCAGAAAACAAAGTATGGGCAGCAGCTGCTGAAATAAATTTACATGTAATAGATATTTTCTGATTTTAATTTATTAAATTCTGTCACAACATGCTGTATTAATATGCCCTGTTGTCCCAGGACCACATATTTGATATATTAGTAAAAAAAAAATCGTATTGTTTTTAATTTTATCATTTAAGACAAATTCCTAGAAAGTGATATTTTACACACAGTTTAGGTTTGAGATTTTCATAACGTGGTATGAAAATGTAGATCAAATTATTCTTATTTTAACTGAAGTTACAAATTAATATATTTAAAAGATTGAGAGTAAAATAGAATAATTCATTACAGCCTGAAACTTTCATTAGGCTCCAGTGTCAACAAAAAATACTAATTTCAAGGGAAATCCACTTGCGTCTTGGATCTTGGCACTAATAAAAAAGAAGATAGATAGTGAGGGAGCCCAACCAAAGGTTGAAATGAAGTTTCAAAGGAGTCAAATCACCAGCTTTTTTATCTGTATCTCAGTTTTTCGATATCTCGGATTTATTTCTCCAATAAATTTCCCATTTCTTGCCTGTTTTAAGCACTGAACAGTTATCCCAAAGGACAACTGCTGAAGAATAACTTGATAATCTGTTTAAACATAGACAAGTTAGACTTCTAAGCCCTGAAAAATGATGATTTGAGTTACCAGTATTTAGTCCTATACACATTTCTGCAGCTCAACATTATGCTCTAAACACTTCAGAATGATGAGATGAGGTGAGATGGGAAACATGAGTGTTTCCCATTGGCTAGCATGTTGTCTGTGTATAAATTCTTTTCTTAGTACCTAATGTAGGTTTTTGAACCTCCTTTCTGGGTCTAAGACATGTTAAACTAAATTGAAACATCCTTTTATAGACATTGCCCTAATTTCTTGTAAACTGAAATCTTGAATGCTGAAGGCCAGAGATAGCATGTGAGCTACTGTGTTCAGTTCCAGGCCCCCCAGGACAGGAGAGATGATGAGCAGATATGGGAAGGAGTCTAATAGAGGGCCACCAAGATGATGAAGGGCCTGGAGCACCTCTTCTGAGGGGAGAGGATGGTAGAGCCTGGCCTGCTCAGCTGGAGGAGTCTCAGGGGGATCTCATCAATGCCCTTTCTTTTGTGTTTTGTTTTGTTTTGTTTTTGTTTACACTGAGAATGATGAGACACTGGCCCAGGTTGCCCAGAGAGGTGGTGGATACCCCAGCCCTGGAGACAATCAAGGCCAGGCCGGACAGGGCTCTGAGCAACCTAACTGGGCTGTAGGTGTCTCTGTTCATTGCAGGAGAGTTCAACTAGGTGACCCTTAAGGGTCCTTTCCAACTCGATTCTATGAAACAATAAGATTTCTCCACATTTTATACAGGTACTTTCAGCCTTTTTTAAAATCCTCACTGTATTTGTACATATATACACCTGTCAAGCTAAATGCTTTAAATTTCAGCTCTTTCTGAGTCACGTATCTGTGAAATGTTTTGCCTTTTAAAACATTATCTTAAGATTCTAAATTAGTCAGCTTTTCCAAAACTTTAAATTCAGCTTTAAGTACAGCCTCGAATTTCCATTTTAGCATAAGAAAACTATTTTTACCGATTGTCAAGCTATTGCTGAAAAAGTTATAAGGGGAACATTGCCATCTCTCTGCATAATTATGAGCAGATATTTTATTGAATATATGTGTGTATGTGTGTGTATATATATATATATACATACACACGCAAGCAATCAGATGTGTAACTTGAATGTTGCATTGTTTTTATGCCATATTGTCAGTTATTGACCACTAAAAAATCAGTACAAATTAATAAAATGAGAGTATAGAAGCTGCCTTTTCTTTTATATATATGTATACATCCACGTGTGAAATTTTATCCAGCTCCACAATGTTACATTATTGCTTGAACATAGCATCTGCTTCACTTGCAAACCATAACTGAAAGTTCTGTGCAAATGTATATGCTTTACATACATGGTACTTGCTCCCTCCTTTTTCCTGAAAGCATGATTCCATAAGTAGTTCAGTCCTGTCATGAAGTGGAAGGATTTAGCAGTCTGCATCTGGTGTGCTGGCAAGGCTTTCCCAGATGATTTACAACACTGGTAACAAACAGCTATTTCATATTTTCATTCCCTGGCTTAACAGCATTCTTATTTGGAACGTGAAGTTTCTGAACAAAAATAATTTTCCTTTGATTAAGCAGAAAAGAACTTATTCCAAGGAGCAAGAGCTCAGAAAGCATCTCTATGAGTTGACAGCTTCCAGACTCTTCTCTGTAGTAGCTGTCATCTACTTTGGTGCAGATCTGTAGCTGCAAGACAAAATTAGACACAGGTGCAGGCTGTAAAGAACAATGCATCATCTTTTCCTACTTATAGTCACTTCTCCTACACAACCAGATAGAATGCAAGAGAGATGAAACCATGGCTTTCTCTGAAGTTTGTAGGAAATCTTTTGAAGGTAGTGAGGCCTGATTTTTACCTAAGTGACATGGATGAACTGAAAGAATGTGATTAAGTCAACCAGTTTTCATTTATTGTTATCTCTTTGTCTAGAATATAGGTCTGTCGTTAAACTCCTTGAAAACTATGGCCAGAAAGAGGCAAAGAAAGAAGTCTATTAGAGTCCACACCATTCTCCAGTGCTTTGTTTCCATCTGGTAATGTTAAGAGAGAGAGGCAAACCATAGAGACGGGCCTCACCCACCAAAAGTTTTCATTCCCTAGCTCAAGAGGTAACCTTGTATCTCTTTTTAGTCAGGCAGAATTCATTTCCTTAGTTTAAAACCTGTAGTTGTTTTCCCGAGCTGTGTTCAATCATTGCTGGCTTGTGTTAGATAACAGAGAGAGAGAGGCTGGCTTGTTTTCTTTTGGCTTATATCAGTTTTGAACAAATTTAAGTACCGATTTCCATGGAACCACTTTGATTTACAATAGTGAGAGTATTTCTAACACCAGAAGGTGCTTCTCTTGTATGGAATCAACTTGGAACAATATAAATCGAATAAAAGTTGTCGTGCACAGCTGTTCCTGTGTTGACTTGAACCCTAAATTTGTCCTCTGTTTTAATCTAAGTTGGTTTTAAGAATGAATCAACATTGCGATACTAAGACTATTGTAAACTCTCTTCTTATCTCCTGATTCTTGCTAAACTGGCTTTCACTGGCAATTTCTTTCTGTGCATCTCTTGATTATGAGCACATTAACCTTTATCTTCTGCACTATTATAAAGTAGGCATGTGTGAAAGCTAGGTTATGTACCACAAATAGTGTTTATCACAGATTTTCCACCAATGAAGAATGCATAATTACCACCTCTTCGGTGGTAATATACATATATATAGAAGTGGTGGTAATATACATATACATATACATATACATATACATATACATATACATATACATATACATATACATATACATATATATATACCATATACCACAGATATATATCCATATATATGTATTGTACAAATGCTCAGAGAATGAAGGCCATAAGTGAAGGCATCTGTAATTTCTTATGCCAAACTCATCTGTTTTCAGTAGTTTGTAACTCCACCATTCTTTAATAATTTGCACAGAAATTTCTCATGCTGAATTTCTGCCTCAGGCTGAAGGCTTTTTTTGAAAATTTGAACAAAAATAGCTTAGCCACTTTTCAGGAAAGAAAAAAAAAAAACATTTTTCTCAATAGCAGCTGTAACCCCTATATTACTGGGAAGGCTATACAAATCAGCAGCCCCATCACTTGAGGGAAATGCATACAACCTTTCTGATCCTATTAAAGGGCAAGGAAGAGACTGGAAAGAATGAAATTTCCATCCTAGTTGATAAATCTGCATCTGGTTTTACCTATGTGAAAATAGCTCTTATACTAAAAGCTTCACTATTTCTGTGCTTTAGAACAGAGATTAGAGTTTTGCTAACAGAGCCATTCTGGTTTCAGAAAGCTGATTTTGATGACCCCAGTTTTTGCTGAATCGTGAGCTTCTGAAAATCAGAGAAACACACTTCATTACAGTTCAGCAATTAACTTGTCTTATTCTGATTGAAAGAAGTCAGATGTAGGGTTTGACTGCATGGGCTGAGCCAGACTTACCCCTCTTACTTCTCCTTCAAAGCCAGAGAGCACTGCAGGCAAAGAGATTCATGTGCTTTCAGTGGTCTTCCTCCTTCTCTCCCTAGGTTGGGGAAGCAGAGGGATGAGGAGCCAGGCCTGAAGGGACTGTTAAAGAGTGGTGAGTTGAGCACAGGGAGCTCTAAAGGGAAAGAGAGCATGTGAAAGCACTAGAAAATGTTATGTACTAGGTAGGATGAGAGCAAAAAGGGACATGAACTAAAGTTATGAAGGATGAGGTTAAAACAGGCTGAAAGCACTGTGGCCATCACAGTCTGCAGGTACTGGAACCTTCAGTGTTCTGCTGCTGATAGATACAGCACACGCTCCTCAGTATTTATCTGTTATTTAAAGCTTTCTCTTTGTTGGCAGTTGCAGATAGGTGCAGATCTTTTGCTGACACATAGTATTGAAGTATATTACTGGTTATTGAAATTAAGCTACTTTTGATATGAAAGCTTTTGTACAAAATCAGTGAGATGATCAGAAATCTTGATTTCATTGTCTTCACAGATATATGTACCCTGGGAAAGTCTAGCAAGCATTACTTATGTGCGTGTGTGAGAGCTGATGGACCGACTATGTAGCACAGGGCTAACATGGGAAAAGGTAATGACCACTTCAGAAAGAGAGAGCTGGAAGAACCACTCGTCAAGATCCTGTCTCTCCTGTTGAAGAGCAACCTAAGCACTGACAACTACACCTCAGGGAACTCACTGATGTGTGTGCTAATTACCAACATAGGGTATAAGATCATTTGTGGCTTAATCTGTTTAGCTGCACTTGCATCGAACATATGCTTGTTGGCAAACATTTCCAATGTCCTTCCTCATGTCCTTCATGTTGCCTTCTTACCATAAGCCAACTTTTGTGACAGCTGGCTTCAAACACTGATACAAAATATCAGCTAAATAAACTCCACTGGTTTGTCCTTAGTATTTCATTTTGTCCTTAGGAGAAGCTCCAACTGTACACAAAGTGGGTTAGTCTGGTGGATGGGGAGTAGCTTGGTAAAATTCAGTAGTTCCCCCAGAGTGCCATCTATCCATATCCTAAAAAAATTCCTAAGTCCACGGCTCAAGAGTAGACCCAAATTTCTGGCAATTACCTTAAGAGTTAAGCAAAATATTTGATCTCAGATTACCTGAAGTAAATCTTGATCCATTTTCATATTGAAATGATGCCTTTTTTTCTTAAGTTATGAACACCTTGTTTTTTTCCAAATATTTATGTCTTGATAAATTGCATTTTGCTATCTATGAGATATTGCACAGAATAATCTGGGAAGGGTCACAGGCAGCATGAGCTGCTGAGATAACATCATCATAAATGCCAAAGTTCCTGATGGCAGGATTAATCTTATCCCCTATAATTCAGCATTGTCCTTGTCAGGCTAATTCTGTGCATCACAAAGGTCATTTAAATTAACCAGAATTGTGAGGCAATCTCACAGGCTCACGTTTGCCCTTAAAGAACAAAAATCAGCTTTACTCTGGCTGTGGAACTTGCAACGTGACTTCAGAAGGAACCGAAGCCACTTGTGGGGGTTACACGTTCCCAAAAGATGTAAATACTTGCTGCCTTATTCCCAAACCTTTGAACTCTCTGCAGGCATTATTTTCACAAAATAAGTCATCAACCTGCCTGGCTTGGTCACAGAGTAGAGCTGTGGGTGACACACAATGACAGATTTAGCCCTGAGCAAAGGCTGAGGTGAGCACCCAACTATTCCATTTCCACACAAATATCCTAAATCTTTGCTGGAAGGAGCTGCCAGCAAATACTCTGCTGGTATACGTTCTGGGCCCAACCAACAGGAGAGTTTATAATCAGCTGCCTGACCTCTTGACCTCGTGAAAGTGAAAAAGATGCACAAAATTATGCCTGCTGTGTTGTCATCTGGGAAAAGCCTGCACATCACCATTGCATTAACACTGCATAAATACTGAATGAAAATCTTCAGACTCTGCATGCACAGAAGTACAGATTTAAAATGGCTCTGTGACCTGGTCTGAGATTTGAAATGCTGCCCAGAGCTGCATTGATATAATCTCCTGTTTGAATATTAATCTCTTGTTTTTAATATAAATTAAGGTGAATAAGATGATCATTTTTTTTCCAGGAATTTTAAACAGAACATTGATTAAATCTGTATTTAAAGAATCAACTTTAAGAAAACAAACAAACGAATACAAAACCAGCTGTCATGAGGCTGTGATGTGGTTTTCTTTCTAAAAGAAAAGGTCATAAACAAGCTTGATTCATCTCTCATAAAGAATCATAAAATCATAGAATGGCTTGCCTTGGAAGGGAACTCAAGGATCACCAAGATCCAACCCCCCTTCTGCAAGCAAGGCCACCAGCCTTCATATGTTATACTAATAAAGTACATATCTGAAGAGAAGTCCAACCTTTACTTTCTCTAGACAAGACTATTTAACACAGATCCTCCAGGGAAACTCCGAGTTGATAGGAATTCTCTTCGTGCTTGCAGAAAAGCGGGAATACCACTTACAAACTAGACAAACCTTACAGAAACTGATTGTTTCACCTATTTGTGGTGCCTCTCAGTACAAATGCAACCTTTTAAATTAAAAACTAGAAATGTTAACCACACTAACTGTGGTTACCTTTACATTGTTCAGAAGAACAAGTGAAAGCTGAGATGAGCTGGTTTACTCCTGGGTGATGGAGCACTGGAACAGGCTGACCAGAGAGGTGGTGAAGTCTCCTTCTCTGGGGATACTCCAGACCTGTCTGGACACCTACCTGTGTGACCTATTGTAGGGTATCTGCTTTAGCAGGGGCTTGGACTCAATGATCTCTTGAGGTCTCTTCTAACCTTCCACAGTTCTGTGATTCTGTGAAGTGAGGAGAGCTTTCAAAAGAAAATGCATGAAGTACAAAGATCTCTTTCTTTTTAGGTCAACCAGAGTTACACTCAGTGAATATGCAACTTGCTTTCAGCTGCTGTTTTTTGATCTACTGTAGCTAACTACGTAACTTTATCAGTCTGGAAAGATTCAATTTTATGAAAAGTGAAAGAAATGTGAAGATGGTAATTATGAGGAGATTAAAGTAACGCAGTACAAATTCAGCTCGTATGGAGCTGGATTTTTTCTTTCTTTTCTAAGTGACTGTAGGATTATTTTCTTTTTAAAGCAAACACCTTTAAAGTCCCTGATGGAGCCTCCTAAATAATAGAAGATCTCAAATATCTGTAAATAAGTCTTCAAAATTGAAATAAAGCATCTCTCTGTTTTGGAAGGAGTAACCCAGCCCATCTCAGCTTTCACTTGCTCTTCTGAACAATGGTGTTTTGCTGTGTTAATATCTTAAATGGCTTAATGTTCTAAGGGTGCTTAAATGGGATTGTGGAGCTTTCATTCACACTGGGGACACTATTCTTCAGTCACCATTCCTTTCTCAGTGTTCAGCATTAGTTTTGCCCAAAGGTCAACGTAAGGACTTCTCTAACCTTACCTTCATTTATTTTCTCACTTCACAGTACATCAAAGTAGTCTGAGAGCACTGGAAAGCATGTCAAATGCAGTTATGCCTTCAGAAACTCAGAATTCAAGAGTTTAACCCAGTTTGCATACAATTAGTCAGTCAAACTTTGATTTCAAAGAATAAATACAATTACTCATGTGAGTAGGTGTTAGCAGAACTGGTCCGTGCAGCACAATAAATCATCTGATGGGAAGAAGGATTTGTTTTGTAAGAACTGAGAGTGGTTGGCCTTGATACATATTGTGTAAGGTTGTTTGACAGCCTAGCCAGTTAATTTGTGTTGTATGGGAGAAGATGGTATGGTAGGTAGTGATAGTGCCATTCCTCACAGTAAATCAGCATCTGAAATCCCTTCCTATGTCAACACAGGTGAGCTCCTCTGTTTGTTCTGAATTGGGATATGAAGCAAATATGAAGCAGCTTACTGCCTTGGAAAACAAAATGCCCAAGTAAAAGGACTTTGGCTCAGTCACTCAGCATGCAGGAACTCAACAGTGAGTTTTAGTTGTTACTCTTAATTATTATTCCCATTTGTAGTAGAGGGCACTTGAAGAAGAGAAGGTGGGGTCCTAGCGAACAGTAAACGAGCGACCTGAGTGTCACTTCAATAGCAGTTATTGAGTGCAGCTCACAGCATTTATCTAACTTGAAGACTTAACTGTGCAGCTAATTGCTTAATTATAACAGAATTTATTTAATGTCCCACTTCAACAGAACAAAAGAAAGGAAAATCAACAGTACAGTTCGCACATATTCTAAGGAAAAAAATTGTGCCATGGAAGTGCCAAAGCACCACTTCAGTGATAGGCTTTTCCTCCTTCAGATCTTCATCTGAGAACCTGAAAAATTTCCCTCGCCTATAAAACGCAGTCAGAAATATGTTTGGCATTAATACTAATAATATTCAGCGGCCACTGTCAGTACCATCAGGTCCAGGAGAGATTCCATTATTATAATTCAATATGTATTTATTTTTACCTAAATTACAGAGGAATCATTTTAAAAAATGGAGTAGGCCATGTTATCTTTTGTCCATCAACCGCTAGAATATATCTATGCCACTAAAAGATTATAATCACTCAGAAAAGGTGTTCCAAATTTGTGACATGATTTTACTGTCCCTGACTTTAAGTCTACTCAGTCTAATTTTTTCAACCAGATCCCAAATCAGAACACCGAAAAATCTGCTGTACACAGACCCCATGCTAAGCCCCAATTTGATCTTATCTGGGAGACAGAAGAATCAATGAAAAACAATATGGTATAATGATATTTTTTTCAAGTGAGGAGGTCTGAGAACACTACATGACCTACAGCCCAGACAACTGATACACAGGGGAACAGGAACAAACACAGGCTTGAATAGTGAAGTAATTAGGGCTGGAATAGGGGTGTTACTATATATGGATTATTGAATTATAATGATAACAATGTAGCACCATGATTAAAATGAGGAAGAAAAAGAAAGAATCAAGATTAAAGGCTCTGTTGGCACACAGAAAATGTAATCCACCAGAGGGAGACAAACTGAAGAAACCGTTGCACTGAAGTCACATTAATCAATGAAGTGGAAGAAAGAAGAATTGTGCAAAATTAAACACAACAATTTATATATTTTTATCATTAATTTACTCAGCTTTCTTACTTATCTTTCTTTCTTGCCAGTGTCAGGAAATCCAAATATCTCTTTTAATTTTTAGATTTCCTGCTAATTATGTTGGTTAAGAAAAGTGATTCTACTGAAAGTGTGACATCTGTAATTCATGAAGCCTATTTCTTGGTTCTTGGAAGCATTTCTCATTATTAACAAGTCCGTGTGAAAGAGCCATCATTTAGATTCCTACTGTTTCTTGACAGAAAGAATGTGCAATGTAAAACAAGTTTAATTACAGAACTATTTCAGATTGCTTTTATATCTTCAGAGGTTTGCAAACAATTATTTAGCAATGTACTACTTCAACAAGGTTGACAAACACATGTTTGGCTGTTGGCTGGGGTCAACCCAACACAGTCCTTTCAGACCCAGACATCTACTTTCTTCTTTATCTGATTTGAATTGTTCCTTTTTGTACGGGTTTTGATACCTTTTCAGTGGAGTCAACATAAATGTTCTGTGTTGCAGTTCAGTTGAGTTTCCTCTTTATCCCTGCACTATCATTTACTTTTGCTTTTTTTGTCAGCATTTTTACTGTGTTATGATATTATTTCTGATAGTATGTACCCTTTTGTTCAGTAACAGCCATTCATTACGTTAGTTGTAACATTCTGTACTGATAAAGCTGTAGGCTGAGCAGATCTAACAAAATAGGAAAAGGTTGAAACATCATTAGTGACATGCTAAATTTTCAGGTGCTTCATGTGCTTACTTCCTCGTTTCACAGCTAATTACCACATTTATACTGAAGTACTTACTCTTACTTCACTCATTAAAAGGTTACTTTTTGCCAAAGAATGAAAGGAAAAGTTTTCCCTATATTCTTGTAAAGACAGTGTACTGATATTGTCCCACTTCCGCTCAAAGAAGTTTAGTAAAAGTCTGTGTTATTGTTTGTAACTCTTCTACAGCACTTCTTTTTTTTTTTCCTCCTGTAGAACTGGAAGCCCTGACATTTTTAAGGAGTGCAAATGGTATCAGGAATAGAAACTCACCAAAACCAGCATGTGACTGAGTACTGAGTACTCCCTCCTACACTCTATACCCTCCTTTCCTCCTTCCTTCCTTCTTTTTACTCTCCTTTCTTCCTCTTTATCTTTATTTTCTGATCTTTCTCTCCTTAAATCTTCCTTTCCTCTTTCCCAAGGCTTTGAATCCATGAACTGTTTTTTATCAGATTTTTCCTACCTTCTCCTTTAGCTGCTTTTCTTTTACACCATCTGTTTCTCGTGGTGGAGCATATTATCACTGCTACTACTCATGCATTGCTCCTTAGAAATCCCAAATACAAATCTAGTCAATAAAGATTAGAACTAAAATTTTGTTTAAGGGCATGACAAAACCAGCTACTCTGTTCTAACTTATTTTTGAGACTCGTGTTGGTCAGAGGACTGTAGTAGGTTCATCTTTTTACTGCTTTTAACCTGAAAGCAGGAAGTTAACTGAAAATGAACTCTTGTTTCGCAGTCCCTAGTGGATAACACCCACTTGGATGAAGTTGCCATCTGTTGTTTTCTTGGATTGTGTCAGAATACGTAAAACAGAGTGAAAGGGAGAGAAGCAAAACAGAAGACAGATGCAAGCAGAAAATATTGCTTGGAAGTTGAGGTTCTCCAAAGCAAGAGGATGTTTGGAGTTAACTTTGGAAAAGCCCTGCAGGGGCAATACAGGTGATTGCACTGATCAGCAAAGAGTAGCTGGAGCAAAAGGAAAGCTCCCTGGCTGCCATAGATCTGATGCCTTTGCTCTTCATTTCTTTTTCTCATAGCTTGCTGAGTGCAGGCGGTGGTAAGTGGGACCAGAACCATCCTTCAGAACAAGCCAAGAAAGATGAAGGAAGAAGAGTGGCTACAGTAAATAACACACAGGCTTAACAACAGAAGCTAGAAGTATGACATTCCCTTTATCTTCCCTTCATCAAGGCTGAGCTGTAATGAGGAATCCAGCCTGCATTGTACTCAATTATATGACAAGAGAAGAGAGGAAATGAGGAAAAAAGAGGAAATGTAGTGTTATGATTGAAAGTTTCATCAGTTTAGTAACAATACTTTTGACTTAAATTTGAATTTAAAATGAAATGTTTCAGGATTCAAAATTGTACAGCAGCAATTCTGTTAGTGAATGAGTAAAAGCATCATTTATGCCTATTATGCTCCGTAAAGAAGCCCAGTTAAATCCATTTCCCTTCTTTTGACTAACAATTGGTATATTTAATATACAAAGAAAATAGCAATATTCTGTGCAATATGGCACAAGGCTCACAATTGGTATATTGTACAGTAAGGGCATTTCTTGAAAATCTTCTCAGAAATTTTTGTAGTAGCAAATGCTTCATCAAGCTGTTTTATTACGGTAAGTACAGGAAGAGGAAAGATAGCATAGTTAGTTCATCTGCTACCTTCTGAATTTAAGTGGTCAATTAATATACTCATCACATCTATTGCTGCGATGTTACACGTGTTTGAATGGAGTATTTAAATCTGATTCTCTTAAACAGAAATAGTTTTATCGACTCAATACTGCAAGCATTTCCTGAAAAAGGATATATTTCCTGTGTTTTGTTAGTGTTCAACAGCACAGACTTTTAAAAAGCAGCAACATGACACTGATTTGTAAGACAGACTCTAAGTAAGCTTGTAATTCTATATTGTTGTATCTCACAAGAACTCAGTTACTGAACTCCAATGATTATAAATTCCATATTAAAAAAAAAAGACACTGTTGTCCTTACTTCAATCACAGTATTAAGCAAAGATACGAAGAAGATAGAATCCTGCAGATGAGCTTGAAGATGAAAAAGCTTTCTGTTCATACAGTGAAGTTTCTTCAACTTTGTAACTGTGATCAACAAATAAATTCCATGCTTTGGGCTCCTCAAAGGAGTGAGGTTTGTCTTCACTACTTAGGTGCAAATTAGCTGCAAATTAAACAAAACAAATAGGAAAAATGAAGAAAAACTTTGTAAGCGGTCTTCACAGAAGGGATAAAATTGAGATATTGAGCGCTTTTAAATGTTAATGTCAGTATTTTCAATGGAGAGAAATGGTATTTTCAGCAATAGGCCTTAACTTTTTTGTCCCAGATATTAGGAACTGTCTGTGTTCCTTCTCACTCAGAACTGGAGGAGTTCTGAGTAGCTTCTGAGTTCAGAGAGGAGTAAGCATAGATAAAGAACAAATACTACAAGAATAGAAAGGAACATTCAACTCAACTCTTTCAGCCCCCATAAAAACAAAGCATATAGTAGGAGCTATATCCATCATTGAAGGACACCAGGTTGATCAAGCATGACCTTCCTCTGGTGAAGCCGTGCTGGCTGTCTTGGATCACACACCCATTCTTCATGTGATCAAGCATGTCATCTAGGATGATCTGTTCCATGATCTTCCCAGGCACAGAGGTGAGACTCACCAGCCTGCAATTCCCGAGGTCCTCCTTGCTCCCTTTCTTGTAAATGGGAGTGACGTGACCCTTCCTCCAGTCATCCGGGACTCACCTCACAGCCATGAATTTTCTAATATGATGGAGAGCAGCTCAGCAGCCACCTCAGCCAGCTCCTTCAGAACCTGGGATGCACACCATCTGGCCCCATAGACTTGTACAAGCTCTCCAGCTTCCATGACCTCAGATAATTTGCTTTAGAATCACAGAATCACCAAGGTTGGAAAAGACCTACAAGATCATCCAGTGCAACCATTTCCTTATCAGCAACAATTCCCTACTAAAACATGTCTCTTAGTACAACATCTAAACAGCTCCTGAACACCTCCAAGCTTGGTGACCCCACGACTTCCCTGGACAGTGTATCCCAGCGCCTGACCACTCTTTGTTCTTCATCAAATTCTTTTGTCTGTAGGTGCCCTAAAAGTTTCATTGTTTGCTTATCAAATGATGGAGAGGGCCTGGTCATCTGTGTTCTTCATTATTTGCTACTCCACAAAACACGTTCATCTGGAAACAGTTGTAATACGGTATACGTTTTCTTTGGAATTACTGATGACAATATTATACTGTAGAAAAAGAGAAAATTCCTTTAGGATCAAAAAAAGTGCAACATTTTAATGGCAATAAGGCATTTCTCGGTTAGTGGATTTTTAATCCACTGATTAGTATCTTAATTTCTGACTGCTCTAAATTCTCAGCCACATTGCCAAGAGGTATCAGATCAGATGCCTTAAGGAGTATCCACACTTTACATATGAGCTTTCTGTTTGAAAACTGCATCTAATGCAATTCTATCCATTACTTTGTTTTCTATCACATTCTGACTGGAAGTACATGAGAGGGATGGAAACTTGGTTTCATACTGACCCGATGCACTTGCTAGAATTAGAGTTCTGTGCCTTCTGGTCAAAGATGCTCAGAGGTGCAAGGCGAAAAACAGTTTCTCTAGATTCTGTTGAAAAGCAATACCATCCTCCTGCCCTCCCCCCCAAAAAACAATAAAAGGAGGGAGGAAGGAAAGGAAGGGAGGAAAGAATCACAGAATCACCAAAGTAGGAAAAGACCTACAAGACCATCCGGTTCAACCATCCACCCATCGCCAACAGTTCTCAGTAACCATGTCCCTCAACACAAAATCCAAATGTTCCTTGAACACCTCCAGGGTCAGTGACTCCACCACCTCCCTGGGCAGCCCATTCCAGTGCCTGAACACTCTTTCAGAGAAGTAGTATTTCCTAAAACTGATTTTAGTTCAGTTCTTCAGATTTCAGTGATTTTTAACTGAAGAAAAGTAAGTAAGTAAGTAAGAAAGAGAGAGAGAGGAAGGGAGGAAGGGAGGAGGGGAGGAAGGGAGGAAGGGAGGAAGGGAGGAAGGGAGGAAGGGAGGAAGGGAGGAAGGGAGGAAGGGAGGAAGGGAGGAAGGGAGGAAGGGAGGAAGGGAGGAAGGGAGGAAGGAAGGAAGGAAGGAAGGAAGGAAGGAAGGAAGGAAGGAAGGAAGGAAGGAAGGAAGGAAGGAAGGAAGGAAGGAAGGAAGGAAGGAAGGAAGGAAGGAAGGAAGGAAGGAAGGAAGGAAGGAAGGAAGGAAGGAAGGACCCAGATTATGTAGACTGTACATAAAACAGAATTTCAAATCAGGGAAAATTATATTCTTAGTTTACATAATTTTGATTACATTCAACATAAATATGAAATAGATGTATATTTAGTGTCCTCGAATCATATTGCTGTTACAAGATTGAAAAAATTCAGGTGTTAGGCCAGAACTATCAAGTAGCTTTAGAATAAATACTGCGTATACTATATATTTTCACAGTAGTAAGGTGTGCCTCAGGTAAGACATGACGAACTTCTAAAGCTCTAGGTGTCCCCACTGTGAGAAGAGAATAATATTTGCATGTTTTTCACTTGTTCTTTGAACTCCCTACAACTAGAATCTGGCACTTTTTATAAGACTTAGTGGTAAGGGCTCTGAAATTTCCTCGACATCAGTTTGTTCCATTTCTTGTTTAAGTGCCAACTTTGTACTGTCACAGTGTAAGAATTAATGGCTGGCCAACGCTCAGCTTTTCTTTTTCTTGTACTTAGGAATAAAGTTCCAAAACTACTTCCTGTTCATGGTTCTGGATGTTTTTCTTTTTCTATTCAAATTACCACTATTCCTTTGTCTTTCCTTTTTTTGTAAACTCTTTCCAGCATTTCTTTTATGGCTAATGTGAAGTTGTTGATCAGTTGCCCAAGTAATCAGAACCCAGATTGCCACATCAGTCATGTAAAGGTGAAATGCCATGAAAGCTTTTTTTGCCTATTACTTTCCCAAGTGGATTGTAAAATAATTGTGCTGATAATCTAATTTAAACTTCAAAATTCAGCTATGTGTTAGTGCATGGTTTTGCTTTAAATCCTTGTTCCAAAGAGTTGCAATCTCATTATTTTGAGTAACAAAAGAAACCCTGTAAAATAGAAATGTCTCTTTCTACAACTTGTAGAAAACTAAAACTTGGAAATCCCATTTTAAATGAGAATATATGTAATGGTTTATAAATAAGCTACCAGCACTTAGAAATCTGGTTTTATAGCAAGCTAAAAAGGGCACTCACTTTGTGTTTAGACACCATACTAATGGCAGAAAGAGTTTTTAAGAAGTGTGGCAGTAGATCAATAGCAATGGAAGATAATACTTAATTATACCACCCACATTCTACTGCGTGACACATGAAGGATAATTTTGTAATATCCGAGTGAGCAGTAGGTTGCAATATCTTCCCTTTTTCTCTCAAAATACAGTTTCTTGTGAGGATCATGTCAAATCTAGGAAAAAAAAAAAAGAAAATGTGAACCATGAGATGAAACTTCAGTCATGTAGTACAAATTTATCTATGCTGCTTTCCTATGTGTGACTGAGAAAAATTCATTTTCTCTAAAAAACATTTCCCTCTTCCAAAGACTTTTCATCTTACTTCTATGACAAACAATCTGACATAAGTTATGGATCAGCATGTTATAAGTGTGGTTGTGCAGATACTTCTTCAATGGAGTTACTCAGAAAAAGGATTCATGTCCACACTCAGCAATGAAAAGAAACCATAGCATTTGTTGGAGCACAATCAAAGACAGCTAATTCTGCTTACTTTTGATCTCTATGAAGATGAGACAGTCATTATTGACAGACAGTTTACTGCATTCCTCCCAAAATCATAAGGAAATTCAAGTTTTGCTTAATAGAAAAAAAAAGAGAAAAACATGCTTTGGGTTAAAAGAAGTGTGTAGATGAGGAAAAATAAAAGTGCTTTAGTATGTTAAGACTGGTTCAATGCAAGAGGTTTGTTCAGACTTTTCCTTTTGTTCTTGGCACTGTTGAGGCCACACCTTGAGGTCTGTGTTCAGTTTTGGGCTTCTCACTATGAGAAAGACATTGAGGCACTGCAGATTGTCCAGAGAAGGGCAACGAAGCTGTGAGGGATCTGAGCACAAGTCTTATGGGGAGCGGCTGAGGGAATCAGCATTCTTCAATCTGAGGAAGAGGAGGTTCAGGAGTGACCTTATCGTTCTCTATAACTGCCTGAAAGGACACTGTGGTGAGGTGGGGGTTGGCCTCTTCTCCCAGGTAACAGCGATAGGACAAGTGGGAATGGCCTCAGGTTGTGCCAAGGGAGGTTCAGGTTGGATATTAGGAAAAATTACCTCTCAGAAAGAGCAGTGAGGCACTGGCACAGGCTGCCCAGGGAGGTTGTGGAGTCACTGTCTCTGGAGATGCTCAAGAACCGTGTAGATGTAGCACTGAGGGATGTGGTCAATGGGCACGGTGGGAATGGGCTGAAGGTTGGAGTAGATAGTCTTGGTGGTCTTTTCCAGTCCTAATGGTTCTATCATTCTATGACTTCTTCCAAAGATGATGTTAACCATCTTACAAGGTGTTCTTTTTTTAATAAAAAGGGAAAACTTGCTGAGGCAAAGATGGCACCAAACAGTTTATATGGAGTCTTCCTTCTAGGTGAGCTATATAACAACATAGTGCTGCATTACATTAAGGAATGTTTTTTTGTGTAGCATGAGAATGATGACTTTTGACAAGCTAACATATTACCATTTAATGAAGGTGTTACAGTCATTTAATGGAAGGATAGAAGTTACTCTCCACAATCCTCTCAGTCCACAGAGATACTACCAAGAACATCCATAAGGGATTTTCCCAAAACAAGTTAAAATAGTTTGGATTCGTTGCAATTAGCTGCTATCTTCTTTTATTATTTGGCACATATCTTACCATCACATTTGACAATCTAGAATGGCAAGGGACACATCTCAGAAATACTGCTGCTTATGCTTTCCTCCTTTAACAGGGAGAGACCGCAATATAAATACTTAAATTGATAGCTTGGATTCAACAGAATCTGAATGTGTCATGCAGCCATTTAATTATATCAAGCTAGCCAATGGCTTGGAGAGGATGTAAATGCATTCTACATGCATGAAAGGCAGCAGCTGGATTTATTGACTTCAGACGCAGTCAGCAGACACAAAGTGACATTTATTCCTGAAGAACTAGAACCAGCAGAATTCTCCGGTCTGCAGATCTGCACACTGATACAACAGATTGTGGCTGAAAAGCTTAGCCCAGTTAGGTACCTGTGTTTAATTTAAATAAGTTATTACTGTGTTTCAATGTTTTTGTTTCTATCCCACTAATCCGATTTTTCAGATCTGTTCGCTTTGTTTTCGTTTTAATGAAACCACCTGAATTTGGAGTCTGTTCTAAATTAAAGGTTACTGACTTTCAGTTCTCCTCTACCTCACTGAACTTTCTATTCCTTTAAGAAGAGAATCTAAGAATTCAGCCCACCTGATTTTGCGTTTAAGACATGGACGTGAAGTACAGCAAAGACAAGTGGACGAATACTTGAACATGAGCAAAGAACACAAATTAGCAAGTTTGGATTGGCCATTGTCCATCAGAAAGTTGTCTCTTATGGTGCCCCTACTGCCTTTCATATCTTATTTCCTCTTGGTTTTAACAAATAAAAATAGATGTAATTAATTTGCTTAGGGGGTTGCTGATTTTTCTGTGTGTGTGTTTTTGTTTTGTTTATATGTTCTATTGTTTTTTGTTTCTTTTACTGCAGATTCTTCTTCACCCCTACTGTATTTTCCAGACTTCTGTTTTATTCAAAGGTTGGTACCTTTTGACTCTTTTCCACACTTTTTTTCAAAATAATTCTCTCATTTGTACTAAAATTGAAATATGTCCTTCAGCTTTTGGTATATCTTGATCTAACAGAAGTAAACAAAATGGAACACCTCACCCTTAACGATAAACATAAACTATTTATACTGAGTTTTCTGGAGGCCTAAAAATCACTACGCAATACCATAATCCATGCATGAAGAACTAATTTCAGCTTCACTGCCTTCTGTGGAGCTGCAGAAATTACACATTTTAGTCTGATGATTCAAAGAGTATGAAAGAGTGTGTCTTACATTCTCATTTATTTCTGTCTTCTCGTATCCCCTCGCTTATATGAGGTGGAAAAGAATATGTAATTGGTGGGGCTGAGGGAATTTGAAAGGTACATGTGCAAGAGAAACCAATACACTTTTTTCATTTCTTTGCTGATAGGAAGGCTATACGCAGGCATATAGAAAATAGCTACAATTCTAATGTGAGTAGACAGCGTGATGACTACTGAAAATGCACTCCTCCTCTCTTCAACCCTATAACTAGCCTTCGTTAGATTCTTATTTGCATTTTCACTCCTTTGAAATGTCATCTCCATTCTGCTGCTCTGCTCCACCACTTTATTACTTCCACTTCCTTCCCCATAAAAGATAAATACAGCTGAGTAACACTGAGTTCCACCTCCTTTGAGAAGTCTTACTGGCTTGGACATAAACTTTGCTCTTGGGAACCGCTGGCTACATGTAAGCAATGGGAGGTGTGAAAGGAGATGCCACTCTGCTCAAGTACAGCAGGTGAAGAGCTGCCAAAATCTTCTTTCCCACAGCAAAATAGGGATTGGGATGTGGGAGGGGGAGGGTCACCACAGTTTTTGCTGTGCTGGAGCTAATCTCTCCATGCACACCTGTGGTGTGAACCAGCTTTGAAAGGAGGACTGAAGTTTTAATGTACCCTTGAGGAAAATTAGCTGTCAAAATTAGTAATGAAGTACCTCTCTTGCTGTTTGTCCTCAATTCATTTCCTAAGCAAGAACTTTCCCTGGCCCATATGGTGCCTTAATTTAAAGATGTTCCCATTTTTCTGGCAGCTGCAGTTTCCTCACCTTCAACAAATCAATGTGTAATATTGCTATCAGCACTAGGCAGGCTGTGCACGTTTTCATTCCATGATCTAGGAGGGAATCGATCTTATCCCTGGAGACAAGGATTACCGAGGCTCTGTTGATATCCTGACATAGAAAACACTGGCTCAGGGCAAAGATGGCCATTCTCATTCACTTCCTTCCCACTCTTTGAGCCACTGGATTTGGAGAAACATGCTAGGGCTTGTTTCCTTCATTCCTTCCTGGAAGGTGTAAGTGCTCAAACGTCATCCCTAGAAGCCAAACAGGCTTGTCAGAAAGATTTCTGCACAAGCAGAATGCCTGAGGGCTGCTCTGAGGTATGGTGCTTTGTTTGTTCCCATTAGCTTAGCAAGGTGTGGTGGTTTTGTTCTGCTTTGGTTTTTTTTGTTGTTTTTTTTTTTTGTGTGTGTGGTTTTTTTTTTTTTTTTTTTTTTTTTTACTAGGAGGGAAGGGAAGTTCTGCAAAGTTCTGCATGTCAGCATCCTATTTATCCCTGAATCTGTTGTTGTAACTCAATGCAAAATAAGCAATTTGTGTGGCTCTTAAGAAGAGGTCAGAATTTGTGAATTACTGGTTCAACTTACGTATCTAGAGATCACCTTATGAAAGTGATTAACTGCATGTCAAATACTTGACATCCTTAATCACTGCGTCATAACTAGCTATAGCAATACTAAGCAGAAAGAGTTGTCTTCCATGCTCAAAGACTTCAGGTGCTGGGAATTTTACCTGCAGCCTGGTATGGACAGGTGGTTTCTCATAGAGAAAATGCAGATCTTGCAGTTGGCTGGAAGTCTGCCTCTCCCTGGGAACAATGCTATGGGATTCAGTCTTGTGAAACCAAGGACAATGGAAGGAGGGATTCAAACTGAAGTGCATAGGGAAGCTTGATTTCATACTTCCCTTGAGAAAATAACTCCATGCAGTAGTTCAATGGTATAAGGTTCTTGAACAGATACTGCTGAGGTACAGACAAATTACCCCTTTCTCCAGCAGTCTGGAGTTGAAAAAAGAGCTGACAGAGAGCTGACAGCAATCTCAAGGCTTGGCTTGCATAACACTTGACATTATTGGAGATATTGGGCCCTTGTTGTTTGAAAGGTGTTTGGAAACTCGACAGGGAAATGCTCTACAATTGAGATGAGTTAATTCACGTGCATGAATGTGACTTGTCCCTCGAAGTTCTGAACACAGGTTTGCCATGCCAGGGAGGGAAGGTATGCAGAGAAGATCAGAGGATTGGAGTCAATGTGATTGTTCAACTAAGCAACATTCAGGCTGAATGACTGCTTTATTTTAGTGCTATAAATGAAAAGTAAAGAGTAATATGTCAGCCATAAAGAATGCTTTCAACAAATGATGGATATGAAGAAATATTGAGTAGCTTCCCATCTTGTATATACACCAGGTACACTCATTGGAGTGAATCAGGAGGGAAAAAAAACAGGCTGTCACGTAATGAGACTAGCTCAGTCTGGGCATTTGCACAGTCATCCTAAGTTCCCATACATTGCCTTAATTTTGGCATTTCTTACCTCTATGATTGCTTGCTTTTGTAGCCTCAACATTGTTTGAAGGCGATTATTCCACTGTATGCAATGCATAGCACATACTAGGAACTTATGCAGTTTATTTATGAAGGAATAGTCTGTCATTGGAAACACTGAATGCCATGTGGGTTAAAGAACATTAAAGAGGAACATCTTGAGGGAACCATGGGTGTCACGTCATGGAAAACATCCCAAAGTATTTTTTGCTATGTATTTTCTCAATCTGTGATGAAAAGAAGCAAAAAATCAGGCTGCATATATGCCGTGTACTATACATACTATGTATGCCTGTATGAGAGACTTGGTTCTAAAACTACTCAGGAATGAGACCTCATTCTAGAAGAAGAAAAAGACCACCAGACTTATAGAATATTTTGGAGAAATGCTTTCATGTTGTCTAAAAATGATTTTCTAAATACTACTCAGTGATAATGTCTTTTTCTGCTTTGAGGGGTTGGCACAGTACTGACCTGGCTACACGAAGGCTTGAGCCTTTGTGGATTCACGCAAGAAAAGTCATGCGAAATTCAGCAGATCAGAAGGTGACCCTGCCTACCCTGTCTTGCCTGGGAAGATTGGCTGTTCCATCCCCTAAAGCGTAGAGTAATGAAATAGATCCTGATCATGCTTTCTCAAGGCAAGTTCATCTACCAGAATAAAGGTCAGCAATTCCAGATTTCTACTGCAAAGACTGAGCCTGCTGTTGGTCCAGACTTCTTGAAGTCCTTGTTCCTCCTGTTACATACGCTGTAAATTTTGCTACTGTGATTTCAGACAGTGAAAAGCATTAATCCTTAAAATTCAGTCTACAACAGCCCCTTCCTATACTGACCAAACTGATGCCTGTATTATTGTGTTGGCTTTTTAAATGGAATATTTGCTTCTAAGCTAATGTCAAAGTTCTTTGTCATATGCCTCCTTCCGTATTTGAAAAATGTAACCACTGTGACCTAACCTCCCTTATGGCCAACTCACCTTTATGGTTTCCAAAATGAATCATTCTAATGTCAAAGAAGCAATTTACACTTGCAGATCATTCATTTACTACTACTACTACCATGCTTAATTGGCATGTCCAACTCATACAGCACCTTCCCAAATTCCAGAACTCAATGTAGGTCAAATACGAGGGAATTTAACCTCTTCCAAATAATGGCCTACATCTAAAGAGACAAAACTTGATTTTGAAATAGGAGTTTCAAAGTAAACAGCCCTTTCCTCCAGCTATTTTACTGAAAGTGTTCCTATTTTGGCTGGAGACTTCGTTTGCTTTTTCTTTTCAAAGGTATCACAGAGCTTGACAGTACCGCAAGCTGTGTTTGGAGAGCAGGCACAATGAGATCATTCTTTGGTGTCACTGCTTCTGTTCTAAGTTCAGCTTGACTCTCAAGCTGTGGTTTGACAAGACGGAGTCTGTTTTTCAGTCCACATAGTGTCAAGATGTCAAAGGTTCTGTAATCATAAGAATGTACACTGGTAGAGAGTCTCTCAAATGATTCAAAATTTTAACATTGTTTTGAAGAGATTTTGTCCTGGTAGATTTAATATAGAGCAAGAATTCTTTGTCTAGGCATCTCTAACTCCATGCAGTCTTCCTGCCAGCCCAAAACTGTAAAGTGAACATAAATACCACACTGTGTGCTCTGGCTAAAACAGCAGAAATGAGTCGATATGCTCTTGCCTGATTTTGATCAAATTTGTACCACAACATGGTGTATAACCGCATAGAGCTTGTGTTAAATGATTACAGAGCCACTGTCTTGGTAGTCTACCAAAGCAACAACTCTGTGGTTAGAAGATTAAAGACATTTCATCATAGCATCTGCTCTGCTCTTAGAATTAGAAACACCCCCATCTGTGGAAGCTGTCATATCTAATAAATAGACAGTTTCAATCATTACCATCTAGGATGTCATCAGGAGCACAAGATGGAAGATGAAGATGATGTGCCTCAGCTGCAGGATTCTTAATGCTATTTTTATAGTGACCCAGACCTCCCCAAGTAACAAAAAAAATATTGCTTTTTGGGCAGGGTGAGTGTATTGGTATGCCTCTATGTGTTCTAATCAAATCAGTATTTTCTCTCATCTACAGATGTACTACAGTTCTGTAATTATAAACTTGTAAGGTTCCCTAGAGATTGTCTATCTAGTCAGTAGAAACTACATGGCATATATATACTATCTATAATCTTACATGCACGGAGTATTGGTAGTTGATTATTTAATCCTGAATAGAGCAAGCCATAAGATAAAATCCAAGCAGAGTGAGTCTGAATTAAAACTTTTCTTAAAAGATCACCCAGTCTTTAGAATAAAAATGTTGAACTACTGAAGTATTTGGTGAATACCACAAACTTTAGTATGCTGTTCCAATGGTTCTTTTCTAATTCTAAACTTATAGAAGATAGACCTGACAGCTTATATGTAGCATTAAGAACATTCCTCTCTTTCCCATTTTGGGATTTAGAAGCTTGAAGTCAGCTCCTAACTTCTCTTGTAAGTCAAAACAAACTTCTTGAGTCATCAATTCAGTATTAACTCAGTGTGTAGCTTAATCTTCTCTGGTCTTTCAGGTGCTTTGCAGGTGCTTACCTGCACCTTTCCTAAACAATAATAATCTGTCTTGAACTGTGGACAACCGCACTAGGGGCCATACCACAGCATTTACCCCAGTACCACACACAGAGGCAACAGAATTCTCTTACTATTTCCAGAAATTCTTCCGCCTATGAATCCAATTCTATTTGGAAATCTAATTTACCATTTTAATTCTGGTTGCAGCACTTAGACAGATGATTAATCACCATGACCCTAAAGACCTTTTAAAAATCAAAGCATGCTTCCTGCAGACTTCAAGAGCATAGCTTTGCATTTGTCAGTTAAGTTACATATTTGCTTATATTCCTCTCGCAGACAATCCAAATGATTTCAATGGTTTGCCCTTTTCATGATTTATGATTCCCTCAGTCTTTCTGACACCTGTAAATACTGTCAGTTATCTCTGATTTCTCCTCTGCTTGTTTCCATGGGATTCAGCTGCTTTCATCACAGAATCACAGAATGGCCAGGGTTGGAAGGGACCTCAAGGATCATGAATCTCCAACACCCCCGACACAGCCAGGGCCACCAACCTCCACATTTAGTACTAGACCAGGCTGCCCAGGACCCTATCCAACCTGGCCTTGAACACCTCCAGGGACGGGGCATCCACAGCCTCTCTGGGAAGCCTGTGCCAGCACCTCACCATTCTTTCTGTAAAGAACTTCCCCCTGACATCCAACCTAAATCTTCCCTCCTTCAGCTTAAAAGCATTTCCCCTTAAAACCTTTTCTCCATAAAACCATTTTCCCTTAAACCATTTCCCTTTGTCCTGCTATTATCTACCTTTTCAAAGAGTTGATTCCTCTCCTCTTTGTAGGCTCCCTTTAGGTACTGAAAGGCTGCAATGAGGTCACCCCACAGCCTTCTTTTCTCCAGGCTGAACAAGCCCAGCTCCCTCAGCCTGTCTTCGTAGCAGAGGTGTACCAGCCTCCTGCTCATCTTTGTGGCTCTCCTCTGAACCCTCTCCAATAGCTCTCTGTCTTTCTTGTACTGAGGGCTCGAGACCTGGACACAGTACTCCAGATATGGCCTCACAAGAGCAGAGTAGAGAAGGACAATCACCTCCTTGTCCCTGCTGGCCACCCCTCTTCTGATGGAGCCCAGGATACCATTTGTTTTCCGAGCTGCAAGGGCACACTTATCTTAGAATCTGGTAGCTAACAAATCTGGCTGATCAGGGACTACTCATTAGCTTTTGGCTGCATCAGGTTGATGTGTTTCCATTTAAATTAGAATGTTTTCCTTCTGGTATAGCTTTACCCACAAGTCACAGAATGAAAATACCCTCTAGGTTTCCTAAAACTCATGGAAAAAAAGGTTGGTTGCAACTCATATCCCTGTTCCTACTCTGTGTGACTGTAGAAATACATGAAGCAAAAAGTATCTCCAAGCTTTGTCCTAAACTTAATTTATTGCTATTTATCTGGTCAAACACATTTGCTAGTCCTGAATTGCCTTGTTCTACACATCCTGTCAAGGGAAGAATTAACCTCTGAGGTATTTCACAGACTGACAGATACACGTGTGAAAACAGGATCCCAGTTAGACAATGCTTCCAGACAACCTAGGCACCTTCCCCACCATCCAATGATCACCATGCATGGGCCAGTCAGATCTCATCTAGCAGGCAACACTTCCTATTCCACCCTCCAATGAAGGATTTCCACTACTGTGGGGAAAGTGTCACATGTCTTACCTTACCTCCATTGGAGGTCAGTGCCAGGTTACTATGTTAGCAAACTGACCACCTCTTTCACTGTTACACCTTCTCCCAGGTACTCAAAACGAGACTGTTAGCATCAATAATAAGCATAGAGGGAACTGTGTTTCTCAGAAATGAACCTGTGCCACTGGCTTTTCTTCAGCAAGCGTGTATGAAGCATTACAAATCTTACCATGAAGTGCTGGTGTCACTTTTCAAAGGACAAATCTCATGAAGTGCAAAAGTTGGGATTGAGGAGAAGACTTCTGGCTACATTTTCTTGGAATCTAGTTGTTCTCGAAATAGCAAGGAAAAGGGAGAGGTTTGCACGCCCAGGTATGTTTTTATTCAGCAGCAATAGTGTAGATCAATAAATTCAGGTCATAAACTACGTATGTCTACAAAGCCCACTCACATTCATCACACCTCACTGAAATACTAATAGTATGAAAAGTTCAACTCTGCAAATTTTCTGTACACAAAGATGAAAACATTACTTTGTGCATGTTCAATGGGTACTTCATTGGAGTGTTTCTGAATTCACCCCTGCACTCTTCTGCTTTATTGATCTGAAATATACAGAAGCGATGACACTTCTACTTGCTTTTTTCTTCATCTGAACCAGCTTTGCCTGTGTCTAGCCAATTTAAATGGGGCACTCTCACATACACTCTGCTCGTTCCACGGATTGAGGCTGTTTCTTTAAGTTTTGAATGCAAATTAAGTAACTTAAACAAGGTTAAAGCATCAAGAATATATTTGCTTTTCTGGCAAATCATGTGACATCTTCTCTTTATTAACAAGTAAAAATAGCTGTACGAGTCATCCGATGGGTTCCCTTGAAAGTACTGTGGTGACACTATTAAAGCAATGGCAATTTCAACTTCTCATTAAATTAAAAGAAAAAAAAAAAAAACAACAAAAAAAAACTTTGCAGACCATTTTGTCCCTAAAATAACTGAACTGAAACCACAGGAATTATATTATCTGTTGAACTCAATCTTGTTATACTTCTTTCGGTCACTTAGAACATGGTTTTTACTTAGTGTTGGTATTTCTGAGGTTATGACATGTCATTTGCTGGTGTCAGAAAAAATGCATCTTAGAAAAGCAAACAGACACATCCTTCATTCTTTTCTGTTTCACATAGCTGTCCCTCTTCCTTCCTTCCATGCTTTCTCTTTACATCAAACATTTCTCAAATCTGTCAGTTTGCAGGGTTCCCCACTGAGAGTATATGCTTTCAGCATGTGCTGGAAGTGAAATAAATGGGACAAACGGTGTGCTTAGAAGTAAGAATACACCTCTCAGTATACAAAGCTATGACCATGAACTCTGTGAAAAAGTTTTCTACTTTTTTCTATGACAATAGTATTTGACTCAATATGCTCTAACTTGCCTTAAAAGAAAACAGAACCCTGGCTACGAGTTCCTCTTACTTGTTCTAGATGACCCTATGGCTGTTTTTATACACTCATCTTGTGGCTTCTTTCTCTCACTTCTGCTAGCAAGGAAAACTCCACTGGGATAATTCTGTCTCCATATGTTTCTTCTGCTCAATAGCCAGAGAAGGCTTATAGTTTGTTTGCTTTTGGAAAACAAACAAAAAAGAGACCTGCTTTAATTTTGATTTGAACATATACCATGATAGATTGCAAAAAGCGAACTGACCAAAATAGGAATTTTACATATTGATTTGCTGTAATTGGAAACCTCCTAAATGTTGCGTTCTAGTGGAACACATAAAAAGATAAAAGGAATGGCTCTGCTTGGAGCCAAGTTGTTGGGTGGGCTAAATTCTTTCCATTTTCAAAACAAATCAATTTGCCACCTGTTCTCTCCTTTTCAAGTGTTATGAGGGAGGCAAAGCTCTTTTCCTTCTACCCAGTTTTCCTCTATAAACTGTTCGTATTTTATAGGTTCTTCAAATTAAATGTTTATTTTTGTTCTGGATGTTTCAGAAGCAATAAAATTCTCTATTAATTTAGATGTGACTTTAAAGTATCACCTTTGTCAACTTGTATGATTTGCTATTTGTTTCTGTTTTCTCTTTCTTTTAGAATAAATGTTTATCAGAAAGATGCATCTGCTGAATCTGAATGAACTGACAGAAGGAAATGCTGACATTTCAGCCAGGCTTCCCAAACTCTGTAACCACAAATGCGAAACCTTGTTTGTGGTGATGGGCTCATTGGTAGAGATGAGAAGATACCGCTTGTGTTTAATCAGTTCTAAGAGTGGAACAGAATAGAACCCTAGAACCATTAAGGCTGGAGAAGATCACTAATATCATCTAGTCCAACCAACAGTCAATCTGCACCATGCCCACTGACCACATCCCTCAGTGCCACATTTACATGGTTCTTGAACACCTCCACAGACAGCGACTCCACCACATCCCTGTGCAGCCCGTTCCAACGCCTCACCAATATTTCTGAGAAGAAATTCTTCCTAATACCCAACCTGAACTTCCCCTGGTGCAACCCAAGGACATTATCTCTCATCCTATTGCTGTTACCTGGGAGAAGAGGCCAACTTCCACCTCGCTATTACCTCCTTTCAGCTTGTTATTCTTGTATCGTGTAGTGAAACTTAAAAAATAGGAGCAAAAGGAAGAACTGATCCATTAAACAAACTTCAGCACTCCTTGAAATGAAAATAAAATGTTCGTGAGTACTTATAACATGGAAAGGAACATCAAACATGGCTTCTTGAAGGACAAATAAAGTCAAACCCAACTTCTTTCTGTGATGATGGAACAGACCAGTAGATTGGCTACTCACTGTGTACATCAATTTACAAAAGCTCCTGATACTGATGTGCCATTTTCCCAGGAACCCATGTTTCACCTGAAGTATTCCAAAGAACTCATGGAACAGATGACAACTGATTAGGGTTAGTTCTGGCTCACATGTGAACTGGAGGAATGGTTCAACATCCCTATCAGCAGTAAGGATGACCAGCCATAATTCGTGGTCATTACACCTGCAGGCCCACTCAGGTTTAAGTGATTAAATGGGAGGACTGAGCTGGATAATGATCCCACGAAACTCTCAAGTCAAGTGAGACACAGGTGTCAGCTTTGGAAGCATATACTGGGAGTTCAGTGACGAGAGGAGAATGGGGGTGGTTTACTCCAGGGAAGAAATGTGTCATAGTAGCCTCAAGAGGCCCACAGAATTATTAGTAAAGAGGCAAGGAATGGACCCTTTTCTGTATTCACAGGAATGAGATGAAAATTTCAGCCCTGCAGGTTTAAGTCGTTCACTGATTACATTCTCCAGAAGGACAGAAAGTCTCAGTTGTGAAGGTTTGAACAGGCAATGCCACTTCAGGATGGTACAGATGCAGTTGGAGCTGCCTTGGCTACAAGGATGGAGAGAACAACTTCTCATTTTCGTATGGACATTCTCATACCTTTCCAGTGGTATTTTTATGAAATCATTTGTGGAAAACCTTGAATCAACAATGTATTAATATGAACACAAGTGATTCTACTCACTTCAGTTAAGTTATCCATGTCCAAAAACAGTGGCACCAGTAGAGTAATTAGTGAATGTCAGTGGCAGTTGAATAAATCACCACCTGCAGCTGTCCACGCTTCAATGTGTTTTTTATCTGCTGATTTTCAGGGAGTCAAAGGGGTGGAATTACAGGATCACAGAACTGCAGCACAACTGAGGCTGGCAGGACTTCTGGGTCCCTCTGCTCCAGCCCTTGTAGGGACACCCAGAGCAGGGTGCCCAGGGCCACGTCCAGGCAGCTCTGGGAGATCCCCAAGGCGGAGACCCCACAACCTCTGTGCAGCCTGTGCCAGTGCTCTGCCAATGCACAGCACAGAAGGGCTCCTGGTGTTTAGAGGGAACCTCCTGTGCTCCAGTTTGTGCCCATGGCCTCTGGTTCTGGCACCGGGCACCACTGACAGAGCCTGGCTGTAGCCTCTTGGCACCTTTCCTTCAGACACTTATGGGCACTGATGACATCCCCCTGTGTGTCCTCTTCTCCAGCCGAGCAGCCCTGGCTCTCTCAGCCCTTCCTCATAGCAGGAGTACTCCTGGCACTTGCCATTTCGGTGTCCTTCTCTTGAACACTCTTCAGTACGTCCATGCATTTCTTGTCTGAGGGGCCCAGAGCACCAAGTGCATCCTCACCAGTGTTCACTAGAAGGGAAAGATTGTCTCTCTTCAATGACAGAATCATCGAATCATCAAGGTTGGAAAAAACCTCCAAAATCATCAATCCAACCGTCCACCTACCACCAGTATTTACCCACTAAACCATGTCCCTCAGTACGACATCTAAATGTTTTTTGAACCCCTCCACCATTGGGCAGCCCATTCCAACATCTAACCACACCTTTGAAGAAGAAATTTTTCCCAACGTCCAATCTGAATCTCTCCTGGCACAACTTGAGGCTGTAAACATGCAACCTGGTGTTAACACTTTTCCTAATGCACCTGGTAAGACTGAATGAGAAACACATCAACCTCCTGCTAGATATCTCTGAATAAAGTCAGTAGAACCACAAAGCAAGTAGAAGATGCTAACACCTGTGAAAAAATACTGAGAAGGGGAAATAAAATGAGAAGAAGGCAATGAAGTGGCAGGTGGATTGTCCCTCCGTACCTCTGCTGGTCCTTCACTAAAATGCTTTTCCAAGGGCAGGGCTTTCTTCTGCCTGAGATTTCTTCCTGCAGCCCTTCCCTAAGGCAATAGACACATTCCTGCCAGCTGCATTAATAACTTCCACCTTGTGACACCGAAAACACTGGGGAACTGTTTAAAAGCGTCCTGTCTTGTACAGATACACACAGAAGCAGCAATTACAGTAACAAGAGGAATAATAATAACAAGAAAAAGCACAAGGTGGAAAAAGTCTGTGGAGGAAGTGTGGGCAAAAGCATTTTATCAGGTTCCTAGCATGAAATATTCCCAAGCAACAGACACTGCAAAGTGGGAGAAATCCAGAACTTCTACAGCATTTTGTCTGAACGCCCTCGCAAAGAGAAAGCAGTGGGCTTCAAGATAGGTATCAGGATTTTGCCAATAATAAAATATACCTTTAGTTTTAAATGTGTTTCTTAACCCACTGTGTCACTTTGGCTCTATCTGAAGGGTTGAAAACTAAGTGCTTTTTTCTCTGCTTGTAATCCATTTCCTGTGGGTTGTTATTAGCACCTATCTGTCTGGCAGGAACTACCCAGTTACCACGTTGATCAAACCTTACCTTTGGATGTTATCCAAAATTGCTTAACAGAAAAGAATCCAACTGGCATATCTCCTATGAGGAGAATGAGCAACATTTCCTTGAAGAATTTACTCAAAGTAGGTGTGTGTATTATGTGCCAAGAAAAGAAGGAAATTTGATGCTAGCATCAGTTGATGAACATTAGCATATATTCTTTATGTGGTACATGCTAAAGGCGATGCTGGCAAAAACATGCAGGAAAAAAAAAACCATGAAAAAAATCATTGTTTTAAAGTCTTTCTGCCTCAATTTAGGGAGAGAAAATGACAAGTTCTTCAATTGAATTTTTTTTTTCTTTTCCCCGTGAAGAATGGAAATACTTCAAGAGATGGGGGTTTTCTTGTGAATGTCTAAACACAACATTTGCACTGATTTCAAAATCTGTACGTTTCAGCGTGTCCAACACAGCCAAAATATTTTGCTTAGAGAAAGCAGGCATGTGTTACTATTTTCAATGCGTTTCATGTAAAAAAAAAAAGTCAGTAATGAAGCGTTCGCTTTGTTGATCCAGTTCTCACTGAGTCATTAAGGGCAGGGAATAGAAGAGACAGAAGGATATGAGACATCTTTGAACGCAGCATATACAGCGGACTACTGAGAAATTCAAACCCAAACGTCTAGACTAAGTGCAAAAAAACTTGAAGGGAAAGAAAATAAAAACAACACACAGAAACACGACTTGGAACGAAGTCAAAAAAACAGGATGAAATGAAACAAACCCCCAGGCTGCGTTGGAGATGTTTTGATGCAGTTTGGCAGATCAGCTATATGCTCACTTCCTGCTCCCAGGCCAGCTGTGAAGATCGCTCTCTGAATTATGGACTCATAGAATCGTTAAGGTAGGAAAAGGCCATTAATACCATCTGGTTCAACCCTAGACCTCTGGGAAGGTTTCCTCCCAAACCACCAGCCCCCTTCCTCCAGGGGACAGGTGCCACGGTTTATTTTAGTGGGCAGCACCTCCTCAACCTAAGTACCCTTGTCTTCAGTTCTCTTGCCCCTCTGAAAACACAGCAGCATGCCCCTAAAAAATAAATAAAATCAAAATAAAATTAAAAAATCCTGTGGTTTTGACACTTGTCCTCAAATTCCATGTCTGCTTTCACAGAATTACATTTTTGGAGGAGTACTCGGCCTGTGATTTTCCATTAGTTCTGTCAAACAGTTCACAGACCTTGGTCTCTGTAAAATGGGGCTCTCAGATAGAGTGAGAAAAGCTCACATGAGGGGAAATCACTAAGGGCAGGCTTGTCAGCAGGTTTGAATCCATCCCCTGAACAGAAAGAAGCGAAAAAACAAATCTGGCATTTTGGAGCCCAAACTGGCAGGCCTGATCTGAAATGACATTGCAGTTTTCATTAGCTAGTAGGAGCTGATTTCCTTCCTCCTTATCCAACACGACCTTGAAACATACCTTAAGCTTAAGTAGGTTGTTGTAGTCTTCGGGGGCCTATACTAGCTTTCCACTAATGGAAACCAAGTTTTGAACTCCAGGGGATGAAATGAGGTGAACAAAATTGTGTATCTATCTAGTCACAGCTGTAAGATTTAGGGCATACGAAACAAAAAAATGGTGCAAAAGGGACACCAAGAACCTGTTTGAAGTTCAAGGTAGCAGAATATGTATAGGGCTGGATCTGAAGAAGTAGCTTAAATAAGAGTCTTGTTTCTTGTTTTTGGTTTTTGTGGTTCAGCAAGGTACAAGGATGACAAATACTTAATAGCAGACCACTTCTGCCACAAAGCATGGCCATGGCTAAAGAGGCTGGATGATGTCGAAGGGTACAAAACAGCAGTCATGTGTGGTCCTTCAGTGCATCACGTGGTAAGTAGAGGAGCTAATATGACTCTGACACCAATTCTTAGTCTACAGCCCTTTGTAGGATGGCATTCCTTAGCAGTATCTCTCACCTGGGGGTAAAGGGAAAGAGACCAGACATCCTTGGACAACCACATGAAATTTCTCACCGTCATCAAAAAAGTAACCAGCTGTCACTCATCTGGTTTGCTCCCTTCTGAGGTTACAGCCCTACAACAAAAGCAATTCATCAACAGACCACTCATAAACTCACATTCAACAAAAATAGTTCGTTTTTCTACCGCTGGAAGAGCTGCGGCAGTTTCAGTCCCCTGATGATCTATACCACTGCAGCACTTCTTTGGGCTCGAGTTAGTGGTGGGCCATTTTAACTTAGTAAGATACTCTGTAGGCTTAGTAAAATACAGAAATCACTTCACCTTCTTATTGAGTGGGAGGGCAGGAGTGGCAATAGTACACATGCTACTTTTTGTAACCTACCCTCAGTTTGCAGTATCCCAATGCTCTGTATGAAAGCCTAAAACCACAAAGAAAATGAACATATCTTTAAATATTAGCAATGCAATTTCCTTTCTTCTGTTCTTGTGAATTCCAACTTGATGTTTGCACTTACCAAGTAGACAACCCAAAGGTTGCTTTCTGTGATCAAACCTGGCAGCTGCAAACTCAAAAGGGCAGGCTGGAATGAAAGTAACACAGAAAAGCTGGAGAAAAGATCAGTGTGGCTCCACATGGTGATGGAGCTTCTTTTCCTATCTCCTCTGAAATTCTGCGCTTTCACATACCCTACTGTGGTACAGCAAGAGGAAAAAAAACAATCAGTGAAAGTGTTGAGTTTGTAGGAGACACGAGATCCACTTGAAGAGCCATGAGACGCTGGCTGGTGTTCAAGGGTATGCTGGTAACTCGTAAACTGAGAAGCCTCCAAGTGAACACTGTGTTAATAAAAGGCTTGGTTGGAGGGCAGAGAAATGTGCTGCTCCTTAAGGCGTGGTGCCCCCAGAAATGGATGCACACGGTGTCCACCTCTGCTCTGCCTTTAATGCAGGGCCCGTGTCCCAGCCCACGTCCCAGCCACGGATCGCATCCTGACCCATGCCTCGAAGGACTACGTCGCACTCCTTGCCCTACACTCGGGACCCCAGTAAGGGGCTGCTCAGTAGGGCTGCCCCTTATGCTCTCACCTCCTCGGGTCCCTCCTGCGAGGGTAAAGAGCTCGAAGCTCCTTCGATGAGGGCCGGGGGTCGCGGGCCGGTCTGGTCCGCGGCAGCTGGGAGGCGGCGTGAAGGGCCGTCCGCACTCCCCGGGAGCTCCCCGACAGCCCGAGCGGCCGCAAACAGGCTTAAGGCCGAGGCGATTTGCGCGTAATCCCCGGCACGGCCCGGGGAAAGGGGCGCGGTGCCGGGGTGTGGGGGGGGGGGGCAGCTCGGTTAGACCCCCGGGAGACGGGGGAGGGAGCGGAGCTGGGAGAGGAGGGAGGAGGGGGCCCGGAGGAGGCAGGGGGAGAAAAGGGAGGAGCGGCAGGGGGTGGAGGGAAGGAAGAGCGGCGTGGGGAAGCGCTACGCTCCCGAGCGGCGGAGGGAGGGAGGGAGGGAGAGAAGGAGGAGGCGGTGGAACGCGCTCGGCTCCGTGGGCCGAAGGTCGGGCGATGGAGGAGCACGGGGAGCCGTCTTACAGCGGCCGCAGCCCCGCCTGGGAGGAGCTGGTAGGTACATGCGTGCCTCGCCGCGCGCGGGCATTTCCTCCTTTCCTTCCTGCTCCCTGCTGTGCGGTTCGGGCTGTCATCCCGCGGCGCGTCCCCGGGGCCGGAGTTGGGCGTCCTGACCTGAGCGGCACCCGGAGCCCCGCCGCCAACTTTGCCGAGAGGAGCGGAACGGGATGGGGGTACGGAACGCCGCCGTAGCGTCCGGAGAACGAGAGAGATACTCTTCCAGGGATATAGACTTTTCCTATTGTTATTTGTTCCTATTTAATTTCCGCAGCCGGGCTGAGAATCGCCTCCAAGCTCTCCCCGTGGCGGAGCCGAGCCGGGGTTCGGGTGCCTCCAGAGGGGGTTCCCCGAGAAAGCTGCCGCTTTGGTATGCTGAAGCCGCTGGGAGACTCTCCTCCCAGTGAAGGAAATCGTGTCACCGGCATCCTCCGCCGGCGATAACATCAGATTTCCCCTGTCGGCATCCCGCCGTAGGGCTTTTCTCCATTGTGCAAACACACGCACACGCACGGCCGACGGGGAGGGCTATTAATAGCCCCTGGGTCGCCGCTCTTGAGGTCTCGGGCTGCCCGAGAGGTCAGGGCTGGGCTGTCCCTGGCCATGAACTCTGTGGGGCGATGGAAGCATGCACCCGTAACACGGCCACGCTTCCCTTCAGGTGGCTGTGCCTTTTTTTTTCTTTTCTTTTTTTTCTTTTTTTTTTTTGCCAGCCTGCACGGGTCCAGCCCCTGGTTCTATTTCTAAAGGCATTTTTTAACAGCGGAGAGGGAGAGCCACACTTTGCCTGTCCCAGTCTGCACACTCCCAGGAATCTCCCTGGAGATACCTGCTGTTGACCCGCTGCCACCCTACCAGGATTTGCAACCCTGTGCCTTCCCAAATACATTTTGACCGGCCTCATTTTCTAGTGAAGTTGAACCCTTTGCTGCCCTCCGTGGTCCTCAGCTGAAGACGTGGCCACAGATGCAGCTGTGATAGGGAGCACAGCTGGATGCGAGACGTTCCAGCAACATGGAGCTGACATCCACAGGCAGCACACAAAGGCAGACCCTAGATTTTGCCTGGAGAGATGAAAATGCCGTGGGAGGAAAACAGCGAATCCCGTTCCCCTGAACGTGTTGTCCTACTGAACAGTGACATTTACATTGGCTGCCAAACTCAGCCGAAAGTCGGGAGGCAGACAGATAGCAGCCCCTCCATATGGCTGGAGCAGCCCAGCCTGCTCCCTTCTGGGTGCAGATAAACACAGAGAACTTCCTTTCTTCCCACCCTCCCACCCCCCCAATCTCCCCCTCCTCCCATAAAGGAGAGGATTTGGGTCATGTTTATCATTCTGTGTCTGCATTTGTTCAGGGTACACACGTGAATGCAGTTTTAAGGCTAACCACTGCATTCGTTTCCTTCTACAAGTCTCCAATTTCAGTCCAAGCACTCAGTCCTCTACCTGGTAACCTGCTGGTAAAACACAGCATCTTTGAGGCAAAACTGCATCGTTCTTCTTCATATAGATCATATCAATCACCTTCTTGGACATGGGCTTTGTCTTGAAATAAGGACAAAGGGAGATTTAGATGAGGAACTGCATGGGATAGGAAAAATGTGCCCAGAACTCTCCTTCTCTCCCTTTACATAGAAAAGGAGCAACAGGGTGAGACAAACCATTGCAGGTTTGGCATCTGTGCACAGTGATTACCTCTGTGAGTTGTCAGGTGTTGGTGAGGAGTGCTGTCAGGGCTGAGCTCAACCATGTGAAATTTAGGATATCTATAAAATCCTGACCTTAATTCCCAGCTCACTGTTGAACAGAGAACATCTTCCCACTTCAGTAAGAGCCAAACAGAAGTATCAGCATCAGGCTCATCCTCTGCCTTTCAAAGGGACATTCAGGGGCACTGCACTCCAGACCCACGCAATCTAGGCTACAAAGACCTATACCTTTCTTCCACATCTCATATGGGACCCCAGCCTTACCTTCACCTTTTGAGGTGGAGGAGAAAAACTTCTTATCCTCCAGCTGGCAGATGCCAAAGTGACCTAGAGAAAAAGAGGTAAATACGCCTATTATGGTGGGAATCAATATTAGAGCTGGAAGCATTTCTGTTCCTGGAATCAAATGATGCGTTAATCTGCATTATAAGCCATAATCTGCAGAGCAGCTGGAGTGTGTATTTGGGTTTTTGGTACCTCGCATATGCTTTTTAGTGATGTGTACTCTGTTATCAGCACTGGAAGCTGTTTGGTGGAAAGATTCTTACAGTGCACATATTTACCCAGCACTTTGGAATTCTTTGAATATAAAGGGCAGACCATCAGCTGATGTTAATTGCCGTGACACAAATGATGTCAGTGGGGCTGTTTTGTGTCAGTTGAGAATCTCTCTTTCAGTGCCAACCTTTCTTTACTCTTTCCACCAGCTTCCTTTAGTAAAGCAATTTAAGGGAATTATTAAGAAATGTGAAATTGAGAATGTGAAAGACATAATTCACACGCGTATCACATGTGCTCTTCAGGAGCCTGACTGGAGGATTGGTCTGGAGGATTTCAGTGGTGCCACTCATACCACGGCATCCATACCTGTGTTCCTCAAGATGGAATCTGCTATAAGGTGCTTCTCATATTAAGCCTGGCTTCAGCCAGTTGGGTAAGATGTAAAGATAGAGTGAGCTGGCAGTCCTCATCCAAAGGAAGTCCCAGGGACACCTCAGTCAGCATTACCTGGGCAAAGAGCAGAGCTGGATCATAAGCATGTTTTAACTCCTTTGAAAAACAGAACAAGTGAGGAGCACTGAGAACTTGAAAACTTTCCTTGTGCATGGAAAATATGTATAACAACTTTATGCATGACTGCAAATGAATAACTCTTTTATACTTTATACAGCACAGCGTTTGGCTGGTGTTAACACCAAACTCGTTTGGTTTTCTCTGTTTTGAGGAACACTGAAAACTTTAGATGTTGGCGGATTTTAGCACTTATGATTTTACAAATGCGTACTCTGTGGATCCCGTATTCACCTCAGACTGTACTTGGGGGGCATTTGTTATTTGCTGAGTATGGTTGCTCTCACTGAACTCTCCGCCTTAAGTGAGAAAACACTTCTAGTGTTTCAGTTCTGAAGTTAATCGAGACAAAGTGGAAGAGATCTGAGTCAAAGTGACAAGCACCCGGTGCCCTCTCCCTTGTCACTGGAACTGGATGGCCTTTAAGGTTCCTTCTAACCTAATTCCATTCCATGATTCAGTGTTTTTTGGGTTTGGGCAGCCAGTGAAGAGGAGGATGGCAATGGGGACGTCCATGTGGGGATGGATGACACGCTTTGCATGATGCACTGTGCAGGAGCTAGGGCTCATAGTTAAGCTCTGAGTGTGAACAGAAGCTGGAGAGCCATGTTTATCGTCCATTCGCATTGCCCATTTCACCTACAGCCACTCATTGAACAGCATTTGAAATGAAGCACAGTGAAGGAAACCTGAGCTGTCTATGCAGATACCTAAGGAGATCTGCAGCAGACAAGTTACATTTTATGCTTTAGAAAAAAAAGTCTCCCAGCGTGCAAACCTCAGGTCACCAATTGAGCCAACTTTGTGACCTCCCTAAATTCAAAGGCGTTCATCCGGAACTGCGGATAATGTTTCTCCTTTTCACCTTAATTCTGGAAGGTGGGTGAAACGCCTGCTTGTAAACAGTTTTGCACTCAGCTTTGCACAGGATCCCAGTCATGTGGTAGAGACACAGCTGTCACATGTACCGATATTTTGAATGCTTTTTTAGCATGGGAACAAATTTAACAGTAATAGTGTTGTTCATCTAAGCGCTGCTTAATTCAGTTGAATTAAATGGAATCAGCGAGCGTTGTATTCTGTTAGCACCCAATGTTCCTCAAATCGCAGTCCCAGCCCTATGCAAACTGCATTAGCATTAATTAGCACACTGTCTTGTCACCTAGTTGCAGTATTCAGTTGTCATTTACCTTCAGAAAGCTCTGCTAGCTGTGAGCCATGTTCTGGGGTAATTTGCTGTTCTGAAGTTGCTGGGGAGTAGGAAGAGGAAGGAAGGCAGCTGGGGTGACAAAGTGTCTGTAAGCTTCTCTCTTGCTCTTCTTATTTGTGTCCTAAGTGAATTCAGTGCACTCTTGCTCTTGCCCAAGTTTTATCTTACATTTTTGAGGCAGAACTCTTTCAGGGAAAGAAGGAGACGAGTGAGGAAAAGGAGCTACGCGAGAACTTCATCTAGTTTCAGATGTGGTACTGGTGGTAGGACTTAGGCCCAGTTATTACTGTAATAAGAAACACAGGTACTCACAATTCCTTTAAAACGTACCCTAAAAGAAGTGATCCTACATAGAGAAGAGCAGTAGAACCTCATGGAAGTGCCTGATTTGGTGACACCTATGTGGGATACAACACCCGTGTGGCTTCATGCAGATCTTTCATTTCACCTACTGGAAATGAAAGTCCCAATGAAAGAAATAGGATATTCCAGTGTATGAAATCCAGCTCACAGCACGGTATTCACAGCATAGGATGCGCTCCGTGTTATGGTTTCGCTTTTGTTTCTCATTTGTTGCTCTGTATTTCGGTACTGGGGCACTTGTATTAGCTCATTGAGAGATGGAAGTTCCCTTTTGAGAAATATAAATAGAATTGTGGGAACAGAGAAGCCGCAAGTATTGGTCGCTTTCTCATCTTTAATCCACTCCGTGCAGTTGGGAGCCGTGTGTTTTATTTGGTATTGCTGAGACTGAATGCTTATTTGGAACACTGACTACACGCAAAGCCACAGTCATTTCAGAGCTCCACAATTCAGAACATGTGGTGACATTTCGAGATCCCGGGAGCTGCCAGATCTGCGACGAGAAGGGAAAAGCCACCAGAGGACCGCTCTTATGTGAAGACAATAACTTCGAGCAAAACAATACAAAAATTAAACGGATGTGGGAGAACAACCACGTCCCGTTTCGAGTCGATGCATCCCGTTAGGCACGCTGCTTTCTTGCTTTTCGGTGCCGGACGCGCGGAGCACAGCCGCACACCTCCCCTCTGCACCTGCACAGGTGCCCCATCCCCATGCCAGGCCGCTGGGCTGAGCCCCCCGCACAGTGCCCACGCGTGGCTGCGGGCTGGGGCCCGTTCCCCTCCCCTCCGCGTCCCCGGGGATGCCGCCCGCTCGGCCCCTCAGCTCTCGCCGCCCGCCCGCTCCATCCTTAGCCGCGCTCGGCGCTCCCCGCGGCGATGAGGGCTCGGGGGCCGGACCTGCCCGTCCCTGCCCGTTCCGAGCCGGGAACGGCTGCCGGCGGGCCGGGCCGTCGGAGGGGGCGGCGGAAGATGGCGGCCAAGCGGTCGGCCCCACCAGCGCCCGGCTCTTCCTCGCCTCCGTCCCTCCCCCCCGCGCCGCCCCTTTCCCCACCCTCCCGCGGCCGCCTCCTCCCTCCTCCCCGGGGAGGGGAGCGGCAGCGGCTGCCCGGGCTGAGCCGGGCTCGTGTGCTCTCTCTCGGCAGGAGTCCGGGAAGATGGCCGGGGCCGAGGCAGGGATGAGCGGCGCCGGGATCCAGCAGCAGTCCCAGCAGCAGCCCCAGCACCCGGCGGCAGCGGCGGCGGCGGCGGCGGACGAGTCGTCGGACAGCGAAGGGGAGCACGAGGGCCCCCAGAAACTCATCCGGAAAGTGTCCACCTCGGGCCAGATCCGCAGCAAGGTAAGGGGCGAGGGGACAGGAGCCCGCCGCCTCCGCCCCGGCACCCGACGGCGCGGCCCGCGGTCGCATCCCGCTGCCCCTCGGCTGAGGGGAGGCAGCCGTGCCTCTTCCTTCCTCCCCTCCCCTCCTCCCGTCCAGCTGCTGCGTCCACATCTGTCCCCGCTGGCAGGAAGCCCCCCGGGGCGGCGGGGCCGGAGGGGAAGCCGCCTGCCCGTAGCCGGCAGCCGCCCTGCCCTGCCCGCGTCCTGGGTGTGGGGGAAACAGCCTCCCTCTGCTCCTCTTCCTCAGCCGCATCCCGCCCGGCCTCGCTCGCTTCTCTTGCCCCGGCCCCGAGGAGCTCCGCGAGGAGTTGTGCGGCCCCGCCGGTGGCTGTGGGTCTGTAAAGCGGCTGTCAAAGTTTCGGGGCAGTGCGTTTTTTCGGCCGGCTCGGGCTGCGAAGCCGCCCCGGTGGGATTGCTGGCTTAACTTGGTGATGGATGGTGCGCTTGCATCACGGTTTTTCCTGTAAAATGAACTTCGGCGAGCACGTGTTGAAGGTTGCTTTTCTACCGAGACTTAAGCCAAGTAGAAGGATCTCTTGCAAAACACGGTCCAAGTTCCATGGATGCACAAAGCCCGGCTAAGGTCATCCTCGGGCAGATGGCACATAGGGCTTGGGTTCTGCACCACGACTCATGTGTTAACTCCCTTTGCCTAGCCAAGTTAGTGAGGATCTGCTCTCGTGTTTGTGTGGGTTTGTGCCCTTCATCCCTTCAGCTCCACACACTACAACCAAAGTGCCTCTCGGCAAGAAGCGTTCGTTGCTTAGTGTTGGCATTATCCTGCTTATGTGTAAGGTGCTAAGCCCTTTTTTCCAAAAACCTTGTTGTCACTGCCTTTAGTTGCTAAATGTAACTTTGCAGTTGTGATTTATGTTACCTGCTAGAATAACCCTTCAGCCAGGCCTAACTGCTGTTACACTGCGCTGTAAGTTGCATACAAACTTCCAGCTTTAACATCACTTCTCTGTGGTGATCTTCAAGAAGGCAGAACTGGTGCTGTGTCATCTCTGCTGGTGCTACGTGTGTGCAAGGCTTTGCTGTCCTTAGTGGATGATGCTTGTGTAAAGAAGATGTGAGGATTCTGTTCTCTTGAAACAGTTTTGTGGGCATGGGATCCCAGTGAGTTCTTACCCAGTGTTGTGGGTTGGTGGGATACTGAGGGCTGCAAATGAATGGCAAGATGATCTTCTTTTAAGGCAATTCTGAATGTGAAACTTTTGCTTATCTTAGTTTGCAACCCAGTTATATTTCTGTGGATTGGATTTATATGGGAAATGCTGACTACAAGGGGGGAATGGTTTTAAACTTAGACAGGGGAGGTTCAGGTTAGGTATTAGGAGGAAGTTTTTCACTTAGAGGGTGGTGACGCACTGGAACAGGTTGCCCAAGGAGGTTGTGGATGTCCCATCCCTGAAGGCATTTAAGGCCAGGCTGGATGTGGCTCTGGGCAGCCTGGTTGGTGACCCTGCACATAGCAGGGGGTTGAAACCAGATGATCATTGTGGCCCTTTTCAACCCAGGCCATTCTATGATTCCATGATAAAATGTTGCTTTACTTGTTAAAATTTACAGTAACGTGCAACTCAGAATATAAATAACTTTTCATTTAAGTAAAAGTGATATATCTGTGTTAAGGATGAGACCCGCGTTCAATAATTCAGATGCACTTTATTTTATAACTCAGGATGCATTATTTAAAAGTAGCTGTATTTAGACTGACAACTCCCATTTAGTTTGAGGGTGTTTCATGTTTGCTGTTGCAGTAGTTGGTGATCAGTGGTTACACGAAACCACGAGAGCAAGGAACGTCAGGGAGCTGCTCTTTCACCCAGCCAGTCCCTTTCATTCAAATTAGATTTGTTAAGCTTCACTTACTCTGTGAATGTGTTTGTAAGCTAAGGTTTTAATTAAGTGGATGGGGTTTGTCTTACAGCTAAGAATAGACTTTTGAAAGAACCTGAAACATGCACGTTACATTTATCATTGATGTTCATGGGCCATTTAACACTGTGCTGTTTTTCTCTGGAGGTTGCTTATATACTTACTCGAGACATTTCAGCAGTGTGGCGTTGATGCCTTAGCATGCAGCTGCACCAGAAAGTCTCTGCTGGCAATTGTTTTTATTTTACTTAAGGAAGATGTTATTTTTAGATGTTTTGGTACAGTTGATCATTTGTGAAAGCTCCCATATGGCGATTCTTTGCAGACAGAGCCCTTCAGTGGTGGATTTTTCTAGCGTCTATATAATAAGATTTAGCAAACATACGTATAATAGCAAAACCTTTTCCCTGGCATAAACACAGTTTTGATGATTTCTAACACCTGTAGTGCTCAGAGTGTATTTTTAAGCCTTGTCCTCTTGCTCCTACATCTGAACAAACGATTACTTGACCACGGGTGAAAATCAGAATGGGAAAGTGAAAGGAAGATGTAATTACACTGAAGTTCATTGCTTTTCATATGCTGGTCACATGCTCACTGCTCTGCTTAGAAATCTTTAGTCCAGTTTTGCTTACTCACATTGAGTAGTAACTTCCTCTGTGAATGGCTTGGCTGAGTTTAGTGGAACTGCTTTAACGGCATTGTGATATTTGAAGTGGATGGGTGGTAGGGCTGAACATCTCTAACTTTTAGTCTTGATCTACTTGTAAATTGCACATACTTACTTCTCATGTTTTTAGAGTATACGGAAGGCTTGCCTTGTGCTGAAATATGGCCACTATTTATTTCCCTGGTACAGAAAACCTGAAGATCAGCATGCTCTAGTTTCTACAAAATGAGGAATAAACAAGTATTCAGTGGGACAACACCTTGCCTGTATCTAGGAGCTGTTCACTCAAGCTGCACACTTGTTTATAGGGTGATGCCGTGGCAGTAGAGGAGCCAGGACTGAAATTATTTAGCACTTCTATGAGACTAAAGACAGCATCTTTCATCCTTGTCCTGGAAGCTGTTGAATTGTGGAGCACATATGTGTTCCCGGAGGAAATGCAGCAGAACAAACAGGTGGCAAGTACCCTGTGAAGTCTGAGCGGCTCAGGGCTGAAATCCCAAATGGGAAGTGTTGAAACCATTCTTGACTTCATGATGTTTACTGGCAGTTTTTCCCTGTCTCTGAGACCTCAGTATCTGGTATGTAAAAAGTGTCCTGGTAAAATTGTTTTTTGGAAAAGACAAGGCCAGGCTGGATGTGGCTCTGGGCAGCCTGATCTAGTGGCTGGTGACCCTGCCTGTGGCAGGTGAGTTGAAACTAGATGATCATTATGGTCCTTTTCAACCCAAGCCATTCTATGATATGTGTTTTATTTATTTATTTATTTTTGGTGAAGATATTTAAGAATCTGTATTCAGTTTTGAAGCAGTGTGTATGATGATGTACCAGCAGTGTTGTACTGGGGAATCAAATCATGCAAAGCTCTTGCATCTGCATCAAATTCAGCTTCTTCACTTTCAAAGACGCTGGTTAAAGCAGTCAGTGCTCGTGCCTTTCTTAAACAAAGCAGATGATTTCATTTCTTCGGGGTTGCAGTATGAAAACTCTGCCTGTCATCAGCTGGGTCCTACTTTCTTTAAAGTTAATTGCTGTAGTGCGAAGTACATTCCTCACAAAGATGGTCTTGTTTTAGTCGTTTATAGCTGGAACCTGTTGAGAAAGGAAGGCTCAGATTAGAACTGACAGTGTTGTTTTGGTTTTTTTTATTCAGCTTGGGGGCAAGCATGAGAAAATAGATGAAGTGATGCCTGGATGCTTGGAAGCAGAATAGTTAGATGGGCCTGGTGGTAGTTTCTGCTCATGTCTTGAGTACTCTGTGCTAGGAAGTGGATATGGAAAACAGCACTTTCATTGCTGACCTGGCTTCCCACTGTAATGGCTCCATGTGCTGTTAATGGGAAAGCTATGTTGGATGTGTGTTTTTCTCTCCAATCTGCTATTGGGTATCTCACCTGTGCTTGTTTTTAGATAAAGCAGACATTCTGGAGCAGGGAGTATGAATTTGGAAATGCGAGAAAATAAGGTTTAGTTACTGAGAGAAACTCACCTGTAACACATCAAGGAGAATGCTGTCTTCACTTCCTTCACCCAAAATATTTTGTGTTGTTTGTTTGCTTGTTAAATCATGGAATTACTATAATGTGGGGGAATTTCTGAATTACGGCTATGTTATAATTAGGGGAGGTAATAGTATTATTTAACTAAATTGCAAGAGTTATTACTAGAATTATCTTATCTTAGGTCTTTATATATTATTTTTTAGATACCTTAAATCATTATGGAGTAATAAAAGTGAATTAATTAAATTCCCACTGTGTTTTTATTGCTCTTAGTGGATAACACCAGCCATTTAGGAGCTGAGCCTTCAGAAAGTTTCTAAACTCTTCCATATGGTGACATTTCACAGTGCCAAATCCCAGTAGTCACTTCCTGTTTGTTTCTGGTATACGTTTCTATTCGATTACTATAGCTTGTTAATTCCCCTAAACATAATTGCTATTGTTGGTGTTGATGCTAGACCTCATGAACGTCATTCTCTGCAATGTCATCTGCTTTATTTAGCTTTTATTATCTGGTAGGTGCTGATTTACTCAGCTAAGTCGTGGTCGATTTCTTTCTGATTAAGGAAACATGACTTATGTACCAGAAGTTGTCATGAGAATGCCACGGTAGCAAATTTAACCCTAATCTGGATTCTGTATGTGCATTAGGATTGTCCGAATCTGCATGGCTTCAAAATGCATTGTAATTTGCAATTTATTTTACAACTGCATTAACAGAAGCAGTGTTGCTAAACTATATCACTGTGTTTGTACAGCGTGGGGTGGAACTGGAATGACCCAGTGCATAGCAATCATCTTTGACTTCTTGGCACCTGATAGCACCTACTCAAAAGATTTAAGAGTGCTGCAGGGTATTTGTCTGCACTATTATGTTTTCCATAATTTTCATTCTACAGTTAAATCAGGTGCCTGCTGTATGCTCTGTATATCCATTATAGCAAGGTGTCCCACCAGCAGTTTTTTTTTTTACAACTGTTGTAAAATCCCTGGCAAATTTGACTCCCTCCTCCTCATATTATGTGGTAGCTTTAACGTCATTTCTAAGTTATATGTTCAGAATCATTTATCTGTTTTTTATGCAGATGCGCATATTCATATAAGCACAAAATGGTTGGGCTGGAAGGGACCTTAAAGCCCACCTGCTCCCAACTCCCTGCAGTGGGCAGTGCCACCCACCTGTGCTCAGGCTGCCCAGAGCCCCATCCAACCTAGCCTTGAGCACCTCCAGGGTTGGGGCACCCACAGCTTCTCTAGGTGAGAGTTGTAGAGCACATCTGAGAGAAGCAAAATCATTTTTAGCATGTAATGGTATGTAATTTCTTGCTTTTCCTACCTGGTGCATATCCATGTACTCTTTCAAAAAAGTGTCCATTAATGGGAAGTTTCAGTCAAAGACACAGTAGTTCTGGGAAGTTAAAAATGACTGAATGTGCTCTATAGAAGGGAGTAGGGTTAGCCTGGCAGAGTGGTCATTACCCCTCCAAATTCTGATACATGTTTGTATAAAACTGAAATGAAATCTGCTAAGGCATTTTAATGATGCATGTATTGGCAAAGTTTAAATTACTAGTGAGCTACCAGATAGGAGGAGCTTGTAATGTTTTTTTTTTCAGTGGATATTTGCAAGCAGGTCTTCAAAGAAAATGTTGCTGCTTTTGCCTTTTGTTTGCTTTGTTTTTCTTAAAAGGATTAATGCAATTTTGTGTAGAAAAATAACATGAATTACACTTTTTTTTTTTTCCTCAGACATACAGTGAACTGTGAATGTGGGAAAAAGAAAGACAAGATAATCACACTCCCATCTTTAATATAAGAGGCACTGATTTTGTTTTGTGTTTTGTTCCAAGGGAATGCCAAAAAGATCAGGTGGAACACATTGAGCTTGTTCTGCAATTTAGGGAAAATGTCTGGTTTTAAGAAGCACAAGAAGAGACTATTTCAAGAACAAATGACAACTGGGAATCTCTTCTGAAGTGTCTTATCTAGTGAACTTCATGTGCACAGTCCTGAAGACATATAACAGTCGTTCCAGAGCTCAAGAAAGAACTGTTCTATAGCTGGATCTTCATCCATGTGAGGCTATATAGATAATTTGTGTACGTTTTGATTTCTTTCCAGTAGCTACATCAGGATCCAAAATGCCACAGGGCTTGCTGTATGACTGCTATATGAGTAGCTGGGCTATCCAGCTTAGCTTTGTATGTGTAACAGAACACACAAAATGACAGTGGTTTTGTAATTGAAGTAATGATCAAAAGAATAGTTCATTTGGCTGTCACAGAGCCTTCATATGAAAGGAAGTATCAAATCCTCTTGACTAGATGAAGATGATAAAAGGCAACTTCGACCAGTGCTCTTGCTCTGGGACATTACAAAGGGCCAAGGGTTTTCTGTTTAATTATGTTACTTTCATTTTCTTTGGCCAACTTGTCCTTCTGGTTGTCCTTCTTTGGCCAACTGTCCTTCTACAAACAGCATGTGTAGTCTGCAGGCTTAGCAAGAAGGTAATATTGTGTTGTGTATTTATGTGTGGATTCACTGAAGTTCAGAATACAGAGTTTTGGGTGTAAGATCATGCTTCTGTGGTAGTTTTGGCATTCTGGATTTCTTTTCTCTTCTGGTAGGGGTGATTAATGCAGGACTCTGTGTCTTGTGAAGGTAGTTCAGGAGTTTACCATGAGTGAAGCTAGCGGAGGAACCACAGGAAATGCATTTTGTTCTGCTTGGCCATTATTATTTCTTTTTGAGATTTTCTTTTTTTTTTTTTTCTTCCCACGTGATGTTCTCTATTCTTATTTCTAATACAGGTGAATGTGATGCTGCAATGCTGCTGACAGCATGGCTAGCTTTGGTCACTTCTTTCGGTTTTATGCCGATGCTTGGATCTCATCTCAAAAGAAAAAACAAAACATTCTTCCTTTAAACTTTGCATCTGCCACCTTTTTACATTACCTCTTTATCCCTTCTTATCTTGTCTTCAAAGCATAAGTTGCATTGTCCAAAGTCTTTAAAAACCAAGGGCCAGGCTACTGAATAACAGTGCAGTAGCCATAGCTCTGTTAAAGTGAGTTCAAGCTACAATGCTCAGTTTGCTAGCAATGGTGTAGTAGCCACGCTGGGTGGCATCCATAACTTATATTCCTCCTGTTACAATAAAAAGAAGTGCCATTCTTTCTTAATGTTGTGATGAATACAGCATTTACAAACGAGCTTGACACTGACCCAAAAAGAATACTATTTCACTGATGTGCTAAAAGTAAGAACACCGAATTAGAGGGTATTTAAAATGCAATAAGAGATTTATTCTACTAAAACAGTTAAGCAGATGCTGAAACACTTCAGTTGTCCTGTACACTTTTACATGATTAATTACTTCTTAAAATTAAGCCGGCGCTTAAGTGCTTGTTGGATGTGGGCCATAGAAATTTTGTACGCAAAGTCAGAACATGGTTGACTTAAAAGTTTTACCATGTAGGAATTATCCTGATATATTGCACAATTATGAAGAAATAGCAAATAATTTTTCTTCAGCTATTATTATTATTATTATTTTTCATTTGACTAATGTTCTTGCTTGGAAATATTTCAGTGCTTAGATACTAAAGGCACGATAACTGGTCTGTGCTCCTGGGACGTTTAAGATTATTGTAATGAAATCGGCAAGGCTTCCTAATTGATGGGAATTGATTTGTTTATTACAGGAGCGGTGTGAGATTTATGATGATCTGAACCATTCATTTCCTTGCCTTTAAATGTTTGGGTCTTGTAAATGGTGTGAGAGAGCTCTGCGTTGTTGTCACTAAGCAACCTTAATAGGGTTTTGGAGCCGAGGAGCAGCACACTGCCGGTGAGCCTCCCTGTGCTTTTGCTGGCTGGGAAGGAGGATGAACCCCTCAGTGGTAGCTGCCAGAGGATGCTTGCAGCCGATTGCAGGGCTTTTAGAGATGTCCGTGCTGAAGGAAGCTGGCCGTGCCGCTGGAGTTGCTTTGCGCTTCTGGCACAGCTTCGTGCTGGGAAGATCTGCCTCTGTCTTTCGTGCATGTGGAGAATTAAGTGGATCTAAAGGGCTGTCGTGCTGCTCTGGTCAGTTATGTCCTGGTGTGTGGCTGCTTAAATTTAGCAACTCCGTTTGGCTGTCTTCGGTCTGACAGCTGGTAGTCCTGCGAGCTGCTGTAGTACTGGGGAGGAGGAGGGAGGTCAGTGGGCTCCCGGTGGCATAAGAGGCTCAGTACATCCACAAAGCTCACCAGAAGCCAACAGGCAGACTTCTTCCCTCACTGTGCACGCTTTGTGTTGGTCGTGAGAACAGGCACATGCTTCTGTGTTTGTTTTAATGCTCCCATAGAGACATCTTGCTGATCATCTCCTCCTTTCCTTCCTGCTGCTGTCCCTGTTTCTTCAGAGCTGCAGCTGAGAAAGGGCAGCATCCCTGTCCCTTTCAGCCTGCGACTGCAGGTTTCTCTCTCCCAGTAATGCCAATGAAGAGAGGAGTTTCCAAACCCCAAACTTTGGTTGGGTGTGGAGTCTCAGAGAAGGTACAAATCTATGAGATTGCTTCTCTGGATAGCTTCACTCCATGCTGCCTGTTTTGAGGGCTCTCATCTGTTCTGGGAGCAGACATTCACTGAGAAACTGTGGGCTTGAAAGCCAGTGTACCTTTTTTGATGGATTTTTATCTGTTATTGTCATTTTTTGCCTGATATCTTGGAAGGCTTCCTGTGAGTTATTGCATTGACAACTATTGTTTGCCTCTGTCTCAGCTTTCTAGTTGATAAAAGTGTAAAAGAGAGTCCAAAAAGTGGTTGTGATGAGTCAAGCACCCCATCACTGTAAGAATAGCATAGAATACACTGACTTGGAAGGGACTCATAATGCTGATGGAATACAGCTCCTGTATGGTGTTGTTCACGGTGCATGCACTAATTCCTTCATGTTAACTTGCTGCATTTGTAACACGCAAATTCTTCCTGTGACGAATGCTGAGAGGGTATAGGTCTGCAGTGGGGAACTGATATAACCGAATTACTTGGGTCTGAGATGTAGAGCAAATGGTTCTGATTAAGCTTTTAAAGAAAGAAATACAAAATGTTTTTATTGTTTACACAACTTCTCATTAAAGGCAAAACAAACAAAAAGAGCTGTGAAGCCTGAGCTCCTATCCGATGCTGTTAACCTCCTTTTTTTTTTTTTTTCTCTCAAACGAGTTAACTTGCCTAAGCAAACTGTGCATGTAGTCTGGAAGTTTGCATTATAATGCTTTTGTTGAGGGAAAAAGAACTTGAGATAGGTTTCTTATGTAGCTCAGTTAACTGCAGCTTGGGTTTTATATTTTTTGATAAAGAATGAACTATGCATGAATCCTGGGCTAATGTGAATACCTGTATGCTATTTCTTGTCTGCTTCTGGGATAAAAGGGGACTTTACCTGTATTGGTTAGCATGTTAGGGCCTGTGCTTGCATCCTTTCTCCCTTGCCCCACTTGCTAATGTTACAAAATCCCTAAATAAAAGTGCTGTGGGCTTCAGAAGGTTGTCAGTTTCGTACCCATGTCCCTGAGGCTTCACTGAAAAACTGTGTTCTGCTGCTTCTGCAGCGTTTCAAAGGAAAAGGAGATAACAAGAAATGCAGAACTTCTGATGAGCTCTTGTCAAAAGCAAGCTATTAAATGTGCTGGTTGACATCAAGCTGCATGGTTAAATCCATGCTACTTTTGCATATTATCTCACGTTACCTGGCGTTCCCAGGTGAACGTGATAGCAGTGCGTAGCTGTGGGTCTGAAAAGAATGCATAATCTCTGTTCCAGTTTCTTTAACCTTTGTGTGGTTCTGATTACACGTACACTTCAGACAATCTTAATTCTTGCACAATGCGATCAGCGCTTCAGTCTGTGTGTGTGTATGAATAAATACTAATGTTTTATTTTATTTTATTTTTTTAATCCTTTTTGCTTGCATTATTTAGGGCAGGAAAAAGAAACAAAAAACACCAGTGCATCAAGTCAGTTTTGCACTTGGTCGGTGAGTGGAGGAGACGAAAGGAGTTAACATCACAGGTTCTGCTCCTTCCCCACCCTTCCTCAGCAGTTTTACAAAGGGCTGCTATTTCAGATTACCCTTTGAGCCTGTGATAAACCTGTGTCCCTGCCTCACAGCCAGCAGTTGGAAACGAGTGGGAAATTTTATATTTTTCTATTTGAGCTACAAAAAAAAAAAAAAGCCTCAAAAACCTGCAGGTAAATGAGCTTCTGCTGGGTTTTGTGCTAAGGATGATTATACCTTTTCTTTGAAATACACACCAGGGTTATTTATAGCTCATCCGCAGTTGAAATTACCATGAGTAGGTGTGAGAGAATACAGAAAGGGGCTTTTTGTAGGTAAAAAGTATTTATGGGGTTTGGTACAGAAGCAAAATAATTATTTGGGTTGGAAAGGACTTCTGGAGTGCCACCTCCATGCTTAGAGAAGGGACGCTTTCAAAGCAACATAAGGTTGCTCAGAGCCATTCTTTTGCAAATAATGTTTTACACACCATCAGAATGTGTCTGGCTCCTGATACATTTTATATTAGGCATTCTCTGTTTTCTTCACACATCATGCTGAGGATAACCTGTGTCTGCTAAGGAAGATTTGTCAGCAGGTAAAGGCTTGTTTAGATACCTTCAGAAGCAAAAAAAAAAAAAATAGAAGGAAAAAAAATTATTTTCAATGGTACGAGTTTAGGAAAGATTGTGGAAGGTAAAAAGCACCTTTATTTCCCTCTCTCTACTGCCTTATAGCACGAGTGTGAGGTGCCAGAGTACACTTAGCGTACCTAATTTGGAGTGCTTTAAATAGCTTTCTGTTTGCATTACAGATAAGTGTGTGAATGCAGATCAGTGGTATGGAATCATGTCATGTCCTGTCAAGTTCTAAAACTGTTCTCCTCTCTCTAAACCTCTCTAGACAGATTTCTGTCTATTTTAGTACTATTTTAGCACTGGCTGATTTGCCACAAGACTGATTCAAATTAAAATTTGAATGGACACTCCTGGGAGCTGGAAATTAAACTGCTCTATGACAAAAGGAAATGACAAAAACTGAAATTATTTCTACGTTGCTGTTCTGCATCAGGTTTCTGACACAGGTTTTGACCAAGATGCAGTACACTGCCACTCAGGGTGGCTGGTTTCATACTGCACCATCTCCACAGTTCCTCTCATATCACAGATCTACCAACAGAGGTGACTGCGCACTTCTTGGAGGTGCTGAAGGGTGACTCAAAGATCACGAGTCTGGCACAGAGTAGGACCCACCAAAGACAGCAAAGAGATGCTTGGTGTGGAGCCTTGGTGACAGTAGGCTTTCTGACCCTTTTTTTGTGTCCTGGGTATACTTAGTGTTCTCTTTCTGCTAAATTTTGTGATTATGAAACATCTCTGATGGTGTAGTTTAGCAGCAAGGCTGTCTGTCTCCTCTTTGAGCCTCTACTCGATCTTCCCTTCTACTTGACCTCGAACCACTTAAACTCTGTGGGTCTTGAGTTGTTAATACCACTAATCAGTTATGCTAAGACACATGGTTATGGAAGAATAGCAATGTCAGCTCTTCTCCACAAGGTGTTAAGCGAGACTCAGCTTCTGATTCTTTCTGTGCATGATTTTGTAGTATACAAAAAAGCATTTATGTTTTCTTTCATTGGAGAGGTATGCAATGTAGTTTATAGAAAAATGAACTATACTAGCCTCTATGACAAAATCAATAGATAATATCCACAGGGGAAAAAAAAAAGTTGTTGATCATGCTGAATTTAATGATGGCCTTTGTTTTAATTGCAAACTTATCTTAACTTTTTAGAGGAGAGGTTGAAAATCCTGAGCAGTATCTTGTTAAACTGTGTGATAGCCTGAGGTTTTCTTTGCTTTATCAGAGAATGGCAGAGCTGTAGAGGCTGTATGGGACAATCTAGTCCAACCCTCTGCTAAATCAGGTTCCCTAGAGTAGGTTTACACTGGAAATGTGACTGAATCTGCACTTAATTTTTATGCTAGCAAATGGGGCTTGCAGTGAGAATTTCATATTCTCATATATGAGAACTGCTCCAAAAGTAATGCCTCTTATTGTACTATGTTGGCCCATGACATTAGAGGTAGGTGTTGATGGTACAGCAGTGGATGTTGAACCTTCCCACCAGTATCCCACTACATTTTGTTGCATGTGACAGATGGCAGCAGAGGGGCAGTCTGATATGGAAGTGTGGGTGAAGCAAAGATGTGGCACTGAATTCCTCCATGCTGAAAACAGTTACATCCATTAACATCCATCAGTGCAGGTTTTTATGAAAATGACATGCAGGCTCTTGTTCTTCGTGGGTGAAAATGTATAGCTGACAGTGGTGACTGTACTGAAAAATAGTGTTTTGTGGCTGAGAGTTCACTCTATTAAATACTGTTACTGTGCTCTTTGAACCTGTTGTATTTTCCATGGAAATAAATCGGAGGCATTACTTTCAGAGCAAACTACGTGTGTCTCTGTGTATATATTGTATACGTAGTTAAGCACTGTGTAGCTTGACTGTCTTTCTCTTTACAGATGTTTCTTTCAGGTTTAACATTTGAGAAAAGCAGTGCCAGGGTGAAGTCTGAAGTTCAGGCAGTTCGCTGACGAAGTTCAGAGTTGTGCCCATTATAGAAACACTGTTTATATTGCTCCAGTTAAGAACATCATAGCATGTCTATTACAACTTTTGCCTTTTATATGTTGGCTATAAAAACTAATTCTAAACTGAAACAAGAATGTAGTCTTGATGTTTTATTACTCAGAGTTAATATATGGTGCAAGGCCATCTGAGAGTATTCAAGAATAAGTGCTGCTCCTGATTGCAATCTCTCTTGGCAACCTAGGCTGGGTTCATTGCACACAGGCAAGTGGCTGCTGGAGTGTTGGTGGGAGGTTTTTGTCTTTGTTGTTATTTTCACAAGTTGCATAGAGAAGAGTACAATTTGAAATGTCAGCATCCTGGGATTTGGACAATGAGGTTGGATATGCTTGGCATTCCTATAAAAGCTTTTGTGGAAAAGAATGGAGAGGGCAACCAGCATGATTCCACAGTGCGATTTAAATGCAGTGTGATGTGTGGGACAGCTTCCTTCTGAAACAAGATGAAAGCATAGGTAGAAGATACTTTGCTGTTTGCATGCAAACTTGGGAACTGCGTCTTGGACATCGAACTATCGCATCACAGCAAATGCTGAACTTGTCTGTCTCTTTCAGTGACCTGATAGTCTCTTTCTCTTTTTTTTTCTTCTTTTCTCTTTTTTGGCCTAAACATGGACATAATGTTGCTGATGAATGGATTATTTATTTATTTTCTTTTAGCTTTTAGGATGTCTTCCCCTGTCATCATGGCCAAGCAGAAGCTTGAACGGAAGCTAAGTGGAGGAGAGTGAGTGCAGTGCATCAGTCAGGAGGGTGTAGTACTCCATCTACTTGAACCAGATATAAAGAAATACGGAGTAACACTGGAGCAGGTGTGACTTACTACTTTGTGCACAGTGCTTCCTACACACCTTACCTGCTCAATTCACACTGAGGAAGTCTATAGCAAACATGAAACAGGGTTTAAATGCCTGTGGGTTGTGCTTGCTGCTGTGCACGTGCCCCTAAAATTACCAAGGGGCAACATGGTCAGTAAGGTAATCTGAGGGCCTTAGATCTCCTGCACCATATCTGCTATTGCACGTAGTAGTGGGTTTTAACAGCTTTTCTCCCACAAATTTTTGTATGTGACTACTTGGTGCTTATGGGATAAGCTTAATTCTGTGGGTGGATCTTAAAAGGGAAGATGTTGCCTGGAGGGCATATTCAGCCTATGAAAGTGCTCATTATTTTTCTACAATCTGTAGCTCCTGAGGCACGCAATTTTTTTTCTTTTTTTGCCTTACTTCTCCTCAGGTGGGTCCCTACCCATGAATTTGTGATGTTATTTCAGTTAAGAGTGCGTTTTTAATTGCTGTTATCTGAGCCCAAATAGTAAAAACATGACTGGCTGTCTTCTTAGAAATGCAGCCAACCTGTTCCCTTTTTATAGAGTGGAATGATGATTTCCAAAGCCTTTTATGTCTTCTGAGGATAAGAACTTGTTCTAATTTGAGGACAGTTTTTTTTTCCTTGGTTGGTGCTAGACAGATGTGAAGGTTGTGTAGGCTAGTGGGATCAAAGGACTGGGATGTGGTTGCCAGTATTGGAAATCCTTCTGTATGTATAAACTTTTAATTTTACAGGTATGTGTGTCTTCTGAAATGGGTACTCCCCTGCTGCAGTTACCTGTGAGGCTGATGAATGTACCTGTGGCATTGTGTTATATTTTAAAGGCTGTCTGTCAAGCTAGACAGGCCATATTCTGCTCCCTCTCAGCACCACTCGCCAGAGTGATCTTGGGGATTCTTCAGAAAACATTTTAATTTCCGAGGAGAAAATTGCAACTCCTAAGCTGAGACAGATACTATAGAATTTATTGAACATTTGTTTACAAAGCCTTTTAATTTTCTCTTCAGTTGAACTGTGTATTTCTGAGCTGTCATAGCACGTCTGTGAGGTCTATTGGTTGCTCTGGAGAGAAGGGGGGAATGGCCAGAAATGAACTCTTTCAGTTTAAGTCATTTTCTGTTCTCATGTTTTTCTCTTCTAAAATAACTGAATTGGGTTCAAAGGACTTAAGTGTATCAGTGGACCTTGGGGCTGGGTATTGGGCCATAGTAACAATCTGATATGGCAGAACAGTGGTTATCAGCTGTATTCTCAGCTGGGTTACGTATGATTACCTGTTGTGAAAGCAGCCATATAGTAATCCTGGGCTGCATCAAAAACAGTGTGGCAAGGGAGATGATCCTGCCCCTTCCTGCTCCAAGTGAGACCTCACTTGGAGTACTGTGTCCACATGTGGAGTCCTCAGTGCAGGAGGGACATGGACCTGCTGGAGTGCATCAGGAGGAGGGCCTCAAAAATTATTCAAAAGGGAAGGAACACCCCTCCTATAAGGACAGGCTAAGAGAGCTGGGGCTGTTCAGCATGGAGAAGAGAATGCTCTGAGGAGATGGGATGAAGGGGATGGACTCTTTAGTAGGATCCATTGTGATAGGACAAGGGGAAATGTTTTCAAACTAAAAACGGGGGACATTTGGACTAAATGTAAGGAAGAAATTTTTTACAGTAAGGGTGGTGAGGCACAGGTTGCCCAGAGAGGTGGTTGATTCTCCATCCCTGGAGACATTCAAGGCCAGGCCGGATCAGGCTCTGAGCACCTGATTGAGGTGTAGATGTGTCTGTGCATTGCAGGGGAGTTCGACTAGATGACCTTTGAAGATCCCTTCCAACTCTGAGGATTCTGTAATTCTCTGAATTTGTGCTGAAGTGGGGTCCATGCACTGCTTGTCCATATGTCAAACATAGGAGACCTCTTGTACTTTGGAAAAACAGTCAAACTGTTGGGTGTAATTATATGTTCTGAGCTTTCTTTTTCACAGTGTGCTCTTCAGGAGTACTTTATCAGAAAAATACATGTAACATGCCTCTTCCTGTGAGGTGTTTTCTTTCTTTCTTTTCTTTCTTTGTTTTTTTTTCTTTTTTTTTTTCTTTTTTCTTTTTTTTTTTCTCTTCTGTATCAGCTTTATTTTCAGTTGTCATACTGATGACATGTCTGTCTGGAAGATGGTGGTGCTGCATAGAGATGCCCTCACCAGCCCCAAATGAACTTGCTTGCCTTCTGGTTCCTGCATAGCCATGTTGTGCTTTGTTCCCAAAGGAGCTAATTAGCTGGGGTGTTACATCATGCTACAGTGGTTATCTTGCTTCCAGTTCCAATGTACTTCACTTAGCGATAGCTCACATATCTCTGCAAAACACTGCGTTGTATTGTTCAGGCCTGTCCCAAAATACGAGGAGAGATTTATGGCAGGGAGCTCAATCCTACTTCCTTATTTCTTCGTTCTTTGTACTGAGGTGAATTAGCTCCTCAGTGCAGGATGATTTCTTCCATTCTGCTGAAAATCTCTTTTTGCACAGAGGGAGCAATTCTTCTCTCTCTTTTCCTTTTTGTCTTTGTGTGGCTCATCACTAAACTCACCACTCTGCACCTGGAGCAGCCCTCAGTGCTCTACACAGTGCTCTAACAGTGGCTCTAGGAGCAGCCTGCCAGGTCCTGTGAGCTTATTTAGTGGCACGATGTTCGAAGGACTGTAAGAGGAGAGGGGGAGTTGTATGCTTCCTATGGTAAAGGAGAGGAGAATCCAAAACCTTCCTTCTGTTCTTGGTATAGATATTGTTTCCTTTTTCTCATGTGAATGGTGCAGTGAAATGCGGCTAGCAGTGTTGTACCTGCATGCATTCAAACTCCAGGGGAATCTTGGGTGCTGTCTTCACATAAGGACCTAGGTTAGGGGATATAAAAAATGGCATGAGGAAGAACTGTCTGATGTTTTCAACACCTTCATTTTTTTCCCAGTGAAAAGTTATGTGAAGCTGTAGCAGAAAGAGATTGGACCTGCCCTAGTCCAAATAAAAATGCCTACGTGGTGAGGTGGTCTAATCAGTATCAGAGCTTCCCCGTTTCAGAATTTTCCAATGTGTGTTTGTTGCTTTCTTTATTTGTTTGGGTTTTTAAATCGTTCATTGACCTAAGAAATATAGTTATTGTAGTTAACAATACTGTTATAACACGCGCTGACAAAATCCAGATAACTCAAAGTTGGGCTGACACTTGATCCTTTACTCATACTATTGTTCCATAATATTTTTTCCTCCATGACATCATGAACTATGAAAGTGCCAACACTTTTTTTTTTTTTTTTTTTCAAGCTGCCTAGCCTTTTCTTCCTTCGTGCCATAACCTTTATGCTTAAAAATAACTTATTTTTCTTTGTGTTTAGTGCATGTTTTGAGAGGAAGCCGATCACCATGTGAGAATGTTTAACATCTGCAGTGGTTTTACCACCACGTATTCAAAGCAGTTGGCACATGCATTTATCTGCAGGGGTACAATGACATTTTTCTCAGCAGCTGTATCCATGACAACAACTGGGAATGTCCATGCCTCCTTTTAGTTTTCAGAAGGGTATGAATTCTTACCTTCCTGATGAAATCCCTGGAAGAAAAAGCTGCGCAGTTTTAATTGAGCTGGTTTCCCTTCAGCCGTTAAATTATGGGCTCTCCCAAGTGCTTTAGCATCAAAGTAGCAAAAGAAAAGAACTATATGTATCCATGTGTACTGAGAGAAGAGTGAGTGAGCCTTTGTTTCACGGTCAGCTGCTACAACCTAGTGTGAATTGCGCAAGTGTTTGACAAGTGAAGTTCGTGGGAAGTTCCCTTTATTTGCAGTGTTAACATCTGTACCAAGTATGTTATTTAAAGTGTTTAAGGTCAGGGATGTAAGGGGTAGCGTATTGTTATGAAATTCAATTCTGTAACACATAAAAAACCGTTTTCCTTGTGAGCAGAAAGAATAAAGTTACTCCTGAGTAGCGTGCTGTCTGTTTTCAAACGTAGCAGATTGGTGCATGGAGTGGGACAGTGACACTGAAGCAATAGATGGGGCAGCTCTTTCGGAGCACTCAGCACCCAGAAAATCCAACGTGACTTATGTGTCTAAGCTAGAGTCATTAATACTGAATGTTCTTGAAAACCAGATGATACTTAAGGCGTTCTGTTAGGAATATAGCTGAAGTAAGAGCATGGAAAAAAAGGACCGAGGTAACTTTATTTTCTTTTGCACAGAAATCTGAATTCAAGGATGAAGCCACTGTACACATCCTGCTAATATGTAGGCTGACAAAACTCAGCAGTTTCTTAGGAGCTGAGGTTTTGGTGGCTGTGAAAATCAAACTATGGGTCTTATTGCTTTGAGAGGGTTAACATCCATGTTAACACCTCTTCTGCATGCTCTCTTTTCGGACCTCATGAGTAATTTCTGGACTTCCCAGTACATCCAGCTTTTCTTCTTACTAGGTTTCAATGTAAACACTGACCCTAACAGATGATAGAAGTATTTAAACTGATTTACTCACAGTTAACTCTACAAGTTGTGTAGATTTTGCTCAGAGAAGCGCAAGTGTGGGAAGAGGGATGAAAGATAGCTTTCTTACTGTTTTCTGCCCTATGCTGTTCTGAAAGGAGGAGAGAGGAGTCTTTGCACCTTTACTTTTGGGAATTTGCAGGAAAACAGGGGAGCCATAGAAGTGATGGAAGGAGATTGAAGCAGACAGTTTTTAGAAGCCCAGAGCAGGCTTAATTGAAGAAAGCCCTCAGAATTGCCAGTCTGCAAGGAAGAATTCGAAGAAGGGTCTTGGTAGTCCCATGGGTAGTCAGGGAGAGTTTGCATGTGGTTGTTAAATGTTTCACTTGTTGATAGATGTTTTACATCCCTGGGAGCATTCAAGGCCAGGCTGGATGTGGCTCTGGGCAGCCTGGTCTGCTGGTTGGTGACCCTGCACATAGCAGGGGGGTTGAAACTATCTTCGATGATCTTTGAAGTCCTTTCCAACCCAGGCCGTCCTATGACTCACTTTGCAGTTCTGAATTTTTGCTATTGATTGAAGTGGTATAGGTTATTAATTATTTGTTGTCATAAAATGTTAGCTGCAGGGTTGGAACTGTTTGTTGTCTTTTGGCTGTGTGTACATCGAGGGATGGAGGGTGGAGGCTAACCTCAGTTTATAGCTGTGAAGGCTGAGATGAAAGGCTTCACCGTTTCCAGAAAAAGGAAGCAGCTGTGACAGACTTGGGAGCTCCTAAGGACCACTTGGATCTCCTTCTACAGAGAAATGTATTCTCCAGAACAAGAGTAGTGTGTCTGGAGAGGCTGTTACAAAGTCATTGCACGGAAGAAGTGTGCAGACAAGACTAGCTTGTCTGATGGTTTGTGAAGGATGCTAGAGGCAGGCTAGAAGCCCTTGAGATGATGTGAGGTAGTCAAATGTATGTATATTTTGAAGTGAAGTAAACAGAAGTCCCCTCTGCTCTGAGCTGCTCCACCAAGGGGAGATGAAATGGCTTCTTGCTGGGAAAGGTGTCAGGGTGATTTCTGTTCTGTTTTGAGCTCCTGAGCGAGACCTCAGGGGATCTACCTGTGTGATTCCAACTCTGAAACTTTCATCCTTGCTCAGAAACAGCTGCTCTTGGGGTTGGTGAATGGAGTAAATGGGAGGGCTTTTTCTGAGCAAAATGCAAGCAATGATTTCAAACTATGCAAAATCTGGGGAGTTAATGCAGGGTTAGAGAATATGGCCCTTTTATACAAGCAGGAAATGAGGAAAGCCTTAGCAACCAATAAAAAAAGATCACATCTATTATATGAGTGCAACTGCCTCTGAGAGAACTTTGATTTTACAAGCAAAGCTGGTAGAATTAGACATTTTATTGAACCGGAGTAGGAACTTGTCATCCTGTTTCCAAGCTTATTTTCAATTTCTGAAGCAGTTCTTTACCATGGGGCTTGTCAAGTGCTGGCAGTCCCAGTCATGCATTCACAGGTACCTCCTCCTACTACTGCCTGGCACACATGTACTGAACTAGAAGAAGAGGAAAGCCATGGAAGGTAAGGAAGGTAAGCCCAGAGAACAGCATTTGGATACAGCCTGGGTTTGCTCTCACTGTTTCGCTCTGTTTGCTGGTTCTAGGTGGCACGACTGGAGGGGTCACCTTCCCTTGCCCCCCAGTCTCCCCCCGGGTGAACTGATGGGCAGCACCTGCCACAGTGTGTCAGCAGGGCTTGGCTGGCATCTGTTGCTGCGGCCCTGCACCTGTTAATGGCATCTGTCAGCCAACCTTCCACACTGTCAAAAAATAATGACTCGAGGAGCAGCAGCCTGCTCACAATTGGTATTTTATTGCTGTGTCCTGCCTTGGTGCCCTGCTCCCATTGCAGGGTTGCTGGGAACATCGCACTCGCTTCTCTTTCACAGCATTTATTTTTTTTTAGTTTTAAATTTGTTGCATCATCTCTGCGACTGATGTTTGGTTTATGCTGAATGCATACCTGATGTAACTGCTCATTTGAGTGCTTGGTGTGTCTGCCAATAAACAATATACCTTGGCAGCGCTGAGCACTTTTTTCCAGTGAACATGTCAATAGTTGCGGAGGGCGGATGGAAATAAAAACCTCATGTATGATCTCAAAACAAGATGCGTGTTTTTAACAGTTGCACCACATTTGTTTGTCACACATTGCAGCTGTTAGGTGCGGCGGTTTTATCACAGCCAATATAGTAAGTTTTCTCTGAAAATGAAACCTGTATGCAGCCGTGAGTTAGCAGCTCAATAAACTTCTTCGTTTTAAACCTCAGTATTAGTTTGGTGAATCAGTTTATCAATAGAACAGGCTATTGCGCTAGAAAGATCTGAAAGAGGGATAATTAACTCTCTTACTGATTCTGTCTGTCTGTCTTTTGTCTGATGGAGTCTGGAAGCGACTTAATAGAATATAAAGTATTTGAAATTTCATTATCTAAAATTGCTTTTCCTAATTCCATTCACTTTGCATGTTGCAACACTGAATTAGAGTGTATTCTGTTCATAGCTGCTAATGAACTACGTTCCATTTACCTGCTTACTCCTAGGCCTTTCTAATAAAGTCACGAACTAATAAACTTCAAAGCTGAGGTACAGCAGATGTATCTGGAATAGTGTCTGGTTATAATGGGCCGATCTTCATCTGTTGTGTTACAGACAACATTGGAAGAGTCTAAACCAATTTATTTTTTGAGGAAAAGGCATCTTTTTTAGCATCTGTGTAATCTTTTAGCTGTGTCCATATAATCTTTTAGCTGTATCTTTCCATTCAGGTTAACGTCATCCACATAGAATGTTCATATAACATTTCTCAAGAAATCTCTGAGTACTCTTAAATACTCACAATTTCCTAAATTCAAATATTTGTATCTCTCTCAATAGAGTATTTGTCTCCTTTTGTCGTACCTTGCCTTCAAGAAACCTCTTCGTGATGCAAATAAATATAGATGATATCTGTCATCAGAAATACATTTAACCATCTGTTTGAATGTGACCATAGTGCTTTTCCAAGTGAAAATAGATTAAGTAGGAAAAGCGGTATGAAACATTGATTAAAAAACCACTTTGCTGTACTAAACTGTTTTACCAAAAAAATAGGAAATAAACATAGCTACTAAGGGAGACAGAGGGAAATTCAGCCTTCAGATACCAAATATAGAACCTTTTCTTTATGAACTCTAAGGGAAGCATGTAAGATAGGATTAATTTCACTTAGTTTCAGTAATACCATCTTTAAAAAATGCCTTTAAAAAATCATTTATCTCATTTCCCCTCGTCTTCTGTGTGTCCCTTTTTTTCATCACTGTTATGCAGTCAGATTTTACTTTGCTCCCGCGATGTCCATAAAGTGGTATTTTCTAACATAGAGTCTAATCGTAAAATCATAGAATGGCCTGGGTTGAAAAGGACCACAGTGATCATCTGGTTTCAACTCTCTGCTGTGTAAAGGGTCACCAACCACCAGACCAGGCTGCCCAGAGCCACATCCAGCCTGGCCTCGAATGCCTCCAGGGATGGGGCATCCACAGCCTCCTTGGGCAACAATGGAACAGTTTGGTATTGATGCCAGAGATTTCTGTAGAATGTTATTCTTTCCTTTGCCTCCATCTTCCCAAGTAATTCAGTTTTCATCTGTGCATTAGCCATTCTCGGGTATGCTAATTCTCTTCTGCTCTAATGTACATAACTCATCTGGATAGGTTGAGGTGAGCTGCTGTGATCCCAATGAGGCAATTGTGTTGGGGCTTGGCAGGGAGGGAGTTACAAGTCACAGCTAGCATTTAGGTCATGTGTGAGAAGCTGTACTAATTACCCTCAAAGAGTAGGTTAAATGAGAAACCTGAACAAGGTAGCAGTGTTTGGGTAACAGGAACAATTCACTCACAAATAACTTTCTCAGTGCTCCCGCTGATGATTTCACTTGCTGTTCAAGGCAAATCTAGGCTGCACAGATCTAATCTTTCCCATGCCCTTTCCCACTGCATGAAAATGACTTTCGGTAGGGCAGTGTAAGACTGCTCTGTAGAAGTGCAAAGTGTCAAGTGTTTTGTGATTGATTGTGTTAATATCTTTATGGAAAGTATGAATCAAAATGCCATGGGAAATAGAATTGTATTTTAATTCACTGAGTATGTTGGTGGATTGAATTTGCACAGGGCTTAGGAGCTCGGCTAACTAGTACAGCACTGCAAATGCTTGCAAAACAGGAGAAATGCTTCTTGTAATGAGCACCTAAACATTTTAACTTACTTTTTAGATAAGTAAGTAGATGATATAAGTAGATCAGGCACGTTTCTTGAGAACAAAGCAAGTGCAACTCTGCTGGAATATAAATAACAGCTTCTACTTTATTAGAACACTTCTTTAATCTCAAAAGGATTTTAAAAAGAGTGGAAAGATGTTAATAAAAGGTTTTAAAGTGTGTAGACTAATCAGGATGTCAACTGATGAGGTGACCTTGGAGGCAGGGGGCTTTGGTTTAGCGAAAGTTGCAGTATTGGCACTTGTTTGTGTGTTTTTCATGCTTACTCTCCCCCAAATCTCATTGCATTTCTTTCAAACTTGGACCTCCTGTTTCACTGTGTCCACCTCTCTTTATTTCTGCCTCCATTCTTATATCCTGAGCTTCTGCCCTGCCTCACTTGTGCTTTTCGTATTTCAGTCCGTAATTTACCCATAGGAGTGAGGCCATTCCATGCAAGGAAGCTTTTGTGGGAACAAATTAAGCTGGAAGATGAGCATTTCCCTCTTTGTGCCTCCTATCTTCTAGCCCCTGTGTCTTCCCTGTGTCTTAGGAGGCAGTGTGGCACGGAGGGGTGGAAGGAGTGCCTGCACTGTGCTTCGAGCCGTGCACTGCTGCAGCCTCCCATTGCTCTTCAGATTGAAAGCAACGGGTGCTGATAAGAAATGCAGATGTTTAAAAATATCTTAAATAGCTTGAAATGTTTTGATTGCAGCTCCTTATTTACTTGTAGATGGGAATTTTCTTTTCCTTCAAAGTTTTGTGCTCATGGAACGTCCAAAACTGGAAGCTCAAAATATTGCTTTATATAGAAGCATTCCACTCCCAGCCCAGCTGTGCGCTTTAGCCAATCGGATGAATTCTTTCTATATTAGATTATGTTGGGAGTAATAAATATAACTGAGGGTAGTGGCGTATAAAAACCTTGAGAGACTTAGGATCCACAGCACGTACTGGAGATCTTGTGCTTAGCAGGTTTGTGAGGATACTCCTGGCAAGCAGGCTTGGGCTAGACCCTTGGTGTTGTAGAAGACATGGTTCTAGGGAATCAGTGAAGCAGTAAGTATTGCAAGGAAATTAAGACTGGAATTGCAAGCCTGTATGTGGAAAAGCAGACTAAGGATAGCATATTTTAACTGAGCTTATTTCAGTAGTAGTAGTAATGTTCAGTAAACTTGTGGACTGAGCTCTGTTTCTTCTAAAATAGATTTGTGATATAGTCATCAGTGTACAGGAGGAAATTAGGTTGGTCGTAGTATTTGTTAGATCTTCCCGGTCCTGCATCTGTGTGTGCTTTCTCTGCTGTTTCATTTCCATTCTAATGATAATTTTATTCATTTATAGATAACTTTCTTTCTCTTTGCAATATATGTGGTTACCTACAACTGGTTTAATATGTAATATGCAGTGGATACACAGTTCTTCTGTGCAGCATTTGTCTTGTTAAATTTTCTTTAATTTGGGGTATGTAAATTTCACTTACATGAAACTGTATCTCTCATAACATTTTCTCCTCAAGATTTTCGTGTTCACTGACAAGAACAAGGAGCTGAGGTATTGTTGTGCAGGAATTGGAACGGTGGCTTTGTATTGCTGCTGGAGGTACAAAAATATTATCCTAGGTTTATTTTGATCCCCATTGCTGTGAAGACGAAAATGATTAGTTATGAGCACTGGGTGTAAAACACTGCATAATGAATGAGTCATTACAATAGAAACGCTCAGTTTGTGTCTGCCTTCATACTAATTTTCTTAATAATAACGTCAATTTTGAAAAGCACATTTTGTCAGAGCTGACTGATCAGCTTCCTCTTGAAGCTTTTTACTCGGATTCCAAACTATTTGTCTTCTTTACTGAAATAAGTACATACTTGGCACTGCAGGAACACAGGTGTTTAGAACCTATCAAGGAGAGCATTATATTGTGCTGCTGCACGCTTACCAATGTGTACTAGTAGATAAAGTGATATTTCATACTGCTTTATTTCCAAAGCACAGAGAGGCGAGGTAATGTTTGCCTGCTGAACACGGCTGCTTTCTTTTACTTCAGTTATTTGCAAAATGGCAACTTTTATCGTTGCGTAGTATTAAACAATTTCATTTACTTGTTTTATTGATATTTCTGTTATCATCTGTATTGTACTGTCTGCGTTGCTATGGAACAGAGGTGTGCTGTGGTAAGATCATCATCACAAAAGTATCTTCTTTAAACTGTTCCTTTCATTGCATTGTTTTAATGAAAAGCTGTAAAATGCTAAAAATAAGTATGAAAAAATTCCAATCTTAGTCATGACTAAATGAGTTTCCAACTTCAGTATTATGAAAAGTAGTATGAAAATTTGGAGACAGTAAGTATGTTCTCAAGTTGCTGGCAGCCCAGAAGTATCCCCACAGGAGAAAGAGGTTATTATATATTAGCATATAATGTTCTATGTTATATAGACGGTGTGACTGATTTCTCCAAGTTTGAGGTAGGTAAAATGCAAAGGTTGTCACTAAGCTGTGTAGGTGGTTAGGAACAATTGCCTTCCTAGGGTGTTCAGTGAACATGCAGATAAAAGAAGGGGAAAAACCTGAAAGGAATCAGCCAAAAAAGGTCATTGGTAAACACACTGTATTACTTGCAGGAGGGGATTTGGGTTAATTCAAATTCAGATGAAAGTTATGAAAAACAGCAAACTCCACTGCATGAAAAGGGAGCTCTTTTTTCCCCTCCTGCTCCTGTGTTTGATATGTCTGTTGTTCAGAAGTGCCTGCTCCACTGTTGCTAACTAACCTGATTACGTGACTCGTTACCATGTCTGAAAATACATCTGGTTTTCCTTCTTCTCAACTTTGTTGAACAGAATGCTTTAATCACAATGCTTTAATTTTTCCCTAAAGCAGGCAGAGCTTTGTACCGCTGTTGGGAATTGCACCTTCCTCTGTTTTGTAGTGAGATTTTGCAAGCTATTTTTTTTTTTCCTGTGTTTTTATTGCAGTTTTTTGCACCCAAGCTGCCACTATGGTGAAACCATACTGTTGCTATTCATATCCTATCATTCATATCACCATTCATTGATGAAATTCCATTAAGAAATGTACGTCTCCCATCAAGGTCCTTTTCAGTAGCTCCTTGGTTTTGTATTGCTATTTGCTCCTCTTGGTTATGCTGGTGTAAGTGAGATTTTTAAAGACATCTCAGCTGAAAATAACTACTTTCAAAATAAAATAAGAATAACCTGACCTGAATGACTTCATTGATACAAGCTGTAACACATCAGCATAGTTGACAGGAGGGCACAATACAGAGCAATGATTGGTTGGGAGAGATTAGCATCTTATGCTGAGTTGGCATGCTGAAGCCAGCCTGATGTGAGAGGAAAGTTTCCTGCCTTGGCAAGAGAAAGAGGAAGATGCCTCTGAAGGCCTCCAGAGGGAGATACTACCCACCTAAGTTTAGGTACCTCAACTTTAAAGGAAATTCACAATAAAGTTTGTAATACAAGCGGTACTGCCATTGAATTTTGTAGCATCATTATCATTTTAAAAAAAAAACAAACAACAAAGTGTCTAAAATTAAGTGAATCAATTTCCTATGAAAAATTAGTATAAGTTACCAAGTCCTAAAAATTAAATATCTAGTTCAACGGTATGATGCTGTATTTCACCGCTTCTCAAACTTAGATATTCCTATTTATAAACTCCAAATTCCATGTCCCTAAATGTATGCGAAACAGGGAATATGTTTTATTTTTTATCTGCGCAGCTCTGTGTCGATATCCAGATTGCTATTTAAGGAAATAAACTGTAAAGTAAGGCAAAACAGCTAAAAATAGGAACCACTAACTAATACACGCTCATCCAAATAGAACATGTGGAAAACATCCGTTGAGCATGCTGGAGATTAACTTTACATAAAAAAAAAAAAAAAAAAAGAAGTTAAATTGGGGATAAACACAGCCTTTTAACTGAGGAGGGGAGCGACGTCAGCCTGTTCGTCCTAAAACTAGAAAGGAAATCAGGAAAGGAAAAGGGAGGTTTGTGCAGCCCGCA